>NC_056728.1:611234615-611333523 GCF_019279795.1 Protopterus annectens | reverse complement strand
GGGCTAGCCATCTCCTGTGCGAATATCATTGGACTTTCACAGTATCCCTGCGATAGCCGGGTATGGCTGTATCTGTTACCCTGAATGTAAATGCAAAACAATACTGACTATCTGGATGTATAGGTATTGAAAAGGAAGCATAGCTTATATGTACCACGGTAAGATACTTCTGTGGCGGGTTCATAGCATTCAATATAGTGTGTGGGTCTGGCACCATCGGTACCCTAGGTATTATTACATGATTTACAGCTTGTAAATCCTGTACCATCCGCCATTCCCCCTTTGCTTTTCTATCAGAAGATACAGAGGTATTGCATGGTGAATAGTGATTACTTTGTAGATGGGGAATTCCCTCTGTGACTTTCTAGATATCTTCTGGTGTCCACGGTCTATACACTAAGGGAGTTGGGTCCTGGCCTTCCTGTCCTGCATGAGGGTTCGGTACTTCAATTAATTGACAGATATCCTCACTCTGTTCTAGTGACTCTCTTCTTACTTGAGTGTCCTAGGTATTTTACGAGTTCGGGATGTGGTTTCAATAGCTTCTCTTACATTTGGTCGTTGTGATACCTCTGTTGCCACAGGATAACGTGGGGACTAGCCTGCCCCCCTGCTTCATATCCTGGATGTGGTATCGGAGGTGGTGGGGGGGGGCTGTCGCTACTACTGTATTATTATCTTCTTTGTCTACGTATGATGCTTTCGCATTTTTAGTGTTCTGTCTGCTTCGGTTCACTACCTCAATCCACCTATGTGCTTGAGGGATACCCAATTGTCGCTGTTTTTTAGCCTGCTCATCTTAGGGTTGCCACCTTTTCAAATGCACAAAGTGGGATATTAGTGTTAGGAACGTGGGATTTTGCAGGGCAAAACATACCCACGGCCAGTACAAAGGACAGCAATTCACTTTTTGCCAGAATAGCAACCTATTCTTGTAGCATTTGAGTTGCTTATTCTGTTTATTATGATATTTTGGTGTTTCTGACACAAAATAACTGTTTTATGCTACCATTAAAGAAGATATAGGAAATATTTTTGTCCTAAGATATCAGGACATTTACCATTTGTTCAGTTTGTTTGCAGGACACAACTGGCCAAAGAGGGACTGTCCCTCGCAAAGTGGGACAGGTGGTTACCCTAGAACATCTGCGTCACATTTTAAGTGATTCCAATGTTTCACTAACGATATTTTGTCTAATATACCATCAATGTCATATTTATTACCCCATTTTGCAGAATATCTCACATTATGTGCTCTCTGCAATTGCATATACTTCACATCACCCGTCAAACGCGGGTCTCATGATCTCTTAGTGCACTAATCTCCCATGTCTTTTACACGACTGTTACGTAACCCTTCTCTCGTACCACATGATATCTCCTTCCCTGTATCCACTGTAGTGTCTACAATGACTATTTACTCTACTCTGTGTTCCCCTGATCTATGTCCAAATTTAAAACTACTTGGATTGGTCTTCGACCTGATACCACAACTGTTAACAGAAACACAATGTAGCCTGGTCCATGATCTACAATAGAGACAAAGAGGCAAACTCTCCTTACCTGAGCCTCCTGTTTATGACTGCATGTTTTCTTCTTGGGATCCAGTTTTCTGCTTTTCAGCCACAGATCAGACAGTGGACAGCTTCTTTACACACAACAATTCAGTCGGAGGTCTTTTCACTCAAGAAGAACCATTTAGGCAAATTCTCCTGCGCAGATGTCTAACCACCCATGCACTCTGACCTGTAGCTTACCAAGGGAATTCCGGCTAAGAAGGACCACAATGTCAAATAAGTTGTTAAAACCAGACTGTAGAAATCAGTAGGCTTTTCGAAGTGACAGTCAATAACACAGGAAGCTCGGGTTCACAACGTTTTAGTAGTGGACACAGGCAGGCAAAATACTATACAGTCCAAGTATGAGAGTTTTGTCTGACTCTATACAGTAAGCAATTTCTTTATATAGTGTTTACAATCATCATTTGCCCACCTTACTGACGTGGTCAGTCACAGGGCATTTCCATCACTATGGTCCGCAATATTCTATTCATACGAGGGTGCTGAGGTCATGCTTTTCAAATGTTTTCCCATGAGAATAACACAGCCTTGCAAGGCACCTGGTCAATTACAGTGTCCTTCTGTAATTGTTGCTGTTTCAAGGACCCTGGACTGTTCCGATACAATAGTCAGTTCATTTGTTAATACGTTCCTTTGTCTCTCTGGTAAGGAGTTGTACTCTATCTTCGATAGAGCTCACAAGGCCATCCTCCTCAGTGGAAGGGAGGATGTTATACATGTACATACATTTTTCTGTAACCCAGCAGATAATTAATGCTGAGAGACATAAGCCTGCTGAACTGGTTACTGCCAGGGTCAGAGTTCGATCACACTGCAGCTAAGCTTCACCAATTACATGCATGATCATTTCTACTGCCATATTGTACAGTACAATTCAATGCATTATATAGTATTTTGCTTCTAAACTGGCACTTCATATGTGTTTCTATATATATTTTTCTAACAACATCCATCCGGCCATATGCATGTTGTTCCGTCCTTTACCTTCACCGTGGGTGTTTGGCCGTCCAGCAACGCTACTCTCCACATGTGATGTCCCACCTTCCCCTTCTGTGCCTGTGGCACCCTGTTAGGATGTCCTGTTTGGTAGGCACATGTTCCGCTATATGTGTTTGACTTGTCTGCATAGCTAATCATCGGTGCGGTGGTTCAACATCCCCACTTGTCCACATGTGTACAGTTATGTGCACCGTGGCGTGTGCAAACCTATAGGGTTTGGACGGGTACATACCACATGCGGGATGTACACATTCTGCAGACACATTCACATGCATCCATTTCCATATCTGTACCTGAGGTGGTTTGGTGACATGTGGGGTACATATTTGACCGCGTGGCACTGCCTAAAACAATACTTCTTACCACATTTCAGGTATGCCCATTGTGTGTAGGTGTGTAGCTGCACAAGGCTGCTAGCTGGTTTGGGTGCACAGGCGTACATGGGTGGGACTTACATGCTACAATGGGGCTATTGTGTATTACATTTGCATGCATGGGTTCTGCTTCTGGATATTACGCTTAGACATACGCCATCCTGTGTATGCGACAAACACGTTGCTGGGTGTGGGACATGTTGCTATGCACATGTTTGCCTGTGTTTAGGGTGTCTTGGTTCCTTACTGTTGTTATGTCGACACGGCTACCCGGCTGTGTACTCTCACTACTGCTTGTGACCATTATGGTTGCCACCTTTTCCAATGCCCATAGTGGGACATCTTTTGTGGAAACATCGGATTTTGCAGGACAACACATACCCACAGCAAGTAGAGATGACAGAACTTCACATTTTTGCCATAATATACGCTTATTCTTGTAGCATTTGGGTTCCTTATTCGGTTTCTTATGCCGTGTATGTGTTTCATATACAAAATATATGTTTTATGCTACTATTACAGGTATATTGAGGGAATATTTTTGCCTGGAAATCTCAGGTCATTTACCATTTTTCGATATTTGGTGGGACACAACTGTCAAATGAGGGACTGTCCATAGCAATGTGGGACAGCTGGTAACCCTGGTGTCCATGCCCATGTCGCTACTAGGGTTGCCACCTTTTCCAATAGCCAAGGTGGTACATTTTCGGGACTCACATCAGATTCTGCAGGCCGACACATACCCACGGTCAGTACATAGCATAGAACTTAACTTGTTTGCCTAGATAAAAGCTTATTCTTGTAGCAGTTTGGTTGCTTATTCTGTTTCTTGTGACATTTAGGTATTTTAGTTGCGGAAATAACTATTTTATGCGACCATTACATAAAATACGGGATATAATTATGTCCTACAATCTTAGCACATTTGCCGTTTTTAATATTTTTTATCGGGACACAACTGCCCATAGAGGTACTGCCCTCGCAAAGTGGGACAGGTGGTAACCTTAGTCGCTACTCCTATGTCGGTGCGGCGTGCTGACATGCTGCGGTACACCTTCTCTGGGTATGCCCACTGACGGTGCATTGCGGGACGAACACGGTGTTACGCGTATCCTTTGTTCCTTGGACGGGTACAATTAGGGCTTCGTGGGTTGTGTTTGCTTCTCCTTTCGTTGGGCCGGGTACTATGTTGCATACTCTGCGTGCGTTTCATTCTGCACGGGCCCTGGCTGGTGACATTACTATTATGGGCGGACTGTGGCAGTCAGCACTTTAGGTTGCTCATCGCCTGCCGGCTTAGCCACGCCTCCGGACGCATCCTACTTGGGCTCGCTCACGTACACTACGCACGTGTCTGTGGTTGCGGCGCGCACTCATTACTATGCATATGGCGCTACTACGCCGACTATTCACTGCACCGCCGGCGCATGCCTTACACCGGCCTTACGCCGGGCTTCATGAATCCCGGGGGCTGTCTTCTGTCAGGAATTGTATGCAGTTTTGCTCTCTTTACTTAGTTTCTTTTTCAATATTGTGTGGAAAATTTTGATTTTATAATAATGTTAAATATTTTGCTGTCCTTTAACAGCCAGAATGTTTTTTTCTTGCCTGCTATTAATTTAAACATAATTAGAATTTTTTTCCTGAGGTAATAAATGTTCTGTGATGTTTCTGACTAAATGTTTAATGTCTGGTGACTTAATTTTCATTGTACTATTTGTGTTTACTAGTTTGAGGAAGCAAAGTGTGTTTGGTGTTAACTAGTGAATATTTACCTTCTCCCAGTGTTACTAAGCTTACTGTACCAATAATCACATTTTTTCTCTGGCTGCAGCATGGACAATATTCATTTTCCTGCTTCTTCTACTATGCTTGTGTCAAAAAAGAAACAAAGTAAAATTACTGTCTCAGCCTATGACTTGTGATTGTGGCATGGCCAAAGACACTTAACTCTTGTCTTCACTCCCTCTGTTTTAGCTGTAGTGGCCACTATTGACCATGGGTTAGATGTATCCTCAGGAGCTGGTCCAGTACCTGTTTTAGGTATGAGAGAGCCAAACACTTTAGGTGCAAGAAAGAGACTTTTTGCCAGGGACAGTAGGCTATGCCCTGACCATTCGCGGAGTAGAGATATTCTTTGAAAAAAAAAAAGTAAACACGAACTTAATTACAGGGCAAATGAACAGGCTCTTTCTTTATGTAAGTTAGATGTAATTTATTTTGGCTATTTGGCTAAAAATATTTTGCAGTCAGTTAATGGGCTTTACTTTTCACAGTTCTAATGCAGGTATTGCCAGAGAACAGTATGTGTTTTCAGAAAATGAGGATTCTGACAAAGACAGTGATGATTCTCCTAAGGAATCCTTTGTCCAGAACTCTGACACTTCAGATAGTGAGCTGGAGTAAATCCTAGACAAGTGTTTTTTTTTTATTTTTATTTTTTCCTTTGCTGAGACTGTTGCTTGATTCCGGGATGATTTTTCTTGGTAGCAAACAGGGGCTTTCCCATAACCAGATGGATTTTAAGATGTATTAGAAGATGAGATTCCTAATTATGCACCTATCCCTACCATTACACCAGCTTGTGAAGACACTTTTAAAGTTATATGCAAGGGTTCTGGCCCACTAGCTGCAGTTCTGAAGAAAGATGATAAGCAGTATAGGGTCTCTCCAGATTATAAATGTCTTTATTCTCAACTGCTAGCTGACCCTGCTGCAATAACTCCAGCAGTAACAGCTATCAAGAAATCTTCAGCTTCCTCTAATTCACTACTCCCTGATAAGGATGGCAACTGGCAAAACAAGCAAAGTAGGAAGACTGTTTGCTTCTACTATGTTAGCCTTTAGGATCTTGAATTTTCAGGGCTATATCTGGAAGTTTATGTTAAAATATGTTTATAGTTCAGAAGGTTTTGCTGCCTCATTGTCTCCAGAAGGCAGGTCATGTTGAATCAGATTGTTTCTAACTTGACTTAGGTTTCTAAACATGCTCTGAGAAGTGTGTATGATTGTGCTGATACTGTGTCTAGATCTTCAGCTGCATCTATGGTGTTGGGTGGATTTGCTTGATTATGTAATTAGAATTTTTATGATGATTTGTAGTCTGAAATTCTTAATTTTGCACTTAGCCTAGATCTGGTATTTGGGTCTGTAGCTAGACTGGTCCTGATACTGTGTGATGACGGAGTAAACTGATGCATGGAGTCTGTAAGATTTTTCAGTTTCCCAGGTTCTACCCTAACAAGAGTGCTTCTTAAGCATTTAGAGGGCAGAACAAACAGAAATCACAGCCTAATAACAAACAGCCCCCAAAAGAAAATGGCAGGATGATAACTCTTCCTAACTAAATAAAATAAGTAACTTTCCTAAAAAAGTGACACTCCAGATAAAATATGACTATACTATAAATCTGATCAATGTATCCTCACTTCCTGCTCTAGAGTTACTACCTCTCTCACACCAACTGATCCTCAAACCCTCAGACTTGGGTCACATGGTTACAGACAAATGGCTGTTGAAGGTAGTAATTCAGGAAGGATCCACATGGCTGTAAGTGAACTCTCCTCCTCCTTTCAGGGCAAGTCAACCACAATCACCAAACCAGACAGACTTGTTTTCACCAGCACTGCAATATATGTTAGAAATAGGGAATTGTAAACCAATAACTGCAGAATACATAGGCAAAAGTTTTCACTTTAGGATACTTTTGATGGCAAAGCTGGATCATGAGTGGAGACCCAAATTAGATCTGTATTTTCTCAACTTTTATGTGAAACTTCCAAAAGTCAAGATGTTGGGCCTACAACCAGTTCTTGTATTCCAGACCACTGTCTTATGGTACCACTAGATCACAAAGTTTCTTACTATCACATACTCATTGAGTTTGATACATCCTGACAGCAATCAGCTACAACTGATGGCCTAGATGATTCAGTTTTTATACCTTTTAGGAATGCGTTCATGAGGGCATGCAGCAGGTACTAAAGGAGGCAAGAAAACCTGCTACTAGAAAGACTTATGTTGGCAAACAGAAAAAAAATTTAGCTAGTTCCTTGCCAATCCCAGGGGTCCCAAAAGGAATTGTGTGAACTTCTTGAAGATGGATTAACTTCTGCTTACATTAAAATGCATCTTGCAGCCATCTCAGTGTACCTGCCCATGGATCTCCCTCTTTTTCTATGCTTCTGGTTAAACAGTTTCTGAAAGGTGTGTTGCACATAAGACCTCTTCACAAGCAAATTCCTCCTCCTTGGCTTCTCAATTTTATTCAAGAAAAGTTGACTATAACTTCATTTGAACTCACCTCTCTGGCTGACTTGCAATTCATTACTTGGAAAACTTCTTTACTTGTTGCTATGATATATCCAGACAGAGAATCTTAGTTGCAAGCTTTCATGGTGGGTGAACCTACCTGGTTTTCCCAAGGAATTGGGATGCATTATGCACTAATCCTTCAATTATTTCTAAAGCTATTTCTGACTTTACCTTGACTCAAGTCATCAATCACCCATTTTTTTCCCAGAGCCAAAAAATAAGGGAGAACACATTCTACATACACTGGATAAGTGCAGGTAGCTCACGGAGTACTTTGACAGAAGTAGTTCCTTTAGGAAGGCTAAACTGCTGTTTGTTACTTATTCTGGGATGAAGAAATGCCAACCCATGTCTAAACAGACTATATCCAGATGGTTGTCCTCTGCTACTAGTTTCCTTTTGCTATTTCAATCATGGGCTAACTATTTATGTCAAAGTTAAGGCACATTCTACCAAGGCCTTGTCCTCTTTAATAGCACACTGGATAGGGGGACTCTAGAAATATTTTAGAGACAGCAGCTTGGTCCTCTACTCTTGCCTTTACAAAGCACTGCAGATGGGATTTCTTTTGTAGGCTCAGGATAGGATTGGCTTTGAACAATCTCCAGGGTCTCCTGGTCCCTTATCCTTCATCCTCCCTGGTAGAGTTAACTTTGGGAATCTACCCATAGCAGTGAAAATAAAGAACATAGTGCAGTTGTGTAAGTCCTACTTACTCATCCTAGGAGATGTTCAAATGTTTCACTGCTACATTAGCTGCCCCCACACTCCATCCTCCTTTGTAGATAGTTGAGGAGGGACACAACCTTCTTTGTTTCATTTGCTATTGTTGTTTAGATGATTTTTTTAGTAATTATTGATTGTTGGTTGTTGGCTCAGGAGGAAACTTCCTTCCTTCCTTTCTTTCTCAGGGCAGTAAAATCATGAAGATTTACCTTACTATGCTGCTGATATGCTTCCCTCCAAAAAGGGTGCAGTCTGTCAGTAGCTCAAGTGAGTGAGAAGGAGGGGAATTTGAGATTTGGCAAGCTGGCTGGGTGCTGTGTTATTGGCAAAATATTATCTATAGGCTACTGCAACAGTGAAGAAATACTAACATCTACTGTTGTGGGTAAGTATGACTTACATAACTGCACTTTTCTGATAGCGTAGTAAACCTTCAGTGAAACTAACATGAAAGAAAGAAAGAAAGAAATATTAGGCTACAAATTACCCCCCCCCCCCCGAAAAAAAAAAAAAAACATGTGTGCACATGCTAATAAGCTCTTTTGGTTGGTTGGTTGGTTGGTTGGTTGGTTGGTTGGTTGGTGGTTAAGCTAAGATGAACAAGATGTTAAGGGACACTGATAAATATGTAAGTGCCTCTAGAAATGAAATAAACATCTCTTATAGGAGAATAGACTTGGTCTTGGAAGATTTGGTTAATGAGGATCTAATTGATCAGATAACCCTAAATTATTTAACTGTTGAGAAGCCTAAGATCTCTACTATCTTTGGCTTTCCAAAGATACACAAAAATGAAAGGGATCCACCATTAAGGCTAATAGTCTCAGCAGAGGGTTCAAAGACTACCCCTTTGGCCAAATATGTGGATAACATACTCAAACCATTGTGGTTAAAGAGACAAACTATACTCAGGGACTTGTGGGACTTGTTAAGAAGTCTTAAACAAGAAATAGCAGATGTGAACCACGGCTTCATTACTATTGATATTGTAGATTTGTATACCTGTATACCCCACCAAGAAGGTCTAACATTACTAGAAGAAATGATTTATGAAGATGGATCATTAACTAGGGATGAATGTTGTCTGACTTTGCAACTGGTGGAATTAATACTAAGGTATTATATTTACTTTAATGGAGAAGTCTTCCTCCAAATAAAAGGTGTGGCGATGGGAGCAATATGTGCACCTACATATGCAAATCTAGTCCTAGACAAATGGGAGGAAAAATACGTATTGGGATCTATGTACAAACACTGTTGGTGTTTGTACAAAAGATTTTTGGATGATATATGTGGACTGTGTCAGAACAAGAAATGCATGCATTTATTGGATTTTTAAACACAAGCACTAATTTTTTAAGATTTATATACAACTATTCCCCAGACAAATTACAATATCTGGATGTTGAAATTCATAAGGAAGAAGGAATATTTTATTCTAAGGTTTATAGGAAAATTTCATATGTTAACTCACTTTTACATTATAATAGTGCCCATCCTTTCCATTATAGACAGAACATTGTAAAAGGCCAGTTTATTAGATCTAGCCATATGAATTCTAAAGACGATGATTTTTTAGAGGAGATAGGCTACGTTAAACAGATGTTGAAGGAAAGAGGGTACCTTGATAGTCTGCTGATGAAAACTGAAGCAGACATTTTTAAGGAAAGAAATGGGAGATATAAACCTATTCTGGGCCAGGAAAATGATGTAAATTTATCAAAAGATGGTGACAAGACAAATAGTTTTGATAAGGCCCTAATACTCGAATATAATGATAGTTTGAGAATAGTGAGGATCATTTTTAACAGGAGTTTTATTTTATTGTAGAGTAGGAGAAGAGTAAAACAATTAGATAAGACTAGTTTTAGTAAAGATGTGAAAAAGTGAAGGTTACATACAGGCCTGAAGGTTTATGTATTATTTTGTGAATTATGGGCCATTTTAGTGTCTTAAGCAGAAAACAGCAGCTGTGTTGATGAGGTTTGTTAGCTGCAAATATTGAAGCCTTATTGTGATATTGTTCTAATTTAGTTATTATAGAGTTTGGAAGGTGCTCCATATAGAAGTGAAGGTGTACTGATTTTTTTTTGAAAGTCACTTCCTTTCACCTAGAAGGATAAACCAGTGACTGAGATCCAATTGAGACAATTTGGGTATGTTCTCAAGTACCTGTTTGAGCTGGTGTAGCAGAGAAGAGGAATGATGAGGCTTAACCTATTCACCTGACAGGGGGATGGGAGTGGGAAATGGAACGACTGTTTCTGGCTGAATGCAAAGTAAAGAAACAAGGCTCAGATGATACTGGGGCATGGTAATTTGATTACATATGTGTGCAGGCAAGTATGTACATCATGATGACCCATTGCACTCCCACCCTTCGGATGCTACATAATATGCTCAGGCTGCTAGGGCTTAAGAATAAAATACTTGATCCCTACTCACACAGCTCTTGCCACAAGGGAATGAATAGGCTGCCAGTATCTCATACCAGGCAGTAATCCAGCCAGCAGTGCACCTGTGAGGTAGGGTTTGACAGCCAGTGATGGACTGAAAAAAGAAAGCTTTTGCTCTTGTAACTTTATGATGTGACCTGGTCTTCATCTCTGCTTGTTTGTGTGTATTTTATCATGGATCATCCAGGTCATGCTAAAGCTATACAATAACTATTCCATTCAGTCCTCCTGTGCATTTATTATTTCAGTTGCATCATATTAATATACAAAGCTGATTTTATTTAACAGCATAGTCGTATCTCATTTAATGCTTTATGAAGTACAATGGAATTAATGGGTAACAACAGTTACTCTCGTGTTTTATTTCACATCAACAATAATTTGTGAAATTTTATTGACTACTAAATTTTTCAACATTTGAGTGGGTAATCTTATCATGTGTGTGTTTATTTGATGTTTCCATTAGAATATATAGTGTATAGTAGCTCCATTTATTGAGAGAAGGAGCAGTGACATTTGCATAGATGATTTGAGTTTGATTAGTTGGTTGGGTCCAGGAGAAACTTAGTATAGGTGGTGAGAAGGTGCAACATTTTGCAGACTTTCCCATTCTATGAGCAGGGTTTCTGCCTGCCATTAAACATGTCCCTGGTAATAATTGTGAAGTAGATTGCTTTTAGGAATGCAGCATTGAACGGGAGACAGGAGATAACTGACATTATGAGAAATGATGCATGCAACTTCAGTAACTCCATCCATTTAGGGCATGTAAAAAACATCTCCTACTGAGCACAACATAGTATGTTATGCTGATGGCTGCACTGCTCTGAACAACTTCCCCTTCTCAAACTAGCAGTATAGTGGCTCCAGGTCCGTGATGTAGTACCCGGGACAGTAAGATAAAATGGAGCAAAAGAAGTAGATTAAAAGCATCTGAAGGTCAGTTGTAGGGTAAGTAAAAGGTGCAAAAAGGATTGCAAATGGTATATTACAAAATGTACAGCCATTGACGTAGCCATTCATGTCCATCTACTGTTTCGTCTGTACCTGTCCTGCCTTTTACTGTGTCTGATTACCATCATCATCATCATCATAATCATCAACATCATCATTCGCTCCCTTGTTCCTATTTTTCTAAAAGGCTTTGGGGTGCCGTGTTAACTGCTGCCCTCTCTCTAGATTCAATGCTACACTCCCACCTTCTTCGACACTCATGCCTGACTGTCACATATTTTCTCTCACACAATCCATCCACCTCTTTGCTGGATGCCCTCTTTTCCTCTTACCATCTTCCTGTCTGTTACAAATTATCTTCACCAGATTGTCTTCGGCTTTTTCTGCATGTATCTAAACCACCATAATCTGTTCTCTTTGATCTTTTCTGTAATTAGACCAACATTTCTTCTCTCTTATGTCCTCATTTGTTCATCTGTCCCATCTCAGGCACTTAATTTCCATTACCTCTAGCGTCCTCATCTGCATTCCTTTACTGCCCAGGTTTCTGTACTATTCAGTAGTACTGGTTGCACCACTGTTTTGTACACCGTATTTTCAGTTTCTTTTTCATTATTATGTCATGCAGTACACATGACACACTATGCCAATTGGCTGCAGCCCCTATGATTCTAGCTTTGACCTTCTCATTCAGATTTTCTTCTCTTCATCCACCCTTCCCAGATACTTGAAGCTGTTAATGTGTTCCACTGTCTTCCTTTTTATCTCAATGCTCAGCTTTTTCTGATTTTCCCAATTTGCTGCCATTACAACTGTCATATCTGTACTTAGTTTTATCCCATGTGCTTTCAGTTTTGCATTCCATTCCCCTATTTTTGCTGAAGTTCTTGCTCAGAGTCTGCCTGCAATGTCACATCATCTGCATACAGCAACTTTGTTGATCTGTCCCCTCCAACCTGTATGCTAATGTAATCCATCACCAGTATGAACAACAATGGGTTCAGAGCTGAACCCTGATGTACAACTACTCACACTGGAAACCCCTCTGTGGGGCCAAACACCATTCATAATTTAGTTGTTGAGTCCTTGTACATACCCTGCACTAATTCTACTTACTTGTCTGGGACTTTGAACCACTGCAGTACTGTCCAAATCAGCTTTTTGTGGACCTTGTCATATGCTTTCTCCAAGTCTAGGAATGCCCAGTTGGAGTCTTTCCTCATCTCTAGCTTCTTTTCAGCTATCTGTATCACTGAAACATCGGGTCAGTTTTGCTACATCCTGATCTGAATTTGAAATTATCATCTTCCATCTTACATTTCTACTACTCTGTCCATCCATTTATCAATCACCATCTCCAAAACTTTCATGCAATGTGACAGGAGTTTTATACATCTGTTCTGCCCACAGTTGTGGATATCTCCTTTGCTATTGTACACTGGCATTAGTATGCTTATTCTTCAGTCATCTGGGATATGTCTTTCCCACCACACTGCTATGAGTGCCTTCAGGAGCCATTTCTCCCCCATCTCACACAGCATCTTTATCACATCTGCTGTGACCTCATCTAAGCTTGCTGCTTTCCCTGACTTCATTTTCCTTAGCGCTATTCTTAGATTTTCTAGGGTGGGCTCCTCTTTCTTTCATTGTAGGCTGTGTCTAGGGCAGTACAGCTTATGTGAGGTTTTCTTCATTTAAAAGTGGCTGGAAGGACTCCTGCCATCTGCCTTTGATTTCCTCTGGCTGGTGAGCAGGTTGCTGCTGGCATCCCTTATAAAGGATGTATTACTATCTTCTTTATCTTTCTGCTTTTACCTTGCAACCTGGAATAGTTTCTTTGTGCCACCTACTGAGTCACTTTCCAGAAGTTGGTAAAGTGCCTCTGATGCCCTATTCTTTGTATTGCAACTCCTTTCTTAGCTCAACCAGTATTCCTTCCTAGCCTCATCCGTCTTTATTATCTCCCACTCTTTCCTGTACTCCTTCTTTCTTTTGATGACTTCCTGGACATCTGTATTCTACCACCAGCTTTCCTTATGTACCATATGTCCATACCTGACTTGGACTCTGCCACATATCTGTTTTGTAATCCTCACACATGCTGCTATGAGGTGCTGCCATTAATCTTCATCTCCACCTATTTCCTCCTTTTCTTGGGGTGCTACAGCCCTGAGTATTTCCTTGAACTGTTGTACTTTCTCTACAGTCATCTTCCATGTATTCAGCTTAGTCTCTGTTGACCTTAGAGCCTTCTCTGACCACTGCTGGCACCTGATTTTGGTAGCCAGTGGTTTATGCTGTGGTCCAGTCATTTCACTAGGAATGACTTTGAAATCATTGATGCATTTCCTTACTAGGAGGAAGTCTATATGAGTTGTCAGGTCATTTGCCAGTTAGACGTCTAGACCTCTCCTTCTTTATTACTGTTGCCCCACCCGTGTGGACCCAGGCAGGCATTATATTGTTCAGTCTGTCTCGATATGTGCATTCAAGTCACACAACAGTTGTCCTGCTTAAAATGTACTCCACTATCATAACCTTGCTGTGGGGCATGGGCTGAGATTATGAATATTGCCCTATCATTACACCGGAATCTGATTGCCATGAGTCTGTGACTAATGGCTAATTCTGCTGACATCCCTCGCTGCCTTCTGTCTCTCACTGTCTGTCATTTGTAGCCTGTCTTTCATAATAGACTCTAGATCCCAAGCTGAATGACTTTGCTGCACTACTTTTCCATCTTGTCTTGGATGCATGTCCAGCCTCCTCCATACCATCACATCATCCACTTCATCATCTTCAGCCATTGAGTGTATTCTTAGTTTATGTCCAGCATGTTCAGGCAGGTTGATTGATTTCACATCCAGCTTTCGCTTAACAGAGCTATCCGAGGTAACCCAGGCTGGACAACTGGGCAATGGCCAGCTAGATGCTGGGCTAGCTGCTGGCTGCCACACAGTACATACACCCCTTCCATCATTAGTATAGTCTCAGGTGTAGGAGTAGCTGGGTCCTCAGCCTGCTTATCACCGGTAACTATCCATGCCCATTTTGGCGACATTAGTCAACATGACCTAATCAACATTCATCTAGAATATTTTACACTGTTGAGTGGTTAGTCTTGCCACAGCATGAGTCTGTGACCTGTGTTCTCCTCTCTTGAGGGAATTCCACACAACAGTAAATGCCCAAAGTGGTTGGTCTATAAAATTCTTCCCCTTATAGGGCATTATATAGAGTCTATGCTGCTGCCCAAAGCTCAATTCATTGATGAGTTTGCATTGGAAACACTCAGCATTTTTTTTCGGAGGTGGGAAGAACCCACAGACATAGGGAGAACATGCAAACTCTAAACAAGCATTGGCCGGAATTCTTGCTCCAACCTTGTACCTTGTGCATGGGAGGTGAAGACATAAACCATTATAGGTTCATAGGTAGGTACTAGGCTATCAGCCCTGGGGCCTATACAAGCCCAGCCAAAAAGGTACCCTGGCTTTTGCCACCCAAGAAAATTATTTTCCTGTGCCACTGTCGAGCAAAGCTACAGAGGTGATCCCCGGGATGAATTTCCTATTTCCTATCCAATCATCAAGATTTTTCTTGAAGAGTTCTAATGAGGAGCTTTGTTTGATATAGATAGGTAGTTTATTCCAGAGTATGGGAAGTCTCTGGGACAGGAATCTATCCCTGCGGCATGTTCTGTTTATTGTGGTGACAAGATTTAGGTCCCTAGAGTGTGTAGCTCGGAGGGATTGGGATTTCTTTAAGTGGAGCATGTCCAGCAGCTCTGGGTTTGACATAGCTTTGTATGTTAGGCAGAGATCACGTCTGAGTAGGCGATATGCGACAAAGTAAAGCTGGAGTTTTTTTAGATGGTCTGCTTAGGGCATCTGTTTGAGGCCAGTAATCCTCTTTGTGAGGTATTTCTGCGGCCTTTCCAGTTGTTGTAGATGTCTTGTGAGGTACATACATAAAGGGGCATTGTACTCTATAATGGGTCTAATGAGTGATGAGTAGAGGGGAACAATGACCTCTTTTTTTCTGGATGAGAAACCTTTTGTGATGAGGTGTGCCATGTAGAAGGATTTCCTGACTACTGTGGCAATGTGATTATCAAAGGAGAGACTACTGTCCACCTGTGTCCCAAGGTCTCTTATCACACTTTCGGTGTTAAGTATACTACCACCTATGTTGTAGTTCATGGGTACAGAATTTTTACCAAAGAGGATGAAAATGCACTCTTTGGCATTGAGCTTGAGGCCATGGCTTTGACAACAGGCATCTGTCTCAGTGAGGCCCTTTTGTAGGATGTCCACATCGTTAGGAGTTTTGATTATGGCTCCTAGTTTGCAGTCATCTGCGAACTTCATTAGCCAAAGACCTTCTGTGTTAGCATGTACTTCAGAGATGTAGATACCAAACAGGAGAGGACCCAGGACTGAACCCTGTGGTACTCCACTTGTTACTGGTCTGAAGTCAGATTTGGAGTCTGCTACTTTCACAGTGTGGGTTCTGTTAGTGAGCCAGTTGGCAACCCATCTTGTGACATAGGGATTTATACCTAGTTTAGTGAGTTTATCTATAATTCCAGAGTGAGGGATGGTGTCGAAAGCCTTGGCAAGATCTAGATAGGTTGTGTGAATCACCTTACCCTTGTCTACGGCTTTGGTGACTGCTTCAAAAAAGTCTATCAGGTTTAGGAGACATGATCTACCTTTTACAAACCCAAACTGGGTGGCATCCAGAGTTTGGAGATTACCAATGTATTTGTTTATAAGTTCCATGATGATACCTTCCATGGCCTTGCAGATCAGCCACATCAGGCTAATGGGGCGGTAGTTCCAGGGGGTCTGAGGTGGCTCCCCCCTTGTGGAGTGGGATAACCGTTGCTGTGCACCATTCAGCAGGCACAAAGCCTGAGGTGAGGCTATGATTGAACATAGTACTTAGGTGGGGTTCCAGTTCGTTCTGTAGTTCATGTAGAACGCAGCCTGGGATGTTGTCTGGTCCCATGGATGCTGTGTTCTTGGCTTTGGAGAGTGTGGTTTTTACCTGTGCAGCCGTGATTACAGGAACTTTGCATTCTTCCGGTATAGAGATGGGCTCTTTAGTGGGTGAGAGGGGGGTAAAGTTAGCACTGAACCTATCTGCCAGGATGTTGGCAATATCAGTTGGGTCTGTATATTTAGTGCCATTGTGCTACAGAGCAGATCTGAGTGTTGCCATTGAGATTCTTGACATAGCTATTGAATGCTTTGTGGTTGTCTTTAGAATCAGTGGTGATTTTGTTTTCACAAATAGCTTTGGAGGATTTTATCAGGGATCGCAGCTTCTTACTGAGGCTGACCAGGGAGCTCCTCCACTCATGGGATTTTACTCTCTTTTGCAAGAGTTTCTTCCCTCTGTTGTACAGTTTGTTTATAGCAGGGGACCACCAGATTGGCTTCCTTTTTTTGGAGGATAGCGTCTTGGTTCTGTTTGGGATAGCACGATCCATGCACTCATGTAAGTGCTTATAAAGTGCAATTGTGTAGGATTCAGTAGTCGTAACTGTATTGTCCATCTGCATGGGTGTCATGAAGTTCACCACTTCTGTCTTATGAAGCATGAAGTTGGCTTTGGAGAAATGTTTTACCATGGTTTCCTTAATGGGGGGGCGGAGACAGGATGTGGATATCTAGGGTAATTAGCTTATGGTCGGATCGGACCAATGAGGCGTTGACTTCAGGTGTGGAACACCAGTCGCTCATATTGGTAATGACTAGATCTAGGATATTGTTGCCCCTGGTGGGGGTGTGGATAAGTTGATCCAGGGCATTGGAGTTTATGAATTCCAGAAAGCGTTGAGCGAAGGAGTTGGTACATGAGTAGTTTTCACAGTTAATGGTGGGGTAGTTGAAATCGCCCATTATTAGGGTGTTTGGTTGAACCCTAATATTTTCCAGGACATCAAGAAAAGAGGAGTGGGAATCCTGGGGCATGGTGGGTGATCTGTAGCAGGCTATAATTTGGATTGCAGTTTTGCCCAGAGTTAGCTGCACTTGGATAACCTCGGCTGCATTATGCTGAGCAACTAGCCTGGAGGTGTGGATATCCTTAATGAATATGGCCCACCTCCGCCTTTGGTGTTCCGGTCCAGGTTACATGGCCGAAAAGTGTGGTATGAGTTATAGCCTGGTAGTGCAGGGGTGCTCTCTGGAGCCTTGAACCAGGTCTCAGTCACTGCACAGATATCACTGTTCTCCATTTTAAGGAGTGCCTCGAGTGAGTGCATTTTGAGATTTAGACTTCTAGCATTGAGTAGCATCACCCTCAGTTTTTGCTTGACTGTTCCTGTTATGGTGGTGAATTTGTCATTTGAACCTTGCCTAAGAAAGGCACTATAGGGACGGCAAGAACCTTAGCCAGCATCCGGAATCCCAGGGGTGGCAGGTGCAGGCCATCTCTTGCAAAGCATCGCAGTCTGTCAACCATGTCATCCCAGGCAGACAGATACTGGATCCCTTTAGAATGGCACCAGAAGCTTAGCCAGTTGTTAAAGTCAATCATTTTGTACTTGTACTGCGGCATCATTCTGGGTGATGGAAGAATACTACTCAGGGCTAGGGTCATACCTACCTGGGCTACAAGATCGGAGAGCTCTTCCATGTCTCTTTTCATGTAGTCCAGGGAGGTACATCTCAGGTCATTCACACCAACATGGACAATGACAGAGTCATATTTGTACTTGTTGGGGAGTGACCTGAGTGCTTGTGTTATGTGGCAGATCCTGGCACCTGACAGGCAGCTGACAGTAACCTTCTTCTTGTTTAGCCTGGTGAGTGGGACATCAGTGTGCCTGACTATAGAGTCACCTATGACTAGTGTGTTGGATACGTTGTTTTGCATTATTGGTTGTGGTTGAGTGGCACACTGAGTCTGCGGGTTGTGTTGGGGGGTGGAGGTTGCTTGCATTTCTACTTTGGAGGTCTCTGTTGCTTGAGCAGATTATTATTGAGAGCCTCCGCAAAAGTTTTTGTGCTTCTATGCATGGATTTTGGTGGTGTAGATTTAGTGAGACTATGTGTTGAGTGTGGTGTGGTGCAAGTGTTTACCTTCTCCTCTTGACTGTCAAGTTCAGTCTTGGCTGGAGAGAGCTTTACCTCCAGTTTGGCTAGATAAGTGAATCTCTCACAGGTTGTAGTGTTGGGTGGTAGGAGGAGAGGGCTGTCTGTGTACATGAGGCAATTTCTACATTGCCCCAAGATGCCCAGGTTCATCAGATAGACAGGAGAGAACACTGGGAGCTGACCCTTGGACACACCTGAATAAAAAACTATTTTCCTCTAGATAAGTGAGGAAAGTGAGTACAAGAGCTGTTTTCTCTAAGCAAGTGAGGAAAGTAAGTACCAAAACTGTTTTCCTCTAGGTAATGAGGAAGGTTGAGTGCTGTAATAATTAGTAGGTTATTTGGTGCTTACAAGTTCTGAACAAGTGCTGATCACAAATAAGCAAATTCAAGTGCTAAAAGTAAGAATCTGTATCTGGACTAAACTAGTTACAGGAAAGGAGGGAAACAAGTGCAAATGTGGGCCTTTAAGTCAGAACGTTTAGAGAGATGGAAAAACTGCCCAAACGGCCAATAGCTACAATTTCTGGGCCAGAACCACTCCTTATGTGGTAGATAGGTTACCTAGTGCTTACCACTCCCACCGATAAGCTAGAAGGCTTCCTTCCAACACAGAATGCTTGGGGGGGGGGGGGCTCAGAAGCTTACATACAGTCTTGGATACAGAAAATCTGAATCTGGACTCCACTAGTTACAGGAAAGTTTTTTTTTTTTTTTATATACAGAAAAGTAGCTAAAACAGCAGTCAAAACAATTCAAATGCAGTGCAAGCTAGCACACTTGGGTATGTAGCAATGTTAGACCAAACAGTTTAAAAAATACAATTAAATTAAAAATGACTAAAAACAATGCAGAAGGAGTTTATTACGTAGAGTGAGGTAAAGAGATGGAACTGGCGGGAGTGTCCCAGATCAAATCTACAGTGGGGGCGGGCAAAAGCAAAAACCTCCAAATTTAAACAACAAGACAGGAATTGGGAGGGTGGCTATGGGAAAACCAACACCTTCAGCAGACATCTGAAAAACTATACAGTGAAGCAAAAATAACAGTGCACAACTCTGCCAACTGGTCTCAGTTTGTAAATTATATCATCAGCTGGTAATCTTCCTGAGGTTTAGGAAGGAGTGACTCAGGTGATCTTTTGTAATGATCCCCCAGGCAGGCCCTGATGATACCTTTTAGTGAGATAACTGACTACCTTTATGTGAAACCTTATAAAGAGGATAACACTTCTTACCTTCTCTGGACAGCCAGGTAGTGTATTTTCCATCAAAGGCTGATAGTGTGACCTTTAGTCCACTGATCCCATGCAAGCCACTGCAGTCAAGTGCAAGGAACATCAGCAAAAAAAACATTGCATTCAACTTGTTTTATGATGTTGACCTCACATTCATAACAGCTAAAATCTAGGTTTTACCTTCACCTGGCATCATCTGTTTCCTTAGATGTCTTGGCTATACGTAAAGATGACACCATGAAGGGTAGCCATGTGCTTAAATTTTAGTATCATGAGAGCAAGGTTCCAAATGGAAATACCTTTAATGTGCTAAGTGAGTATAAAAAATGTAAATTTCTTTTCATTTACTTTCCACCTAAGCTTATTAAGGACTTCTTGCAAGAGAGCTCACATCTCATCTTCAGCTCAGTAGCTGTTCCCACAAACTTTGTGATTTGGTGCACTCTCATTATCTGGGTGGATAATGACTCTAAATCTCTAGCTAAAGATTGACATCTATTAGCTAAGGATGTGAACTAATTCAAATGATTAACTCTAGCCACCTGTCAGCATAAACATTAGCTCTGTTGTTTTTGGGTACATTGACTAATGTTGATGTTGACACCTCAACCCCATGTTAACATGGAGGAAAACTGAGATAAAGACAGTGGCAACAATGATGATTAACAAAAAGCTGTGTCCATTTGCAAGTGGTATTTGTTCTTGATATGTAACTTCAGACTTGGTGTATAACTGGACTGTCTTTTGATCAGACTACTGCCTATTCATATTTAAACTTGAGGTACTCTTTCATATTCCTACTGATGCAAAACTGGTAGAGTTCGGGATTTTAAGTATTTTGACAACTAATTAACTATTTCTAGTATTCAACCATTACTTCTCTGACTGGAATGTAAATTGCACTGATCTACTGACAGCAGCATTCAGTTCTTATAGCTGCAGCTTTGGACCATTTCACCCGTACTGACTTTTACCCATACCTCCTGCCTCTGGTGGCACAAATGAGTCATGGTACGTTTTCGTGCTGTGCCACCTCTAGGGAGTGACATAGGATGTGGCAGTGATGGTCATGTTCCAATTGTTAAACTTTTTCATGTGTTAGATAATTTGTGAACCAGTATTATTACTAAGAATGGATTGCATACCTCTGACTATGAACTAGATAGTCACTTTTCACAAATAATGTAGAATTTATCAGACTGGTACCCTCTGTGACTACCAAGCTATAGGTGATTCAGGCAGTGATTTCTCAGATTTGACTAAGGATGTGTTTGAATATCATCATTCATGAAGTCTTGGATATGGTTTCAGGCGTATGACTTACACCTAAAGCTCCTGGTCTGACCATGATTGTGACATCTTGCTTTGATTATCTTGATCCATTTATCTTTAAGACTAACAGGTCCTATTTGCTGACTGGAGTGATTCCATCTGTTTTAAATGAGGCTTTGAGAATCGCTGTCCTCATGAAAGTTACACAACCCACGAACCCTAAATAGCTGCCACACTATCATGAAACCTCCATTTTTTGGGATGTATTTGAAGAATGAGTTGGGTAGGACAGTTTATTTTTTTCTGTAATATCACAGACTCTTGTATCCATACCACTAGTTGTTTCAGATTTCACAGCTTCTATGCAACAATAATTTATATGAATGAATAACACCTTATGGTAGCTATACTGGAGCAGTTTTATCCCATCCTGATCTTTATTGGTTTCTGTGTTTTATATGATATGTTTGATCATCATAAAGTACTAAAGTGTCTGATTATCTATTGCAGAAAGTCTTATACCACGCTTGACTGATCCACCCCTTTCTTTCCTGTGTGTGCCGAGAAGGTGTTTTCTAATGTTAGTATGCCAGCTGTCTTTTTATGAGATGGTAGGATGTAGATGCTACCACTAAGTGATATTACTACAAATTAAGAATTATAATGTCCCATTTATGGAGAAGATGGCCATGTTTACCTCTCCTTACCTTCACAGCATGTGACCTGTGCTGAAAGTATAAATTACACTATGAAAGGTAAATGGTATCCTTCCATGGGTGACCCAATGTTGACCAAGACTTAGCCATCACAGTACTATTTGGTCATTTTGTGGCTTTATCCATCTCACATATAGAGACTTAAGACCTCTGAGATATACTAATTCTCTTTTTATAGATCTCTGCTTTGTGGGATTCACTATTTACAGAGGCACAGCAGTGCACTGCAAAGGAATCATTAAGGAGGTACCTTAAGACATGTCTCTTAAAAGGTTTGTAGAATGATAATCAGGCTTAGTTCACCACTACTCTAGTTATTTATTACAACTGATAATATCATATTTATTTCCACAGTATTTCATCCAGTGCTTGGAGATCATCTGTGTAATGCTTTCTAGTTGTTTGTCAATCAACAAATACCCTTATATAATCTGCATTTATTCCTCTTTTCTTTCTATACTTCCCTCTCTTCTATTATCTCTTTACATGCACTTCTATACAGTCAGTCTAAGTTATGACCTTGCCAGTTCTACTTCTCCTAATCATCCATATACCCTTCATCGTATCCTCTTGCTACAATGTTAATTGCATAGCTACTTCTACTCCCCTTTGTGTATTACATCCCTTCTCCCATATCTATATATCATTCATCCCCCTTCCCAATCCTCCAACAAAGCCAATAAATACCTTTGGTTGGCAGTTGTGGAATTTAAATCCCATTGATGCTAGCCATTTTGATGTCAGTGGATGTCCACATGCCATGTTGGTGTCACATTTAGCGGCAGTGGATATACTCCCCCATCACATGTGGTGTCCGGTGTCACATTTGGTAACCAGTGGTGAGGATATTGAAACTGAGATTATTCAGACTAAAACATTGTTGTTATCATGTGTGTGTATGTGTGTGTGTGTGTGTGTGTGTGTGTGTGTGTGTGTGTGTGTGTGTGTGTGTGTGTGTGTGTGTGTTAACCCTCACCACCACAAAACAAAATATACAGAAGTCTGGTTGTTCCCAGTAGGTATTTTAATTTTTACATAGCTTAGTTTAGGAATAGGCAGAAAATGTGCTCTTTTGACTAGTAGGATAAAATGCTGGTAAGGGACCATTTCACCCATACTGCCTATTACCCGTACCTCCTACCTCTGGTGGTAGAAATGAGTCATCATATGCTCTCATGCTGTTCCATCTCCAGGGAATGACATAGGATATGGTAGTGATGGTCATGTTCCCATCTCCTGATGTAAAGTGAGCAAAATACAATAGACTAATATGTCTGTAGGGGTGATGGTGCCATCTTGTTGTGCAATGCAATACTGAGAAAATATGCACTACACTGAACTATGACAGTCAGCTCCACCTCATGAAGACTTCGTCTCCTAGAAAGAAATACAGAGACTGGCAATGGAAATTAAGCATGTGGAACAGAAAGCAGCTGACTGAAGGCATCAACTTGAAGAACAGGAAAGAGAACAACAATGTCAGCATAAAAAGGAAATAATCTCCCTACACCAGTTGCACATGAGTCACAGGGAGGGAACAATTGCACAACAATATGCCCAGGTCAGTACAAAGCCTTTTCTTGTATACTTTGAGGGGATACTTTGCGTTGTTTCGTAAGGGACTTTGAGAGGATGTGTATTCAGCACCAAGTTTATCAAATGAAGTGAGTGACATTTTTATTTTCCTTGTTCATGGGTAAATTCAGTGATGTTGACAGTTTTTAATAATGCCAAAGTTAAAGAATGTTTACTGCTTGTTATAACAGCTTTACATAAAAAAAAAGTTTTGAGAATTCCAGAGTAAAGCAGAGAAATGTTTGACTGAGTATATTGCAGAAATCAGCACTTATTTTCACAGATGGGCGAGTGTACATAAAACTATCACACTGGGAATGTTTGTAGATCTTTTGATAAGGGAATACATTCTTAGCACTATTTCTGTGGATATGATGGCAGAGAAGGCGTGCAACACTACTAAAGAGCTATGGTAGAAAGCAGACTTTTACCTAGCTAGTAGGTTGCATAGGAGAGAGGATATGGTAATGTCCATGGGTATAGTGAACCTATGAGGAGCAACCTAAGCCTTCCTGGCAGATTGCACAGGACAGGGGAGAAGTAATGGTTTTGGGTATATACCCAGGTTTTGGGGATATATTTTTTAAATCTAACCAAATAGGGCATGTGAGGGTTCATTGTCCATTAAAGCAAGAGAGAACAAAGATCTTAGGAAGCATCAGGAAATACTGGCACTATGAAAGCGGTGGATTATTTAGAAAGAACAGTTGTACCTGACTATGAAAAGTGACTATATTTATATATTATTCTGGTAGAAGAAGAAAGGAAGGAAGCCATTGCAAAAAGGGGCACAGATTCAAACATTACCACAGTCAAACCTGCATTGATCAGACAAGATCACAACTTGCCTGGGCAAACCCCTCCATTTATGGCCCTACATGGAAAACCTTATAATGAACTTAAGGACAGAGTCTATCTGGCCATAGAATGTGGAAAATGGCAAGAAGGTGCCAGTGTTTGAGGAAATTTCTGATGATTTCCTAATAGGGAGTGACATTGATAGTACAGTGCCTTGCATGTATGCTGCTACATGCAACCAGGTATGGAGTCAATCTCCTGGAGAAAGTAGTAAAAAGGATACTTAGCTGGACCCAAGACCCCCCATCTGTGCCTGGCAATATGGCTACCTTAGAGGGGGGGGGGCTGTTCAGTAGTAATAACCTGGGATCAAAGCCACAGCATGGTACAGGTATTAGGCTTGTCCTGTAAAGTGACACATCTTGAAAAGAGGTGAGAGATAGCAGTCATCCCGAACATGGGGATCCACTGGCAAACAGCAACAGACTTCTTTTGGAAGGATAACTAGGGAAGGTGACCAAGCAGAAGATAATTAAATGGAGTAAGTTGTCAGACCATATTTTCAGGATTGAGGGAGGTAATCAAGGAGACTTCATATACACAAGGCAAAGAGAGAGTCCATATAATGTGACAAAAGACTGTTGTACATGGAAGAAGCAACAGAAGGAGGGCTAGAGAGAGAAATAATACAATGATTGGTAGCATCAAATGCCTACCACCCAGCACTTCTGGCCATTTTTTTCAGTAAGTGCTGCTTTGTTTCTTTCTAACATCAGAATATCTGCCTAAATATTTCATCCTTAACTTTTCAGGGTCTACATATTAGTTTCCACTCAAATGTTTAGCAGTGCTCTGTACAGACTCAGATGCATTGAGTGACATTTTCCAGTAAAAGGAATATATAAAGAAACAGCTCTGGTACTTAGTAATAATGACCATCCCTCCTGGCATGTCTAAAGGTCAGTTTCCTGTGCTTCCTCCTATTAACCTGGTGAACTTGGGCATTCTGAGGCAGTGTAGCAACTGTCTCATGTACACAGACAACCCTCTCCTCTTACCTCCCAACACTCTGACTTGTGAGAGATGCACTTATATATCCAAACTGGAAGCCATGCACTCTCAAGCCAAGACCAGAACAGCTGGTAAAAAGGAGGTCAACACCTGCACTACACCACATGCAAGACATAGCCCTCCAGAACACCCACCATCACAACTCTCACATAAAAACACAAACCACACATCCACCTTCGTGTAGGCTCTCAATAGAAATCTACCCAAACAGCAGAGACCTCCAAGGCACAAACGCACTCGACCACCACAACACAGCACAAACCACAAGACACATAGCTCACCTACACAGTGTGCCCCTCAAACTAAGTCCCTAAGGCAAAACAGCTTGCCAAATACACTAATCATAGGTAACTCAATAGTGAGGAACACAGATGTCCCACTCACTACGTTGAATAAGGAGAAGGTAACAGTCAGCTGTCTATCAGGTGCCAGGATCCGAAACATAACACACACACTCAGGTCACTCCACAAGTACAAGTATGACTCTGTCACTGTCCTTGTGGGTGTGAATGGCCTGAGACGCACCTCCCTGGACTACATGAAAAGAGACATGGAGGAGGTCTCGGATTATGTTACCTAGGTAAGTATGACCCAAGCTCTGAGCAGCATCCTACCATTGTCCAGAATGATACCACAGTACAAGCAGAAAATGATTGACTTCAACAATTAGCTAAGCTTCTGGTGTCATTATAAGGGGATCCAGTATCTGTCTGCTTGGGATGACATGATTGACAGTCCTCAATGCTTTGCCAGAGATGGCCTGCATCTGTCACCCTTGGGTTTCTTGATACTGGCTAAGGCTCTTGCCACCCCTATAGTGCCTCTTTAGGCAATGTTCCAAAGACCAAATTACCACTGTAACAGATATAAATAAATGCAATCTGAGGGTCATGCGGCTCAATGCTAGAAGTCTAAATCTCAAGATGCATTTGCTCGAAGGACTCCTCAAAATAGAGAACATCGACATTTGTGCGGTAATGGAGACCTGGTTTAAAGCAGCAGAAAGCACCCCTGTGCTACCAGGCTGTAACTCATTCCACACCTTTCAGTCCCAGAACATGGACTGAAGCTCCAAAGGTGGTGGTGTCTCCATATTCATAAAGGATATGTACACCACAAGACTAGTAGCCCAGTATAATGCATCTGAGATACTTCAGGTACAACTAACAATGGGTAAGATGGCAATTCAGGTTGTAGCCTGCTATAGGTCCCCAACCATGTCCCAAGACTCTCACTCCACGTTTCTAAGCACCCTGGAAACTATTAGAGTCCAACCCAACACACTCATACTAGGTGACTTCAACTACCCCTCCATCAACTGGGAAAACTACTCATGTACCAATACACTGGCCCAACACTTCCTGGAATTCATCAGTTCCAATGCCCTGGACCAGCTCATTCTTACCCCCACTAGAGGAAACAACATCCTTGACCTGGTTATTACTAACATGGGCAACCATTACCCTACATCAATAGTCAATTCCTCCCAGGTTAGATCTAAACACAAGATTATCAAGTAAAAACAAAAGGCAACAAACCAAACTGGTAAAAAGCAAAGGAAGTCCACGGCTTGAGACCAAGCTGTTGCAAAAATAGTTTTAATTCAAAGATAAAATCCAGTCACGATAGAACCGAACATAAAATTCATCAAGCGTTTTCACCCAGGCTCTCCCAGGCTTTATCAAGATAACTGCCACACTTTCAATAGTTACCTTATATACAATCTCTTGGTAATTCATGATAAAAATCAATTACCCAATAATTTAATTAGGACATTGTTAACTTAAAGGCATAATCTTGTTTTTATCCCCTAACATAAATACGAATAAACAATGTCATTTTACATTAAAAATGAAAGCAGCTTAATATAAAGACTTATAAACATTATTTAAAGTGTTTACAATTAATATAAAATTTTTATATTAAGCTGCTTTCATTTTTAATGTAAAATGACATTGTTTATTCGTATTTATGTTAGGGGATAAAAACAAGATTATGCCTTTAAGTTAACAATGTCCTAATTAAATTATTGGGTAATTGATTTTTATCATGAATTACCAAGAGATTGTATATAAGGTAACTATTGAAAGTGTGGCAGTTATCTTGATAAAGCCTGGGAGAGCCTGGGTGAAAGCGCTTGATGAATTTTATGTTCGGTTCTATCATGATTGGATTTTATCTTTGAATTAAAACTATTTTAGATCTAAACACAAACTAATCATCATGGAAATCCACATCTCACACACAGCCCCCACAAAGGTAACCACCATGGAAAAATTCTCCAGAGCTGACTTTGGGCTCCTAAAAACAGAGGTTGTTAACTTCACGGCACCCATGTCAATGGAAAATAGATGCATGACTGCCGAATCCTATGACAATGCACTGTATGAACACGTACTGTACATTAATGCATGGAATTAGCCATACCCAACAGAATCAAGGTGATCTCCTCCAAAAAAAGGAAGCCAATCTGGTGGTCCCCTGCCATTAATAAACCCTACAACAGAAAGAATAAGCTGTTGCAGCAAAAGGTGAAGTCCCAAGACTGGAAAAACTCTCTTATTAGCCTCAACAAAAATTGAGATCCCCCATCAAAACTTCGAAAGCCAGCTATGAAGGCAGAATTGCAGCAGACACTTAAAACAACCACAAAGACTTTTATAGTTATATCAAAAATCTCCATGGCAATACCCAGGTTTGCTCTGAGTTACTGAACAATGGTAACTCCTATACTAAGCCAACAGATACTGCCAACATACTGGCCAACAGATTCAGTGCCAACGTTACCCCTCTCTCTCCCTAAAGGACCAATCACAATACCAGAGGAATGCACGACACCTTGCATTACTGCAGTACAGGTTAAAGCTGCATTGTCCAAGGCCAAGAATACATCTTTTATGGGACCCGACCATATCCCTGGATGTGTTCTGCCTGAACTACAAGATGAACTGGCACCACATCTGTGTGCCCTGTTCAATCACAGCCTCATCTGAGGCTTTGTCCCTACCGAATGGTGTACTGCTACAGTCATCCCTTTACATAAACGGGGAGTGACTACAGACCCTAGGAATTATCGCTCCATTAGCCTGACAAGTCTGATATGTGAGGCTATGGAGTGCATCATCATGGACCTGAATAACAAGGATGTAGGGAATCTCCAAACTCTTGATCCCACATAATTTGGTTTTGTGAAAGGTAGATCATGCCTGCTTAACCTGGTTGACTTCTTTGAATCAGTCACCAGAGCTGTGGATGACAGCAAGGCAGTTCATACAGCCTACTTCAATCTGGCCAAGGCCTTTGATAGCATTCTCCACTCAGGAATTATTGATAAACTCACCAAACTAGGCATCACCACCTATATCACTAGGTGGGTTGCAAATTGGCTCACAGACAGAACCAACAGTGTGAAAGTAGCGGACCCCAAGTCAGACTGCCGACCAGTCATGAGTGGAGTCCCACAGGGACCGGTCCTGGGTCCTCTCCTGTTTGGCATCTACTTCTCAGAAGTCCAGGCCAATACGGAGGGACTCTGGTTGACCAAGTTCGCAGATGACTGCAAGCTGGGAGCTATTATTATCTCCCCAAGTGATGTTGACATCCTACAGAAAGGCCTCACTGAGACAAATGACTGGTGTAGAAACCATGGCCTTAAACTTAATGCCAAAAAATGCATCATCATCCCATTTGGGGAAAAACTCAGTTCCAACTAATTACCACATTGTTGGGAGCCCACTGAACACTGAAGCCATTATAATAGATCTGGGGACACAGGTTGACAGCAACCTCTCCTTCAACCACCACACTGCCATTGTGGTCAGAAAGCCCATCTCATTACCAAGGGTTTAGCATCCAGGAAGAAAGAGGTCATCATCTCTCTCTACTCTTCCCTCATTAGGCCAATCATCAAGTATATTGCCCCATTTGGCATGTACCTCACTAGACACATGCAACAGCTGGAAAGGCCACAAACATACCTCACAAAGAGGATCCTAGGCCTTAAACACATATTGTACATGGACAGACTCAAAAAACTCCAGTTATTCTCTGTCTCATATCGTCTACTAAAAGGCGATCTCTGGTTGACTTACAAAGCCATGTCTGACGCAGCTCTGTTAGAAATGCTATGTCTAAATAAATCCCAATCCCTCCACATCACACACTCCAGAGACCTCAACCTCATTACAACAATCAACAGAACATGCTGGAAGAACAGGTTCATAACCCAGAGACTGCCTCTGCTCTGGAATAGACTTCTCAAACATGTCAAGCAGAGCATCTCACTGGCCCTCTTCAAGAGAAATCTTGATGAGTAGATGGGAAATAGAAAGTTCACCCTGGGGATCACTACAGTGGCTCTACTTGATAGAGGATCTGAGAACTAGCATCGGGCGGCACAATGCCAGGGCACTTATATGGGCTAGGCTTGTAAAAGCTCCAGGGCCATTAGCCTAGTACACACCTATGAACCTATGAACCTATAGCTGACAACGCTTCTTTTGGAGGTCATACAGTTATAAACCATACTGAAAGATGGTTTATGCAGAATTTTTATAGCTCTGTGATTGTAAATGATTTATCAGGGAGCAACAGGGCCTGTGGGAAATGTCAGAAGTTTAGCAAGGCTATGGACAAAACCAAGGCTGATATGATGTCTTTGCATGCAAGTGGGGATACATTTTAGAATGTGATTATGAGTAGTGTGGGACATCTGTGTATCCCAAGCTCCACAGCTAAGACAATTAACCTGAAAGTGGTAGATTATGCCACTAGGTATCCAACAGCAGTATGATTTGCTAGAATTTTTAAGCATGGTATGTTTTCCCTGGGAAATACTGAGAGATAAAGGTGCCAACTTTATGTTAGACCTTGCATGTTTGAGAAAGTGCTGTTGGGTAAAACACATAAGGACTATCCCCTACCATCCACAGACAAATAGTTTGGTGTAGAGGTTTAACTCTACACTGAAGACCATATTGAAGACAATTGTAGACCAATTCAGCAGGGAATGGGTCAAGTATCTGCCCCATATTTTCTTTGCATACAGGTTGGTGCCGCAGGAATCTACATATTTTCACTGTTTGAACTACAGTATGCTCTCAGTGTAAGGGGCTCCTGGATTTAATAGGTTATGAGTGAGATCATGAGTATGATTCTCACAAATGGTTTGTTTGGGAATATGTTCTAAACCTTAGGACTAGGCTTAGGGACTTCATATTTATGGCCAAGAAACACCAAACTCAGGCACAACAGCAGCAAATGACCTGATATAAGAGGATAGCCAGAGCCAGTGGAGTACTTTTTAGAAACAATAATGATGGTAATTATTCCTGTAAGACACAACAAGCTGCAGGCAGCCTGGGAAGGTCATTTCACCATTTTAGAAAAGGTAACTGATGTTAACTATTTGATAGGTTTGTCAAACATGAGGCCAATGCATAAACTCTACCATGTTAACATGGTAAGCTCTATAATGACAATGGTGTCCTGGAACATGGTATCTATAATTAGTTACAAAAGCAGCTCTAGGTGGTCTAAAGGTAGGCCTTCTCTGTTTTGCTTTGATTGATACCTGGAATGATGAGGGTAGCCCCCTCCAGAAAATGAAGCCCTAGCCAGGCTAAGTAAATCCCATCAGTATTCCAGGAATTTGGGAAAATATGAACTGTTAAGCCAGGGTAAACTTAAATGGAGAAGCACTACATAGACACAAGTCCCCACAAACCAATAAAACACTTTCTGTACAGAATGCCTGGAACAGTTCGACAAACCCTGAAAGTGAAACTGAAGGTCATGTTGGAAATATGATTAATCCAGGTGTCACAGTCCCTCGGCTTCATCAGTGTTTCTAGTCCCATAGAAAGACAGCAGTGCCAAGGTCTGTGTAGACTATAGGCAAATGAACAGTCAAACAGTATTGTGTACTTATCTATCCCACAGAACAGAAGAAGACCTAGAGCAACAGTGTGGGGTGAAGTATCTAAGTATTATTGACATAGCCAACAGTTGCCATCAGGGAACCTGCAGTCAGGGAGTGGTCAGGGACTTTGACCCAATTTGAGTTATATGAGATTACAAAAATGTCCTTTGGAATGAAGAATGCCCCAGACTATGAATAGAAAAATAACTGGTTTTACTAGTTGTTTTCCTAGCAACAGGATGATAATATCATGGATATAGTGTATGTAGAAAAACTGTACATGAAGAAGAAAAGAGGTTTTGATACTATTGTGTTCATGTGAAACAATCTATGAATGCTCATTATTTATTAAGGGTCAGTATTTCTTTAGTAAACAAATCAAGAAACGTAGACATCTGAAGCTTATTTTTTTGTAGGTATCCTATTTTTATTGTCATTTGTTCAACTTCCGAATGTCTGCAATCCTATCTATATTTTACTCTGCATTTTTCTTTATTATTTAAGTAAAGCTCATTAATTTATATTTAAACTGTTGTGGCTGCTATTTATTAATTTATTATATTAATACACTGCTGTTTATCTTACAAGAGGGCAATAATTTTTTCACAAAGATGGATAGCAAGCTGTATGGCCCATGTATTCCAGGGACTTGCTTAAGGTCAGCTACCATGGAAATAAAAATTAATTGATGTGTTTTACTGTTTGCTTGATTTAGAAGCAGTAGGTAACTGGAGATATCTGACTTCCTTCAGAGTTGTTTCAGTACTACCATGCCGGGAAGAAAGCTGTGAGCAACTGGAGAAGTCTTCCAGCTTTCACTAGGAATTTTGTGTGTGTGTGTGTGTGTGTGTGTGTGTGTGTGTGTGTGTGTGTGTGTGTGTGTGTGTGTGTTTTTATGTGTGTGTGTGTGTGTGTGTGTGTGTGTGTGTGTGTGTGTGTGTGTGTGTGTGTGTGTGTGTGTGTGTGTGTGTGTGTACATGCACATGTATGTGAGTGTGTGCACATCTGTGTAAATAATAATTTGTGAATAAGGTACATACCATAGCTAAGCTCGACAGGGGTCTGTCGGAATGGAGGACTAAACATTCATCTCTGTTAATGGCTTGTGCGTATTCAATTTGAGTCAGTCATATGGAACCCCACACCTTAGACATCAGTGCATAATTGCTATATATTCTTAGAGCCAGGTTTTATGCTGCACTGCAAACTAGTTACTGGAACACACTTGTGTGCACTTTCTCCTCTATTGTTTCATCCTTAGTAGACAGTGGTTAGATTCAAAGTAATCAGAGTCAGCCATCTTGAATTCAGTGGATGGCACATTTAGTAGCATCTCATAATTGACTAAGCAAATCACCTCCATTGGCCAATATATCATGTTGGCACAGGCACTCCCACATTGACTCATGTGTGTGGATGTATGTGAGTGTGTTTGTACAACATCCATGATTTTGCCTCTTGCATTCCAAGTGTCCATGTCAGGGATGCATACAGCCAGTCAGCAATGCCAGTCATTAGAGTTTCCTACTTTGTTTTCAGCCTGTGTAGCTTCTTGATGCAAAATATGTTGTTCTATTAAATCTGTATGTGGTTTAAAGTAATATTAAAAGGGTTTTTCTAGTGTCCAGTGTTCTACGCTGTACTGCAGCCACTGCTCAACTGTCTTGGAGAGTTGACAGGTATGACCCCCACCTTCATAAACATTTTCACACACACACACACACACACACACACACACACACACACACACACACACACACACACACACACACACACACGCACACACATGCACACACACGCACACACAAACACACACTCACGCACAATACATACCTTGATTAAGCACTACAGTAGGACTGTCTTTGAAAGGGAAATGCACACTACCAGATATATAAAAGGCTGGCAGTAATGTTTCTGTATCCCAGGGATAGTATTTTGAAATAATCACAGCAAACTAATATACAGCACTTAAGTTTTTGATTTGATAAAAAAGGGTAGAGATTGCTAGAAAGGCAGAAAAAGACAAAAACATTGATTTCTGTTTCTCTTTGCAAGGTACCTCTATACAAAACTAATGTCAATAAAGTCATTGCTGCCCAGCAGTTTAGAAAAAAAAGATTAACACAATAAGCTAAAATGTGTGATATATATATGTGTGTGTGTGTGTGTGTGTGTGTGTGTGTGTGTGTGTGTGTGTGTGTGTGTGTGTGTGTGTGTATCTATATATATATATATATACACACACACACACACACACACACACACACACACACGCTTATATATATATATATATATATATATATATATATATATATATATATATATATATATATATATATATATGGTTCCACTTGAAAACATCAAAATTCTAAATCATTGAAATTCATACGGTCACAACCATATAATCAAGTGTTTAGAACATCGATGCTGACAAGGGGAAGAAAAAGGTAAGGAAAAAAGGAAAAAAAGCTAGTGTTTCTGCAGGGCAGCAAGGTGCCCTGCACACTGTCTGTGAATGTGCCATCTCTGTGATGGCACTGCAGACAGGGTACGGGAAATATCCCATTTAGCGCATCTGTATATAGTGCTAAAATGGAGATTTACCTTTACCCCACTGTAGTGCAATCTCGGAGTTGGTATATTAAAGTTGGGGGTGTGCCAGAGGCAAAGCCCCCCTGCATAAAATAGTTTTTAGAGGTTTTTTCTTTTTTTTACGTTCCCTTTGAATCTTCGATGGTTTGAAACTTAATATTCTGGTCTTGATGATCAGAATTTCAATGTTTCAAGCTTTTGATCATTCACAGTGGAACTCTTTATATATATATATATATATATATATATATATATATATATATATATATATATATATATATATATATATATATATATATATATATATATATATAGATATATATAGATATATATTCTTAACGTGTGTGTATTTGATGAAGATAATATCAGCTTTATGTGTATATGCAACACTTCAAAAAGAAATCTTAGTGCATTTTCTGTATTCTACCCACAGCAGAAAACAGGTGCTCAATGAAAAGTCTTTCTAACCTGCAGTCTTTAACATGAATCCCAAACAAAGCAGTCCTTTGTGCAAAGCATTTGTTTCCCTGAGCTTCAGACTCTTGTGTACTTTGTCAGGGAACTAGTCTACGTTATACAGAGTCATAATAAAAAGTTTATTTCTGCCTTGCGGCTAGTAAAAACAACAGGTAACCTAAGTCACTTTGGAGCAGCAAAAGTATCATTTCAATCCCCATACTACTTGGTAAAAAACAAAAGGAATGTCGATAGAAATAACTGGGGTTGGGGGTGAGAGCATATGAGTATGTTTGCATATGTGTTTATACATGTTTTTGTGTGTGTGTGTGTGTGTGTGTGTGTGTGTGTGTGCGTGTGTGTGTGTGTGTGTGTGTGTGTGTGTGTGTGTGTGTGTGTGTGTGTGTGTGTGTGTGTGTGTGTGTGTGTGTGTGTGTTGCATGTCTGCATGTGAGTTTGTACATTTTAGGGTAAAAGTTAGGTTAGGGAATAGATGTAGCCCAGGATTCAATAAACTTCATATAGGAATAGTGTTATTCCTACACAGAGTGAATGGTGTCACTTCCGCATAGCCTTAACAGCAGTGTGCCTTACATATTAATGAAAGCACGCTACTGATTACGGCTTTGCAGACACAAACACTATTGAGTACAGGGGGCGTGTTTCAGTAGTGCTTGCACATCCAACATGCCCCCCTGCACTCTGAACAGCACTTTCTAACTGCTTTCAATGTCTGCAGACACTGAAAGCAGGAATTTAAATAGGAAGCAATGGAGGTGGAGTGTGACAGGTACTGTCACACACCTCCTGTATTGTGAAAGTGCCGTACTGCACTTTGACCATACATCTGAACCTCTTAAAAGCAAAAATCTGGACAAAGCCTAAAATGATGGGGGGCATACCTCTCAACCTTTTAGAGGCAAAAATCTGGACAAAGGCTAAAATGATGGGGGGCATACCTTTCAACCTCTTAGAGTAAAAAAAAATGGAGACAGCCTAAAATGATGGGGGGACAAATAGGGACAGATTATAAATGTTGCCCTTACAAACTTCAAAAGTTGATAGCGGAACAGGGTTTGTATAAGCATAACATGTAGGGAAGGATTAGAAGTCTGAAACTCAAATGTATGCCATTATGTAGTGAGTTCAATCCTGATATAGTCCATGCAGACTTAGACTGTTGGTAGAATGACAGGTAGCACATTTCCAAATATGACTCACAAGTAGTAGTGATACATGTAATTAAAGTGCTTTTATTAATTTTTTCCCATTCCAAGTAAAGTTTAAGTGTAGCTGAGTGGGTTTGCATGTCATGGCCCTCTGTTCTGCATTGCTTAAACATCTCATAGGAGCTGAATGCAAATGTATAGCTAAAATCCTTAACAGCGAGATAGCATAATGGTTAGAGTCACAGCTTTGGTATGCAGCAGATCACTGTTTGAGTACCAAGAGAGGCCTTTTATTTTACATTGGAAAGCATTGTTAAAATTATTATTTTTTTACTTTAAATTATGTAGTGGTTGAAATTTATAAACCAGGGTAGTGTAGCTGGTTCAAAATCGAAGTGTGAGTGCATATAAAATGTAAAATCATCCATGTATACACATGTCCCATACAGTATAGTCACAATCCAAGGTAATGTGATGAAAGCACATAGAGGGACGTCATGTAAAGTAAATCATATACACTTAATATGTCAGTAATGATTAATTAATTTACAATTCTGATATTTTTATAAAATGAAAACTGAGCAATGCTTAGCAGTGCACAGCTCTACTTAGCTGGTTTATGCATTTCTTAGACATAAATTCTAAGCAGCACTCAACTCAGCTAAGGGCATTTGCACTCTGTTAAACACTGCTCAGTATGTACCCCTTTAAGCACTGCTCAACTCAGCTTAGCAGGTTTGTGCACCACTTAGCTGAGCTTAGCATTTTCAAAATGGTCCACTGATGGCAAAGGGTGGGAATATGGCCTTATTTAAACTGCACAGGTGAGAATACTTGTTGTAGTTTGTTGTGTTCTATTATTGGTCATATATGTAATTGGTTGTATATTAACATACCTTGTTCAAATACCATTGTTGGCGGCTGGTTGCCATCAATGTAACTAACATGCTGTTACAATGCTTACTTTTGTTCTGTTTATGCATGTGTTTTGTTTGCTATGCATCTGTTTCAAATCTGTTGGTTTGGGTTAATTGAAACACCCACACATGCTGTTATAACTAATTTTGAAATGTTGTGTTCATGACTAACCATTATATATTGGCAAACATCAACACCACAGCTTGGATGGACAGCTACAGCAGATGGAAGGATGCCTGGCACACTTGGAGGGTCATGGTGCCCCTGTTGCCCAGCACCAGCACAGGCACCTTTGTGGCCTTGAAGGTGCAGTGGTGACTGCCCATAGGTGGGGACCTCAGTCCCACTGCATCCAACTGGGGGCTCATGGGCCTCAGATTCCCAGCCACCCTCCTTGTCCAAGGTGTTTACCCCCTCATGTGTCATATACCACCCTTGTCTGCTGTCTTGTGTGTCTTGTCTGTCTGCAAATGCAACCTATTCTACCCAACCTACCTCCCCAAACATACCTTACAGCCCTTCCCCAACATAACACTCTCACATTAAAAAAGGGGTATCTGTCCCACAAAAAATATCATTGCCCCATACATAGCTCTACATTTTGCCACCATGTCCAGTGACATAAATCAATCTGCACCCAAATTACTCTACAAATGTATGTTACCAACAGTACTCCTGGTGGGGTGTGAAGCTGTAAATTCCAAATTTTCCACATCAGTCACAGCTGTTGCTGCAGTAGTAATGTAGAGCTATGGTCCTTTCCTACACCCATCCTGCAAATCCATAGCTGCCTTTCCTAATGTTTTACCCTCTGCTTGCCCCCATTTCACCACTTTCCTATCACCCCTTTTTCATTTCTTTATTTAAAATTAGTGTGGGTGTAAGCAGGAATAAGTGCTGCTAAGCGAAGCTAAGAGGACTTAACCATCTGTTAGCATCACTTAGTTTCATGCAAAACCACACAAACCCACTTACAACTGTATAAAAGTGCTTTAATCACTCTGTCTCCATCAGCTCTTGTTCTGCCCAGCAACAAAAGTAATCAGCCCTGCCAAGTCTCGAACCCAGGACCCTGTGCACTACAGTCACAGCAACATACCAGTACAGCATCTGAGCTGTGGGAATTTGCAATGTTTTTACGAACATATCATGCATTATGGTCATTTAACATAAGGGGAAAAATACACCTTCCTGGAAAACCTTGAACACAGAACTCTGTGCACTCCAGTCACAGCAGCTACCACTACTCCACATGAGCTTTGAAAAGTAGAAATGCTTCAGTAAATATATCATGCAGGATGGTCATCCAACATTAGGGAAAAATGTGTCAAATTAGTACTGTTCTTTACATATATATGTATATACCCATCTATACACACACACACACACACACACACACACACACACACATATATATATATATATATATATATATATATATATATATATATATATATAATTTATTTATTTATTTATTTATTGACATTTGTTAACCAGGTTTGTCCACCTTGGCTTCTGGCCCATTTTCAGTGGAGACCCAAGGAGAAAAACTCCAGTAGTACATTTTAAACAAGTACAATTTTAAACAATATTGATATAATAGCAGTTATAGCAAAAAGATTCACATATGTTTGGTTACATGCATAAAGTTAAAGTTGCATTAAAAAGAAGCTAAGTAACAATTTTACATTGATATAGTTCAATAGGTCAACAATAAAAAATTTTGTTTGCATAAAATTATGCAAATGCATAGTAGACACATCGGAGAGAGAGGTGTAATGAGGTACTAAGTATGGTCCTTTTGAGGGTACATAAAAGGAAGGATGACTAGGTAGGGTCATGGCAAGGGCAGGTTCTGGAATTGAGAAAATAAAGTTTTTGTTCATTTTTAAAGTGTGAGTTATGGGAGATTGAACGTAAGTCAAGGGGAAGTTTGTTCCAAGCATGGGCAAGGGAGTGTTTGTAGAGTAGTTTGCCTACTGACCTTTTTTGGGTGGTAGATATCAAGTAATTGTTGGTTAGAAGTATGGAAGGTCTGGGATGGGATGCAGATGAAGACTAAGGAAGATAGAGATAGACAGAAGGAGGGTTTATAAAGAATAGAGTGTAGCATATGAAAATGATTAGATAGCAGAAAATGGGAAGTTAAAACCATTGAAGAGAGTTTAAAGAAATGCAGTGGTGTGAGTTGTATGTGGAGTTAGTAATGAATCTGGCTATTTTATGGTAAGTCATTTGGAGTTTGTTTAGAGTGGAGGCCTGGATATTGGTAAGAACTGGAGTGGCATACAAGAGGAAGGGGAGGAGGAGTGCCTGGCCTAGGGTAAGTCTAGATTCAGGGGTTAGGAATTTTTTGTTCCGATATAGCAGACCTAGTTTCTGGTTTGTTTTTTTATACATTGGAGTATGTGTAGGTTGAACTTTAGTTCATCATCGATAATGACCCCTAGGAGTTTTGTGTGGATGTCAGGTTGGATAGTTGTATTGTTAGAAGATGTAATAAAAAAGGAGGTTTTGTGATGAGAAAGAGAACAGGGAAGGAAAATTAGGAGTTTGGTCTTTTTGGGATTTAGGATCTATAGGTTGTGAGAGAGCCATTTTTCAGTGGATAGTAGGGCCTGTTGGGTCAGGGGGTGTAGTTCAGGAATGTTATTTGAGATGGATATAAGTGTGGAGTTGTCGGCATACTGAATAAGGGAGGATTCTTTGCATGAGGTGTAAAGATCATTGGTGAAGATATTAAACAAAAGGGGTCACAAGATAGAACCTTGGGGAACACCAGTGGAGATGGGAAGGAAAGGTGAGGAGGATGAGAGCCATTTGACAGATTGTTCCCTGCCAGATCAGTAACTACTCAACCAGGCAAGTGCGGAGGGGGATAGGTGGAGATTTGAGAGTTTGGATAGTAGTAGAGGATGAGAGACAGTATCGAAGGCTTTGGAGAGATCTAGGAAGAGACAGTAAATGAGTGTATTGTTGTCTAGGGCCTCTGCAATTATATGAGTGAAGGAGAGGAGGGCAGTGGAGGTGCTGTGGTGAGGTCGGAATCCATGTTGGGTAGGGGTAAGTAAATGGTGTGTGAGGAGGTTATTGAGAACCTGTGAGTGAATACATTTTTCTAATATCTTGGAGAAGGGGGGCAGAATGGACATGGGTCGGTAGTTTGAGGGGTCAGTTGAGTTTCCACCTTTATGAAGAGGGATAGTGAAGAAAGATTTCCAAAGGGTGGCGACAGTTGATTCCAGAATAGATCGATAAATTAGTATAGATATAGGATAGGCAATTGAGTCAGCAGCAAGTTTGAGGAATGTAGGAGATAGATTGTCAGTGGAAGGAGAGCAAGGTTTTTGAGTAGTAGAGATTTTATGCAAGTAATGGGAACTGGCTCTAAAGAAAACAAAGTTGTGTTAGTGGGACTTGGAGGGGTGGGTGTCGAAGTAGAGTTTGGCTTAGTGGTTACCAGATTTTGGATGGAAGAGATAAAGTGTTTATTCAGGAGCGTAGCTGTTTCCTGAGAGGAAGAGTTAGGGCATGTGGAGGAATTAGAGGGCTTTCCAGGATAGAGGATGTTGTTGAGAGTTGACCAAATTTTTCGAGGACTGGATTTGTTGTTAAGCTGAGCAGAGCTATAGTATAACATTTCGTCATTAGTTGTATGTTTTTTTGCAAGGTTCCTCAGTTGCCTGTATTTCTGAAGAAAAGGTGGTTGCTTAGTTTTAGTCCGGGTTTTCCAAGCACAATCTCTTTGTTTCATAAGGGACCTAGTCTCTTTGGAGAGCTAGGGAGCATGATTTGATTTTACTCTGATCTTCCTAGAGGGAGCTAAGGAGTTTAAAGTATTCCTGAAGATGCTATTAAAAGTGCTTAGAGCATCATTTAGGGGGAGGTGTTTTAGGATGGACCAATCTATGATGTAGAGAATGGAGTTAAATTGGGATGAATTGAAAGTCGATAGTTTTCGACAGTCTTTGATAAGGTGGGGTTTAGGAATATGGGAGTAGTGTCTTAAGATGGTGGTAGGGAGATGATCACTAAGGGAGTCAGGTAAGGTGGTGGGATTGTGGAATTGGTGGGGGGAATTGGTAAGGATCCAGTCTATGATGGAGCTGGAAGTGGAATTTTTATGGAAGCGAGTGGGAGATGTTCTAAGTTGGTGGAAGCCGTGTAGGTGGATACTGAGTTGGGGGAGTCAGTTGTGAGTTTGGACCAATCACTGTTGACATCACAAAGGATAAGTGTCTCGTATGGCATGTTGTGGGAGAACCAGGATAGGATGTTTTCAAGAATGGGCAGATTGTTACCAGGAGGAAGGTAGATAGAGGCAATTGCAAGTTTTTTGTGGGGATTCAGATGACAGTTAAGGATGATGATTTCAGCTGAGAGGAAGTCAGAAATTGGGGAAGGGTATGGTGAAAGGTTAAGGTTGTTTGCGTAGAGGATGGCCACTCCACCACCTTTTTTTACAGGTTTATCAGATCGGAAGATATTATAACCTGGTGAGAGTATTTCACTATTTGAGATTTGTGGCTTGAGCCAGGTTTCAGATAGGTAGAGGATGTGAGGGGTATTGAGAGCTATCCATGAGTGCAGCTCAGTGACTTTATTTGCTAGAATCTGAATATTCAGTGAGTAAATAGTTAAGTATTTGGATGGAGATGATTGTTGTGACTGAGGTTGGTGACTGTTAGAGGAGTAAGATGGGGCAGTGTAGAGGTAGTTTTGGGGAGAGAAGAGGGGCCAGGGTTGGGATAGATATCTCCAGAACAAAGTAGGTTTTTAGTGAGGAGAGAGTGTGTAGTAGATGCTAGATGGAGTTTGTATAGTTTTGACTTAGCTTTGTGGGAAGGTTTAAAAACCTGGATTATGGATAGTTTATATAGACTTGAGGTAGAGATAGTAAAGAGATTAGGGGAGCTAGTAAAAGATGAAGTAGTTGGATATATATTGTATGAGTGAAAAGTTGGTGAACATAGGAGTGGGTCAGAGAGATTGGAGTGGTAAGAGGTGAAGATAGAGAGAATAAGGAGTAGTGTAGAAGATATTAGAAAATAATTCATGTTGGAAAAAAATATGGTCAGATAGAGTAGGTAGAGACAGTGGTATAGAGGAAGTGGTGTTGACAAGATTGACAGATTAGTAAGGTGGTTGTGGCAATAGGCAGGAAATGGAATTGTAGTGGCTAGTGGGACAGGAAGTGGAGAGATAGTTAGGCATAAAGGTAATTGTAATGGGATGGGTGGGAATGGGGATAAGGTAGGGGAGATAAGTGAGCCCGAGTGTAGCGAGAGTGAGTGGAGTGGGGCTAGCACCGTGGTCAAGATGAAGTCATAGAAACAATCAGAAAAAGATAGTGAAAAACTAGCTTGAGAGACAAGGATATAAAGTTTCTAATGGTTTAGTCACCAGAAATAAAATAAAAAGAAATAAAATATGAGCAGAAGTAAGCTTACAAAAGGACATTGGCCTCAAGCTACACAAGCAGCTTTACTTGAAGCAAACCCAGTGCTGTATGGTTAAAATAAACTATAATAAAGAGGGGCTTTGAAGGGGGAGAGAGAGGTATTCTTCTTCTTTCGGCTTTATCCCGGTTAGGGGTCGCCACAGCGGATCACCTGTCCGCACATTGAATGGCAGTGGAGTTTTACGGTGTCGAGTTGCCAGCCCGGCGCCCAACCTTCCACAGAAGGCACACTCACACGCACACCTAAGGCCAATTTAGAGTGTCCAATCCACCTGCAGCATGTCTTTGGGATGTGGGAGGAAACCGGAGCACCCGGAGGAAACCCACACGACCACAGGGAGGACATGCAGACTCCGCACAGAAGGCACCCCAGCCGAGGATCGAACCGGAGAACCTCTTGCTGTGAGGCGGCAATGCTAACCACTGCACCACCGTGGCCGCCCGGGGAGAGAGAGGTATTACTAGCACCTAAATGCAGGGCAAAAAATTAAAAAAAATACTATGCAAGAGTCTGAAGACAGTAAAATAGGGCAGGTGCAGTAGGAAAGGCAGTTATGAGTGAGGCTAGAAATGAATTCAGGGAAGGGTAAAGTACAGAATAGGAGAATATACACAGAAACAGTATGAGGATATTAGGTAACCAAAGAGAAAGGACTGGAGCTGCTGGTGTCTGCTTTTCATGGTGACTAGCAAAAAAACACTGTAAATTCTTGTTGTGCTTATAAAGTTTAGCATTAATTAAAAGATTAGCTTATGTAGTAGTTATTTACTGGGACACATACTTCAGTGGTATTATTTTAAGCTTAAAATGGTGGCTTCAGGACTGATGGTTAGAGTTGCAGGATATCTGTTAAGATCCTCAAACCTGTGTTGCCTGTACTGTGTGCAGGAGAAAACCACAGGGAAAAATCCACTAGGGCTATAAAAACAGAGAGGAGGGGGATTAGTTATGAGCAAGTAATTCAGGAAAAGAGCGAGAGACAAAAATACCATGGATAGAGAGAAATAAAGTAATACAGGTAGGCAGAGGCAGTATACCTAGCATTAATTTCCATTGTATGAGTGTCTTACACACACAGCTAGCTAAGAACACAGCAGTGTTTACACCTATGCATAAAGTAATGCAGAACAACAGTAGTTAACAACAGCATAGTGTAGACATACACAAGGCAATAATTCACAAAGCAGGAAAAAAGAAATTTAGGATACTGAGGACAAGAACAATTGGTACACTTTCAGAAATAGTTCTTCCTTTTACTTTAGTACCACACCAAGATATTACAGTGAAAATACTACAGATACATCTACATGTGAAGTTAAGGTGCTGGTGCTCCTTGCAACAAGAAACTTAGTTGGTAAATATTCACCATTTACAGTTTTCTTTCATTAAAAAACAAGAAATTAGGTGAGTGCAATTCACACGCTAAGCTACCCGTGATCATAAGGTGCTGGAGCTCCTTGCGATAGGGAAAATAGACTTTAAATATTCCCAAAACTAGAGTCGCGAGAAAAAGTACACCAGAGACTGCATATGCAAGCAATATTCATCTCAATATAATCACAAAATACTATATGACCTAAAGCAGATAAAGCAACAGAATAATCACCAATATTGTATGATTTAAAGCAGTTAAGGTAACAGAAAGGACATCGCAAAACAGTTAATGCCAAAGAATCAAAATTTACCTTACACAGAGCAGCAGATGCTCAGCAGCATGAAGGGGAAAGAAGGTTTCAAAATGGCTCCTGCTGTTGTGAGGCACCTATGAAGACTAGAAAGAGGAAGTGAGGTGAGGGGGAGGGGTAATGACTAATGCATACATAAATATAAATATATATATATATATATATATATATATATATATATATATATATAACTGTGTGTGTGTGTGTGTGTGTGTGTGTGTGTGTGTGTGTGTGTGTGTGTGTGTGTGTGTGTGTGTGTGTGTGTATAAATGCTCAACCTCTTACTGCAAAACATCAGCAAAAAGCCTGACAAAGTGGGGGATAAAGGCTAAACAATAGTGACATATTTGAAATATGGCTGTTATAAGCTTAGAGGTTTGCTAGAGTAAAACGGTTTGTTTTAACATATATTTTCTGATAGATTTCAGATTTTCTGATAGATTTCAGGTCTGAAACACAAATGATTGTCACCATTTAGTAATGTTAGTGCTCACATCATCCCAGTGATTTGTCAGAAATCCATAACTGTTATGGGAAACAGACCAAAAATATGGGCCATGCATCTGGACAGTGTATGGAAATCTGGTCAGTTGTGAGGTATGACTGCAGTCATGTAACAGAAGGGAAAAAATCACTGAGAGCTGCCAACCATTTCACCCAGCAACTTCTGAACTACAGTAAGACCAACACAACACTACCCCAAATCAGCTCTGGGGTGTTACTCAATCATTTGTAAATATATCATGCACTACAGGGACGTAACTGAAAGGAAAAGCAGACATTGATGAGAAATTGTCCACCCACAACCATTTACACCACAGTCACAGCAAATTACCAGCAATCCAACTGAATGACTGTTTGAACAAACATACTGATAGCCAGACACACACTACATCTACATATACTGCCCCAAGTCACAGTGTACTGAGAATCCTGAGGTGTTACAGGACATCTCTCAGTCGGCCTCTACAAACATATACAACTGATAGACCACCAGCAGCTGTAGCAGCATGCATAGTCAGATAGAAAAGGATCTATGACACTCACATCTTCCCCTCTCCCTACACAGCTCAACAAACATTTACACACTACACTGCTACACAATATTGACAGTCTGTTAACATTGGCCAGACATACATAACTCTCAACTGTACAGATTTCCACAGAATGTCCAAGGTGTGGGACCATATTTATGGCCACTGCCTCATAACATTTCTGGGTGTCTTCTAAATCACTGGGATGATATCAGGAGTGAAGTCACTAAATAATGATATACACTGCCTCTGAACCTCTTATTGCAAGACATCTAGACAAAGCCTGACATACTTTGGGAAAAGCAGGCCAAAAATAGGGACATATCTTAAATAATAGTGTTACAAACTGAAAACACTGCTGGTGTTACATGATTTGCTGTCACATAACTTTTCTGAAGGATATGAAGTCTGAAACACAAATGGATGTCATCATTTAGTGACTTCAATCCTCTCATTATCCTACTGATTTGTCAAAAACAGAAATAGTCTGAGGAACAGACCAAACATAAGAGGCAAACCTCTGGTCATTCTGCAGAAATCTGGACAGTTGAGTGTTATGTCATATACATATCACTGTCAGATGTCAAATCACACAGAAAATGCATGTCCAGACAAACCCTTTTAATCTAGCAATCTTATTACTTACAATCTGTACCTAATTCTGGAACTTGTTCACCAATTTTGTCAGGCTTTCATTTCTTGTTCTAAGAGGTATTTCCACTGGAAGCAGGACTATTCGACCCTGGATAGTTCGACCCAGGAATGTCCGCCCCAGACGGTTCAATCCCAATGCATTTCTATACAATTTAATGTATAAATTTATATGTGATTTTTAGTGGACAGTTCGACCCCAGATTATTTGACCCCAGACTGTTTAACCCCAAATATATTGACCCTCTGAAACTTTGACCATTGGGAAATGAGTAGGACACTTACAGCAGCCAAAGATTTCTCGCACCAGTTCATCCAAGTTCTTGAAGTCACACAAAGAATGCTGGGATACCTTTTGGGGTTAGATGGGGGGCTGGTACTTAAATTCCTGCTCTCTCTCTTCTTCCTCAGGTCTGTTGCTATCATCCAAGCTCAAGTGGTTCCTTATTTCCTCCTAAATTTCCTTCTCCATCTGGATGAGGGTTGGGGCTAGCATTTCAAATTTGGATCCCGCCTTGCCACCTCCAGCAGGCAAAGTACAATGTGCTTTTCATTTATCTAAACATTTACCATTCACAGCTGCAGGCAAACCCAGGAAGTACTTAGTCAAGTTTAGTTCACAAGTAGAGACATGCATGTTTTTAACAAGACAATGAAAACAGAGCTAAGTTTCGTCAATAAACATCTAAAGTTTGCATGCTTTAACGAAACGCCATGTACATGTGCCATGCATCACTCAAGCTGGTCTCCATCACTGTGCAAATTGAACTGTTCGATTAGCACTTCAGGTGGCCTGGGACTTTAAGAGATCCTGTGGTGCCAAATGCTGGACCCAGGTGAGGGTAAGTGCTTGGCGGTTTCAGAAATGGTGATCTGCTGCCATTGTGTTTGTATTTGTTTTTTGACTTTTGAGGCTTACAAACTGCTTACAACACTTTTATATTTGCTTTTTTAGTTACATTTGGTATTGATAGCTTCTGTGTGCTTCTGTTGAGAAATTCCTTCTTGTTATAAGTGAACAATGAGGTGTCGGCCGGGTTAATGCTTTTATTGTTTTCCTTTCTAGATCTCTTTTTTGTTTTTATTTTGACACCCCCCCCCCCCCAGTCTGCGGAAAGGTTTTGTAGCTTGACTTCTTCAAGTTTATTTCAGACTTTTTTTTTTATTTGTTGTGGTGTATAAAGTGGATTGATGTTTGTCCTTGGTAACTGTGCAGCGTAGCTTAAGTTGGGTGAGGAGCAGTGTCTTGTTTCCAGTCTTCCTTTCACTTTTGTTTTTAAAAGTTTGTGGTACGCATCTTCATTGAATGAGTAGCCATTATTCCCAAATTGTAAATGCTCAGTGTTGTTTATTGAATTATGCAGCATGCTATAATTTTGTGTTTATGGAGTTTGTTGCAGTGTAAGAGCAACTGTTGATATTATTGCGAGTATGTTGCCACAGTCTTCATAGCACTTGTAATTTTGCAGCAATATAATAAAGACATTGATTACTAAAACACGTCAGTAATCTAATTTAAAGGTTTGCATTTTTAAACAGTATTTAGCATACATCTTTTATTCTAATAACAGAGCCGCATTCAATTTGAGGCTGCTGTTCGGGTCCAACTGCCCAGGGTAGAATCAGTTGGGGCCGAATCGTCCGGGGGTGAATCTGCGGGGTCAAAACATCCTGTACCCATTTCCATCTACCTTCTGTGAAGCTGCAACCCCCACACCTCCATATTGTCCTCCTCACAAGCAAGGAAAAGGGACAAGGCCCACAGAAGGACTTAATTATAGCACTGTGTTGCTATGGCATTGGTTAATGGAAAGACAACACAGCTGTTCTGGCTGCAATTAACAAGTGGGAGACACTAATTGGTGCACAGGCCATCACCTGCTCATGAACATTACCTACAAAAGTCAAGATGATGCCTATGCAAAACAGGTCTGAACCTTTCTACAAAAAGACAGACTGTGACTACATGAACCTAAATATTTGCATTATTCTGAGAAAACTTTTCAGCACTATAACAGGTATGTCAATCAATTAAGCATGTAATGGAATGCTGAAGGGGGTAATGCAATAATGTGAAATAAGAAGATAAACAATAGGTCTCAACAAGACTTGCTGGACTCACGTGTTGCTGTCCAGCACCTATGGCCATTCCTGCTGGGTCTGTCTGCAGTGACATAGATCACAACTGTGGCCCCGGAGTCACCCCAGCAAAGGTCAGCTCACATATGACTACTAGTGGAGTGTCTGTTGTACAATACTGACTGTGGCACTGCCAGGCCAGATACCTGGCATGTTGTAAATATTCATATGTCACCTGTGAATGCTACTATGATACATATGCTTGTCATACAACTGTAAGAGACCTATATAGGGTATGTGCATAGTAAACAACTGGCGCAGAAGTGTGTGTTGAACTGTATGACATATACTAGATCATACCCTTCAACTGTCCAGAGTTTTGTAGACTGACCCCGTGTTTGCCTCATAGTTGTAGTCAATGCCTCATACAGTTACATTTTGTCTGGCAAATCACTGGCAAATCAGTAAAGACTGAGGTCATAGCAAGTCATTACATGAAGTAGGTTTGTGGCCTGCACTGTTGTGGGAGGCCACAACTTGCTGGTTAAAGGCTCATTGTGAATTCTCGTTTGAACTGTATTTGTCTAACATTGGTACACCTTGTTTGCTGTAGCATTCACTACACCCTGACCTGCTGACTATAGCTTTGTTTCTATAACCTGAACAGTAATCCAGACCATCTCTTTTGGAGAAGGTTCCCCTGCACCCTAGTGGCAGGAGTGTGAGTTAGAAGTTGTGTGACTGAAGAGTGCTGGAACAGGGCTCTGTTCTGAGCTTTACTATTGGTTAACTGGTTAATCCATTGAAATCCATTTGCTATTTTCATATTTAAGTGTGTATTTGTTCAACTGTGTTACACTGACCTAAAAAGATTTTAAATATCTTTAGCATAGTCTGGATACAGGCTTTGTTGCAGTCACATCTGTTTTTGTGATTCTTGTGTTTCCTGCTATGCCATCTAGTGTTGTCCAGGGCCTGCCTGCACTTACTGGGAGTAGGTGAACTGGTTGGCACTGGTCTTCCATAGGATGTTGAGCTAAGAGCTCAGAGACAAGGGTTGATTGGTCACTCCCAGTGCTCCTAATTTACATCATTGTTGTGGTATTTAAACCCAGCATGTGCATGGCTTTGTGCCTTTGTGCAGTTTTAACACTTTGAGAGGTATTCAGTTTCATTTCTTTCCTTTACCTGCACTCCTGTGTGAGTGAGGGCATCACCTGCAGGTACTGTCTTGATGTTATCCAGCCATACTCACACCTATAGGTGCTATCCTCAGATAGTACCCACTTTACTATCCCTGACCTCTCTTCCACAGATGCTGATAACCACGGACGGACAATTTCTGTGCTTTCCTGTGTTTTCTTATGCTAGTCCAGTTGATATGGGCATCCTGACACAGTGTAGCCATTGCCTTATGTACACATACAACTGTGTGCTACTACCACCTAGGAACACAATATCTGAGAGATGCAATCACATTAAGAGCCTAGAATCCCTGCTGTCTTAGTCACATGACAGGACATGATTGATAGACCACAATGCTTTGCCAGAAATGGCCTTCATCTGTCTTTCCTGGGCTTTAGGCTTCTGGCAAAGGCACTTGCATTCCCCATAGTCCCTTTTGTAGGCAAAGTCATAAGCAGAACATTACCAGCATGAAAGCTTATTATAAACAAAATGTAAAGGTAATGCTGCTAAATGCTAGGAGTCTTAGCATGAAACTAATGTCATTGCAAGTATACCTTGTTCTGGATTATGCTGACATTCGTGCAGTCACTAAAACCTGAATTGAAGCTGTGGAGATCGCATTAACCTTGCCAGGTTACTCATCCTACCATACTTTCAGACCCTGAATGGAGAGCTGCTGAAAACCCAATGGAGGTGTAGTGTTAAACTTGCTCATACATATACACACCTCCAGGCTGATCAAACAGTATGATGCATGGGAGACATCCCAAGTGCAGTTAACTGTTGACAAAACATCTATTCAAATCATAGCTGTCTACAGACCTCCAACCATGACTCATCACACCCACTACACCTATCTGGACTTGCTTGAATCTGTCAGGATTCAACCCTCTGCCCTGCTCCTGGGTGACTTTAACTACCCAACCATGGTGCGGATGACCTATTCCACCTGAACATGAATGCACAGAGATTCCTCAGGTTTGTCAATGCCAACACATTAGATCAGCTGGTCAACACCCCTACAACAAGTGAAAATATCCTGTATCTGGTCCTAACCAACATGAGTAGCCACTGTAGCACTCCTACAGTGTCATCCTCCTTGGTAAGCTCTGACCATATAGCCATCACTTTTGAGGTCATCTTCTGCCCTGGTCCCCACTGTCAGGGTCAAAGAAAAAAGAATTTCTCAAAACTGACTATAAATCTCCTCATAGCAGGTATAAGTAGCTTTGCAGCCACCATCCCATCAGTTGGAAATAGCAGTAGTGTCCAAGCCTACACCAAAATATTATATGAGCACCTGCATAGTTGTAAGGACACAGCAATATCTGACAGAACAAAATAATCTCCCTCAAGGTAGAGTAAACCTCTGAGGTGGACAGCAGCAATACACAAATTCCATAACAGGTTGAAATATTTTCTGGAAACGACCAAGAAGGAGCGGGTGCCAAATTGGAAGCAATGTCACTTTTGTCTGAACAAGCAAATAAGGTCACAGGTGAATTCTCTTAAGGCTAACTTTGAGTGCAAATTGGACACATCCACCAAGGTGAATCAGAAGGCCTTCCTCAGATATGTCTGCAATCTCAGAGGCAACACCCAAGTCTGTTCTGTAGTGGTGGTCAATAACACCACGTACACATACAGCATAGATATAACCAATCTGCTTCAGACAGCTTAAGTGAAAACCTCACCCCCCCTGTCCTCCTATCAGTACACATGGACATGCACAGAACATGTCCCCCTCCCCTCATCATCACGGAGCAGGTCCATAGCGCCCTCTCAAAGGCATCAAACTGAAGTTTCCATGGGGCCTGATACCATCCCTGGCTGCAGCCTACATGAACACAGGCATGAGCTCGCAGCTCCATACACGCTGTAGTCAACCAAAGCCTGAGCACCAGTGTCATCCCTTTGGCATGGAGGACAGCCACTGTCATAACTCTACACAAAGGGGGAACAATCCACTGACCCAGCCAATCATATGCACATCAGCCTAACTATCCTGATCTGCAAGGGCATGGAAGGCATTATAATGAATCTTATAAACAGGGACATCGGCCACCTCAAAGAGCTCACACAGTGTGGTATTGTCAAAGGGAGATCAGGCCTGTTAAACCTGACAAACTTATTTGAAGCAGTCGTAAAACAAAAGGATCAGGGGAAGAAAGTGCACACTGCCTACAGTCACCTAGCCAAAACCTCTGACAATAATCCCCAGTCAGCCATTACACATAAGCCTACAAAGCTAGGCATCAGCCTGTGTGTTACCAGATGGGTAGCTAACTGGCTCAATGATAGTACCCACTCAGTCAAAGTAGTGGAAGCCACCTCTAGTAGTAGACCCTTAAAGAGTAGTGTACCCCAAGAATAGGTCTGGGGGCCTCTACCTTTTGAGATATACATTTCTGAGGTTCAAGACAAAACCAGTGGCCTGTGGCTGACCAGGTTTACAGATGACTGCAAACTGGCCACTGTCTTACATTCCCCTAGTGATGTGAGCATCATCCAAGGGGCCCTTACTGAAATTGATGACTGGTGTTATAAATGCCAGGAGATGCATCATTTTGCCTGTTGTGGTAGATGTCATCCACACTAATTGTGAGTGACAGTAATAACAATGTACTGAGCATGCAATCAGGTGTGAGGCAACTTATGCACCAAGGCTGATTGCAACTTGACAGTTTTCCACCATGTTGGAACCATTGTATGGAAGGCTGTCGACATGGGGCACCTCACAATTAAAGGTATTTCATCCAGGAACCAGGAGGCCATAACATCTCTGTACTCCACCCTTATCAAACCCATTAACTAGGACAATGGCTTTTCTGGCATGTATCTTGCCAAGTAAATGCAGCAGTTGCAGAGACCACAGAGGTTCCTGCCCAGGAAACACCTATCCGATACAGATAGTCTGAAAGCACTGTCCCTCTGCTCAGTCTCATACAGACTGATCATAGGTGACCTGTGTCTGGTATACAAGGCCATTTCCAAACCAGCCTTGATGGCATTTCTGCATATCCGTAAGAAAAAACCCACTCACATAACCCACACACAAGGCCCTCACCTGGTCTGTGACATGAATAATACTTGTTGGCAAGATAGAATTTTGTCCCAAACAGTACACTGTCTGTAAAATACACTCCCTTCCCATGTGTAACAGAGTAACTCTATAGCCCTCTTGAAGAAGTAGCTGGAGGACTGCATGGGAAACAGAAAAGACACCCCTGGGATCCCACATGTGCCCCAGATGGGCAGGAGAAACAGGAGCTGACTTTGAAGGGACATAGTCAAAACTCTGGGCTTGGCTTATGAGGGCATTCGCGCCAGTAGCTTAGTATCATCCCATGAACCTATGCACCTAGTACTTTACATATTTCCTGTATGTACTGCCGACTGCCCTGCAATGTTGTCTGAAATGAATCCCTATGAGTCTGAACTGTGTAGGTACTGCATTGATAGTGTATTATCTTGTTCCTTCATTAGTTATTATCACATATCATTAAACATTGTCATTGTGTCTAGTCTCTATAGAAGTAAGTCAGCTCTTACAGTACTTGCATATGCACTTGATGACACTGTATAGCTCACTCCAATAACCTTGATCTTTGTCACACCTGCCATTTTGATAATAGGCTCATCAAACTGTAGGATTTGTCACCCTTTGCTGAGGGACTTATAGTAGCTGTTAAAGAGATAGATTGTGGCAGTCAGAACTATTTAAAGTTTTGGCTGAATGGGCCCATAGGTAGCAAAACTGTGCCAGACTTTACCAGTTTTGCGTGTGTGTGTGTGTGTGTGTGTGTGTGTGTGTGTGTGTGTGTGTGTGTGTGTGTGTGTGTGTGTGTGTGTGTGTATCAGCAAATATATACTGCAAAGTATTAATTTACATATGTTGTCTTCCACTCACAGGTGAACATGGGGGTTGGTGTCTCTCCCCCTCTCAACCTGATGTCAGTGTCTTAGCGGACTCTGATTATGATGATGATGGTGGTCATAGTAAGGCCCAGGTGGGGTTGTTAGGGGCTGAATCAGTGCCATTGGTTGGTATCTCACTTTCCCCCACAATATCCCCGCATACCCAGTCCCTGGCAGCCACATAAAATGGACAATTGGAGGGTGGTGGCATGGGACAGGCTAGTGAGGTGACTATGGCAAGTGTGAGTGTAGAAACTAGCCATAGCCAGAGATCAGGTGTGGTCACACACAGGCAGATGGACAGGTGTGCTCGAAGGAGGACTGCTGCCCATCAAGTCCCTGTCACAAATGTCACAGCAGGTGTCAACAGATGCATGTTTCAGTCCAACATGGAAGCACAGGTGCATACTGACTACAACACCAGACAAATGCTTATGGTCATGAATGCAGCACTTCCTGCCATGCATGATGATCTCCACAGCATTCGTGATGCCATACGTCATCTTGCCAATGTCACAGATAGATGATGGGGTCAGACATTGTCACTGCCTGATGGTGCAATGTCTGTTCTTGAACATGTGGTGGGAGTAGGGTATCAGCCACATGGACATAAGTCACCAACAAGATCAGCTGAGAGGTCCAAGTGGCCATGCACATTCACACTCCTGTAGTGGCAGTACCACCAGCACTACCGAAAGGAGGGAGGGTGGTGGCCATGGGCATGTGGTCCTGTCGATTCCTATCTGAGACTCGGATCCAACAGATAGCAGCTACCATCAGGGAATAGTACTGCATCTGGCCTTGGGCCTGGTGGTACCAGTGAGACTCCAGGAAGAACCAGTTCCCATGTACCTGGCGGGAGATGGTGAACTGTACATCCTACCATGTATGGTGCACGGCTGTCCAACATAGCCCTGTGTAGGGCAACCACATGGCTTGATTGTGTACATACAAAAACACACATCTCTACCAAAGGCAGGTCACCACCAGATATGCACAATTCCTCTGTACAGCCCAGTTGAACACCACCCCTCCAGACACACACACACACACACACACACACACACACACACACACACACACACACACACACACATGATATCAACCATATGGCCCAGTCTAGGCCTCTGGCAAACCTACACCACACCCTGTGACTGTAATGATACCTATGCCACATCCCTGTTATCCATCCCATCAATGCAGGGGCATGCTAATATGTGTCTGACAATATAGTACAGTGTAGTAATGTATTGCTGTGTAAGGTGCTGTCTGCTGGAAATAGTTATGGGAGCACATGAAAGTGTATGTACCTTTTAGCCATGATGCATTATTGCTGTTAGTACTGCTGACTGACAGCAGCCTCATGTACTGTATTCTGTTTGTGTTCCAGATGTCTATGTGTCTGCAGGCTGTGGGCCTGCTGACAGTAACAACAATGAGTATGGCAGAGTGAAAACACAGTGACCTTTTCATAGCCAAGGTACAGCTGTATATGTACATGTTTACCAGGTGTGTATGCATACTACAGTGCATGGGGACCACTGGGGCAGACTGTGCGATCTTGAATACATACCCCTTGACACAGCCAGCTAACCTACATACATGTCACCTGGGTGTTCTGTAGTACCACAGGCTCTTACATACAGAGGAGGTTACTTGACTACTGGCACTAGGTCTCTCACAAGCTTAGCCATTACTTTAACTGCAACAGATACATCTATCAGAACCTGTTTCCCCTACCATTTCTGTCCCATCCACTCAACCTTGATGCAGTTGATGAGGGTATGCATGGTACTGTGTATGACAGGTTTGGGGTATGTTTTCTTGACCCTGGTCAGCCTGTGTTAGTCTAACCTGACAATCACCAGCATGCATGTCTGCTATCTCATATGCAAGTCTAGCCTCTCGTCCTGGTAGTGCACACAACGTCATAGTCCTATACACGGGGCAGCTGTTGAATGGCTGAGCCCAGCCCCTACCTGCCCAGTCTTACAAATGATAGTGTTAGGTACATAACACAAATACCACAGAGATAATGTAGTGTTACAGTGTCTGCCACTACTATTCAAGTGGGTGACAATTGCAGGGGCTTAGTATTGCCAGTGGGGGGTTCAGAGGCCCTTAACATGGTAGAGCCATCTGACACTCACACACACACACACACACACACACACACACACACACACACACACACACACACACACACACACACACACATTGCTGCATGGGGGCATGCATTTAAACACACATGCACATAAAGTTGACACTTCATAGATTTGATGACCTACCCATATATTTATGTACAATACACAGTGATGTGACCATTGCATGCACCACAATGGCTTTATGTTAGACACTGTAACTATGCTTGTAAGGTGGATGACATCTGTATGGGCTGAAACTAGGCTGGCAATGTAGGGAGTTCACAGGGTGGAAGAGGCACACAGAATGGTATAGCCATTGCATACACATAGTGAAGACAGCCACAGGGAATGTGCATACAGAAACACAAACACAGTTGTCAATAGACAGATTAGTAACCCTATGTATCCATTTGTATGTACTATAGTGCTGTATGCACATGGCATGCTCCACATAGATTATATGCCTGGGATATAACCCACAACCTCTTACAACACGTAATCTTGGGAATGCTTTCATGGATGGTGGGATAAGCCACCAGAAATAGTGACTGGTCTCATCTATTGCTCCTATAAACCTGGACAAGTGACGGAGTAACAGACTTTGTATCAGCATGATCTTTCAGTCTGGTGCAATGTCTGATGCTGGCAATTGTGTCACTGCGATAACTGCTATATATTTGGCAATGATATTACATAAATGCTCATTGTTATGGGGAAACAGACCACGAATAGGTTGCAAACATCTGGATATTCCATGTACATCTGTACAGATTACTAGAATGGGCTGTATAATTTAACATGATGCATGTGAGGCAGATGCAGTTAACTGGCTCTTTACAGCAATCCCATGAGAAGGAGGTCAACAAGTCTTAAAATGGTATAACCTACCCACACAACAGCCACAGGAGATATGCTTCACACACACTACTATAGTTGTCAGTATTGAGATTAGCACCCTTGCCCATCTAATTATTTGTACTATAGTATTACACAGTTATTGCACATGCCACAGAACTTAGAGGGCTGAAGAGTGTACAGAGGAACTTCTAAGGTGAATGACATCAGCTGGCCTTGTAAAGTAGGGCAATGGGAAGTGCACTGGGTGGTACACACTTCAAAATGGTATAACCCACACCCCAGAGCATATGATATTTACCTGAACACACATGCGCACGTGCACACGCACACACAAACACACACACACACACGCACACACACACACACACACACACACACACACACACACACACACACACACACACACACACACACACACAGAGGATATGATTTGCACACACACACACACACACACACACACACACACACACACACACACACACACACACACACACACACACACACACACATGCTTGCCAGTATCCAGTATTCAGTTTAGAACCCCTATCTATCTAGTTATGTGTACTACAGTTTTACACAATTATCATGTGCACCATGGAGCTTGCAGCATTTAACATTGTCCCAAGGTACTTCTAAGGTGAATTACTTCAGCAACTCTTGTAAAGTATGCAATGGGAAATGTACTGGGTGGGAGGGCCATCAAAATATATTACCCTACAAACACTTTCATACACACATTTGCCAGAACTGACAGTAGAACCCCTGTTTATCTTGTTATTTGTACTATACTGTTATGTAGTTATTGCATGCACCATGGAGCTTATAGGGCTGGGAGCTATCCAAAGGTAGTTCGAAGGGGAATGACTGCTGGGATAGGGCACTGGGAAGTGTTGTGGGTGGGAAAGTCCTCAAAATACTTTACCCTACAAATATGCACACTTACAAACACTTCAACACACAGACACACACATTTGTCAGAACTGAGAATAGAAACCCTGCCTATCTACTTATTTGTACTATATTGTTATGTAGCTGTTGCATGAGCCACAGAGCTTAGAGGGCTGAGGACTGTCCAAATGTACTTCTAAGGGGATTGACAACAACAGTACTGTTAAAGTAGGGCACTGGGAAGTGTTGTGGGTGGGAAAGTCCTCAAAATACTTTATCCTACAAACATACACAATTAAAAACACTTTTACACACATTTTCTGGACATGATAAAAGAACTCCTGGCTAACTACTTATTTGTACTATACTGTAAAAATAGTTATTGCACACACCACAGATCTTATAGGGCTGAGGGCTGTCCAAAGGTACTTCTAAGGGGAATGACATCAGCAGGACTGCTAAATAAGGCACTGGAACTTGTGGGTGGGAAAGTCCTCAAAATACTTTATCTTACAAACATACACACTTACAAACACTTTTAAACACAAATTTGCCAGAAGTGAGAATAGAACCCCTGCTTATCTATTTATTTGTATTACACTGTCACATAGGTATTGCATGCACCATGGGGCCTATGGGGCTGAGGGTTGTCCAAAGATACTTCTAAGGGGAATGACATCAGCAGGACTGCTAAACTAGGTCACTGGCAAGAGTACTGGGTGGGAATGGCCTAAAACTGTTTCACCTACAAAGAATCACACACATATACATTTGCCAGGCCTGAGATTAGAACCCCTACTTATCTAGTTTTTTGCAGTGCAGTGTATGCAGTTATCACACATGCCGCAGAGCTTATAAGCCTGACAAGTGTCTAAAAGTACTTTTAAGGTGAATTACATCAGCAGATCTTGTGAAGTAGGGCAATGGAAAGTGTACTGAGTGGGAATGGCCTCTTAATGCTTACTCCTACAGACACACACACACACACACACACACACACACACACACACACACACACACACACACACACACACACACACACACACACACACAAAGGCAAGTGATGTAATATTACAACCCCCACCTCAGTACTATTACACAATGGAGCTCACCTTCATGCTAGCACATGCAACTGGTTATGACCAGTATGCCACTGTCTGCGGCAGGACATCACTCTATGCCATTCATGGTACCCCTGTGTATGACTCACTCTGTGTGTGTGTCTAGCTGTGTCTTTCTCTCTATATCACTGTCTGTCTCTCTCTTCCCCATGTCTAGGTGTGTGTGTATGCTTGACATATTATCTGTTGCCAATATATATGTCTGTGTATCATATGCAACAGATGAGGATATATCACATATGGGCAACCTAGAGCTAGCTGAGGATAATCCTGTCTGATGGATATGTGTACAGACAGTTAAGGTGTATGTAGCTGTCTGTATGCAAAAACATATATGCACAATACAGTTATATAGTCTGATGTGGGTTCCAACATGGGCTGTAATTCTCTAAGTGGAGTAGCCTGCCCAGTATGATATTCTATAGTAAGAGTGGGACTCCATTCCAGAGATAGTTGTACTCCAGTCTGGGGTTTTGTGTGCTGCAGCCATACCTCTCAAAAGTAAACAGAAAGTTGCTGGAGTTATAGGGTTTGTTTTAGCAGACATTTTCTGACATATCTGATGTCTGACACTGAAATGTATTGTGTCATTACCTAGTCACAGAAATCCACAGATCAACACAGTGATTTACCAGAGAAATACAAGATGTATGATGTGAAACCAATATTATGAGTCAAACTATGGACATTCTTGTCCAATCCAGCCAGTTGAGAGGTGTGGCTACTGCTGATTGACTGATGAAGATGTGTAAACAATCCAGCACCTTGGTGATATACTGGCTGGGGATCTCCTGCTTGTGTGGTATTATTCTTACCTGAAAAGTAATATCCTGGAGTGGGCAATACCTCTCAACTGTACAGTTTTCTGAAGATTGCCCATATGTTTGTCTATGTTTTGTCCATTTTACATAAACGTGAGTTTTTCTGTCAAGTTAGTAGCAAATAATTAAAGACTGAAGTTAGAAAATAATGATAGACATTAGAGTTTCAGACATCATTGTGATACCCGTGCACTGGCCCAGCAATCAAGGAGCCTTAATCCTCACCACTAATACCAGTGAGGGGCATCCATATAGGGAAAGGATAAGTAAAACACACACAGTAAAGTACAATTTTCCCTTAAGAGCACACTAAGATTACAGTCAGTCTGGGGATGGTTTCTCCTTTTCTATCCAGGTCCCTAATAGGACTCCCCACTGGCAGAGCTACAGGTTCCAGATCTCAGCCAGTTGGGCAAGTTAAAACCTCCAGCACTCTCTATGTCCAACCAGTGCTTTGTGTCCCTGCCCAAGTAGCTGACACACATACACACACTTTGAGATAGGAGTTTATACAACCACATTGACACTCCTGGAGAAGGCTGACACAGGTTCTCCAGCTCTGCCCCTTTTACCCAGACTATACGGTAGAAATCATTGCCACCACCCAGCTAATATTTATCAGCTACTCAAAGGCCCTTATGAAAGGGTGTCCAATTATACTGTGCAATATTATTATCCAAATGGTAAGTGCAACCAAACAGTCAAGACTTATTTGGAGTAACTTGGCACAGTATCACTAAATGCATGCAATGTACTCTTAGAGCTTAAATTATCTTTACACAAAACAGCCACAGTTGAAAGGTTTAAAAACATTTAATAATAATTAAAAAAAAACACAAGACAATACTTCTTACCACACAGTGCTAGTCAAGAGTTCAGAGATCACAGAGAAATACTTAAAAATAATACAGTTGAAAACTTCTGACATCACAGAAAAACAAACTAATCTAATCTTCTTATTTCCTAGCTATATCTAAGAGAAAAACACAGTTCTAAAATCCTACTTATATAAAGACACAGTCAGAGTGGTGAGTTGGATTTTCTCAAGACAAATGCTAAAATGCTCTCATGGGCCTTTGTCCTACTTTTATTTATGACCTTGTCCAGATGTATTGCTGTAAGAGGTTGAGAGGTATGAGTGTGGGTACAGAGTGCAATCTTCTGAGCAAAACTGTCCATTATATGTGTGGTATATTCCACATCGCACTGTGATTTCCAGGTATGTCATTGGCAGAGCAGTACAGGGTAATGTAGTGAACCACTGACAGACAGTTGTGCATAGATTGATAGGTTGATATGACATTAGTAGGTTATTGGCCCTGAGGCTCTTATAACCCTCACAGATGAGAGTGTAGCCCATATTAAGACATGTCAGCAGGGACACAGGTGGAATTACAGGACTGTATTTTCTGTTACCCATGCACTTACACAGGGAGCACTTCACTAGGAGCATTGAGGCACTTGGCTTGATGTGAACAGGGAGTGTATTCCACATATGGGGGAGTATGTGGGACATGTGTCAGTCACATATCTGTCATACCAACAAACCATACTGATATCACAGACCAGGATGATGCTGCGCCTACAGGTTGATTGAGTGAGCCTTAATCTCCAGATGTGCAACAGTCCCATCAAGGCAGGTTCTGGATTGCTTTGTATGCCAGACAGAGGTCACCTGTGTGGAGTCTGTATGGAATGGAGTAGAGTAACAGTGCAGTTAGCCTATGTGAGTAGGGTAGGTGCTTGTGGTCTTGCATTCTCCTGTGGGAAACCTCTGTGGTCTCTCCAGCTGCTGCATGTGCTTTGTGAGGGACATGCTGAAGGGGGTGTTGAGCAAAATAATTGGCCTCATAAGGTTAGCATGCATGGATCCTATGACCTCTTTGTCCCTGGATGGGATACCCTTACATTTGAGTTGTTCCATCTATGACATTTTCTGTACAACGGGAGCAACATGATGCTCAGACATCAGACTGCCTCACTACTGATTGTGTATGTAAGACATTGCTGTTAATGTGATACTATGTAGGGATGCCAGTCTCCCCAAAGACAATGATGATGCATCTGCATGCATTCAGTTTGAGGCTATATTTCTGGCATCAGGCATTTGTTTTGGTGAGACCCTCTTGTAGGACGTCCACATCACTTTGAGTATTCATGACTGTTCCCAGCTTGCAGTCATCTGCCAACTTGGTCAGCCATGGGCCAGTGTTTTTGGTCTGCACCTCAGGAAAGTATATTTACTGATCCCTGGTGTATGCCATTCATTACAGGTGTACTGTTTGAGTTAGCTACCCCTAGTATGATTATGTGGGTTCTATCAATGAACCAGTTTGATACCCATCTGGTAACATATGGATTGCTGCCTAGTTGACAGAGTTCATGTACCATGGGCAAGTAGGCAATAGTGTGTTAGGCTTTGGCCAGGTCAAGGTGGCTAGAGTGCACCATCTTTCCCTCATCCATGCCTTTGTTGGCTGCCTCATGGAAGTCATCTAGAGTTCACTGACATACCTCCCTTGAGGATGGCAGTTTGTAGAGTAATGCATTTGAATTTTGCCAGTGTCCATGTTAATGTGATCCACAATAATCCATTGCATGGCCTTGCAGATAAAGGCTAGTTAGGCTGATGGGTATTTCATTTCCTGGATCGGTGAAGACTTCACCTTGGTGTAAAGGAATGACAGTGGCTGTACGCCACTCGGCTGTGACATGGACAGTACTCAGGCTTTGGGTGTGTAGGGTATGTAATGATGCTACCAGTTCATACCTGGGTTCATCTAGGTTGCAGCCTGGGATGTATTCAAGTCCCATGGAGGCTGTCTTCTTGATTTTGAGAGGGCAGTGATTCCCTGTTCCCTAGTGGTAAAGGATGGCTGTTCAGGTAGTGGGGATGTCCTGCTTTACTGATAGGGTGGCAAAGGGGAGACATTTCAACTGAATTTGTCAGTCAGTGGATTGGCTATATCTACAGTATTTGTGTATGTGGTGCCCTTGACCACCAGTTCTGCACAAATCTGGGACCTTCCTTTGTGAATTCAGACATATATGAGGAAGGCCTTATGACTGTCTGTCTTAAATGTGGGCAGTTTGGGCTTGGATTTGCCTTTAGTGGATTTCACTTGTGCTCTTATTTGTTTTTCAGACTAAGGGGTGATTACTTCCAGTTGTGCACATGCACCGTTTTGGTCCTGGGCAGCAATGGAATCCTTTTGTTATATAGTTCTTTTATTGCAGATGTTTGTGGACAGGTTTACTCTCCCTTGCAGATGGTGATGTTGTCCTGTCAGGTATTCCTGATTCCATGCATCTCTATCTATATGCTGGCATACTAGTTTTGTGTATGTTTGGAAGTTGGTGCCTTTTTCTCTAGTGGGGTAGTTGGCTGTTCAGCAGTTTATGCCATCCCTCTGGTGGTTGTAATCAGCTTGTGGGACATTTGACTTTTACCAGGGCTAGAGGTGGGGGTCAGGAGAGATGGTGATACGACATGTGACTGCTTTTCTGTCTGATCTTGCCAGGGAGGATAATACCATAGGGTTGCTGCAGTGGTTGATCACGTTAGTTACTGCCAAGTCCAACATAGGTATCATATCTTGTGGAGGTATCAAGTGGCTGTCCTAAGAATGTAGCATTGATAAGATAGGGACATCTCTGTGCATTTCTGTTCTGGCATGGTTGGATTTCCAGTCAATGTTTGGGTAATATAAGTCAGCCAGGATCAGAGTGACTGATGGAATCTTGATAGATTTGTAGAGGGCCAGATGTGTGGGGTGGGTATCTTGAGTCTGATATGTTGGCCTGTAGCTACGTATAATTTGCATAGGGGTACTGTCAACAGTGTGTGTCTGTCTAATATATATTTATACTTCTCCTCCTTTGGCTTTGCTGCACCCATTTGGGGGTCTGGCTGTATGATAGGATGAGTGATCAGATAAGGGTGGGTTCCACTCCACGGCTGTGGGCCAGGTTTCTGTGAGTTCACAAATGTCACCATCTTCCAGGGTTATGACTGCTTACAATTAGTGCATTTTCCTGTTTAGACTCCTAGCATTTAGCGTAATGACCTTTAATTTGCATTTTGTTAAGTGTTTTATGTTGGCTATATGGACTCCATGACTTTCCCTACAAAGGCACTATGGGGGAGGCAAGGCCCTTTGCCAGAGGCCTGAAGGCCAAGTAAGACATATGCAGGCCATCTCTGGCAAGGCAGCATGGTCTGTCGATCATATGTTCCCAGGCTGCCAGGCAGTGTATCCCCTGAGATGACACCAGTAATTGAGCCAAGTTTTACTGACAATCATTTTCTGTTTGTATTGAGCCATGATTCTGGGTAACGGCAGAATGCTGCTTAAGGCTAGGGACTTACCTGCATGGGACACATATTCAGCAAGCTGACTCATGTCCATCTTCCTATAGTCCAGGAAGGTACATTTGACAGCGTTCACACTGCCATGGACCAGGCTGGACTGATATCTGCATCTGTCATGGGTTGACTTGAGTGCACGTGTGATATGGCAGGTTATGGCACCTGACAAACAAGTGACCGTAACTTTCTCCTTATCCTGCCTGGTGTGAGGCACATCTGTGTTTCTCCCAGTTCAGTCTTCTATGAGTAATATGTTGGGTATATGGTAAGGCCTTATTGTTTGCAAGACCCTGGAGTGTGGACTATGCATGGTCTGTGGTGTGTAGGTTTGTGGAGTTCTCATGTGTTTTTGCCTCTCAGGTGTCATTTTTTGGGGTTTTGTTTTGTTGGGGACCTCCACTTACGTGGGAGTGTGTTGTGTATTTGCAGGTGATGTTTACTGACTCCATACACTGCATGGCACCTATGTTACTGCACAATTTGTTCTGCTGTGCACATTCTGGTTCCCCTTCCCCTTATGTGTGTTTCTTTGTCCTTCTGTAGTCCAGTCATAGGCTTTGCCCATGTGGCTGCTTTTATGTATTTGTAATTCTGGTGTGAGTGAGGTAAATGCCATAACATCACACACAAGGTTATGGACTTCTCACCTCTGAGTGTACCTGTTCAGCAGGTTGCCCATCATTGTACCACTACATCTTATTGGTCCTCAGAGGTTTTGTGTTACTATGTTATTATGAGGCTACATGTTGGCCTAGCTGTCAAACTGACACCGACTGACATCTGGACCGGTCCACATATGACAGTCAGACAAAGGCCCACGCATGGGGACATGGTGTTAATAGTGTTCTCCCAAACATAGACAGTTGGGAGACCAGTTTGGTATTTTCTTGCTTTCTCTTATTGGTATGACGTCTGCTTTTCCGCTGTCTGCAATTGGTGTTTTGACATGACCCTTCCTTGTTTTGCAAATAGCTGGCAGGCAAATGCAATGTTAGAAAAAGCAGAACAGATATACAAGACATAACTGTGTTCCTTCTGTGACAACCTGCCATTCCAGGGGTATGGATGTTGGCCAGCAACATGTTGTTAGTGCTGACACAGTAAGGTGGCAGTCTTTTATAACCTGGCTGTTCACTGACCTTCAGGTCCCTGCTGTGCTACTAGGTACAATACCTCTCAACTTCTTAGAGCCAGACATCTGGACAAAGCCATAATTAATTGGGGGGCAAAGCCCTAAATATAGGGACCATTGTTAACTATTGGCCTTACAAACCTAGAAAGGTGATGCAATAACATGTTTTGCATTAGCATGCATTTTTCTAAAGGGTATGAGGTCTGAAACTACAATCTGTCATTTTTTTCTGAATTAAGTCTTTTGTGATTTGCCAGTGATTTGACAGAAAACCACAATTTCATGATAAACAGACCAAAAATATGATGCAAACCTACAGATATTCTGCAAAATGTCTGTACGATTGAGAGGTATACTAGGCACTGTGTATGTTAATCTGAGCTGTGCACTGTCCATATTTGTGGCCCCCTGTCCCTGACCTGTCCAGCTTTCCTACAGTAACAGATATTGACATTGGGATAGTGTGTACAACTTCTATAGTAGGTGTAGTTGATATCCAAAATAGTTGGCACTGCAGTTCTTGGAATATGGACCCTGTCAACCAGAGTACTTTACCTGGGCCACTAAGACACGACACCCAGGAGTAGGGCAGGCCACATCCTGGCAGTATTAACCACACATATACATGGTTCATTGACCCCTGCATATTGTGGACATGCAACAAGTTATCAATTTGATTGGGACAGCCCTGGGAATGTGTCTTCTGCAGCTAATACCCTACAAACATTAATGTTACTGCATCTCTATGAGAACATGGGTGTGTGGGGGGGCACACCTGTCAACTGCACACATTTGCACAGACTGTGCTGATGTTGGCTTTATATTTTGGTTCCATTTAGCATAGTATTGGGCCTGTCTTGGAGAGTACAGGCATATCACTAAAGACCACAGGAGAGATTGTAATGGCAGACATTTGGGTTTCAGACTACTTACCCTTCAGAGCCTTAATGGAACTGCAAGACCTGCTGTGATATCACTGTGTAAGTCTGTAGGGGAATATTTCATCATTGTTCTCATTTGTGAGCCTTTGCCAGACATTTCTTTATGGTTTTCTATGGCTTACTTGCTGGGTGAGGCTGAGGGGGAGTATGGGACCTCCACATTAACATTGATGCATGTGACCTATGACCCCCCCCCCAGTTAGTTAGCCCCCACATATACTGCAGTGAGCTTTGTCACCTTGGGGAATACTGCATACTCTGGGGATGCCAGTATTGGCTGGACATTTCCTGTTATCCCACATAGGTGTCGCTTGTCTACTACTATCCCTGTAGGGTGCGCCATTCCCTTGCATGCATACAGCAATACCATAGCTATGTTACTACAATGTACTACTCCATTCATTTATTGTTAAGAAAAATGGCTTACCTTGTGCCTGTGACAGTTATGAGGACGGTGTTTGAGGACTGACTCTGTCAGATGAATGCGATACAAAGCCTATAAATGGTAAGGTACAAGTAGTGTGATGTGTGTGGCATCCATTTTACTGTGTGTGCAAGTCAGAAAGAGAGGTATCAGTTCCTGGGTCCCTACAGTCTCAGTGTGTGTGCTATGTGTTGCCTCTTTGTCAAGGCCTTAGCATACTGGGCATGCCTCTGTCTGCCTACAAGGGCAGGCTCAGGGGGTTCCTCCTCCAAGACTAAACTTGATAGTCAAGAGGAGAAGGTAAACACTTGCATCACACCACACTCATCACATAGTCCTACTAAACTTACACCACCAAAATCCACACATAGAAACACAAAAACATTCACAGAGGCTTTCAGTTATAATCTGCTCAAGCAACAGAGACCTCCAAAGCAGAAAAGCAAGCAAACTCCCACCACCAACACAACCCAAATGACACATAGTCCACATACTCAGTGTGCCACTCAACCACAGCCCATAAGGCAAAATAACATATCCCACACACTAGTCACAGGTGACTCTATAGTCAGGCACACTGATGTCCCACTCACCAGGCTAAACAAGGAGAAAGTCACTGTCAGCTGCCTTTTGGGTACCAGGATCCACCACATAACCCACGCATTCAGGTCACTCTACAACAATTACAAATATGACTCTGTGATTGTCCATGTTGATGTGAACACCCTGAGACGTACCTCCCTGGACTGCATGAAAAGAGACATGGAAGAACTCTCTGATCTTGTAGCCCAGGCAGGTATGACCTTAGCCCTGAGTAGCATCCTGTCATCGCCCAGAATGATACCGCAGTACAAGGACAAAATGATTGACTTCAACAATTGGCTAAGCTTCTGGTGTCATTCTGAGGGGATCCGGTATCTTTCTGCCTGGGACGACATGGTCGACAGACCATGATGCTTTTCCAGAGATGGCCTGCACCTGTCAATCCCTGGGATTCTGGATACTGGCAAAGGCTCTTGCTGCCCCTATAGTGCCTTTTTTAGACAAGGTTCAAATGACAAATTCACCTCCATAACAGGAACAGGCAAGCAAAAACTGAGGGTAATGCTACTCATTGCTAGAAGTCTAAATCTCAAAATGCACTCATTTGAGGCACTCCTTAAAATGGAGAACATTGATGTCTGTGCAGTGACTGAGACCTGGTTCAAGGCTCCAAAGAGCACCCCTGCATTACCAGACTATAGCTCATACCACACATTTCGGCCATCTAACCTGGACCGGAACACCAAAGGCGGAGGTGTGTCCATATTCATTAAGGATATCCACACCTCCAGGCTAGTTGCTCAGCATAATGCAGCTGAGGTTATCCAAGTGCAACTAACGCTGGGCAAAACTGCAATCCAAATTGTAGCATGCTACAGATCCGCCCCATGCCCCAGAATTCCCACTCCTCTTTTCTTGATATACTGGAAAATATTAGGCTTCAACCAAACACCCTAATACTGGGTGATTTCAACTACCCCACCATTAACTGGAAAATCTACTCATGTACCAACTCCTTTGCTCAGCGCTTTCTGGAATTCATAAATTCCAAAGCCTTGGATCAACTTATCCACATCCCCAACAGAGGCAACAATATCCTAGATGTAGTCATTACCAACATGAGTGACCGGTGTTCCACACCTGAAGTCAACTCCTCGTTGGTCAGATCCGACCATAAGCTAATCACCCTAGATATCCACATCCCACCCCCACCCCCCCACCCCCATTAAGGAAAACATGGTAAAAAATTGCCCCAAAGCCAATTTCATGCTTCTTAAGACAAAAGTGGCGAACTTCATGGCACCCATGCAGATGGACAATATAGTTATGACTGCTGAATCCTACACAAATGCCCTCTATAAGCACTTACACAAGTGCATGGATCGTGCTATCCCAAACAGAACCAAGATGATATCCTCCAAAAAGCGGAAGCCAATTTGGTGGTCCCCTGCCATACAAAAACTACAACAGAAGGAAGAAATTGTTGCAAAAGAGAGTAAAATCCCATGTGTGGAGGAGCTCCCTGGTCAGCCTCAGCAAGAAGCTGAGATCCTTTATAAGATCCTCCAAAGCTATCTATGAAAACAAGATTGCCACTGATTCTAATGACAACCACAAAGCATTCTATAGCTATGTCTAGAATCTCAATGGCAGCACCCAGATCTGCTCTGAGATACAGCACAATGGCACAAAAATTACAGAACCAACTGATATAGCCAACATTCTGGCAGATAGGTTCAGTGCTAACTTTACTCCCCTCTCACCCCCTAAAGGGCCCATATCTATACTGGAAGAATGCAGAGTCTCTGTAATCACAACTTCACAGGTAAAAGCAGCACTTGCTAAAGCCAAAAACAGCATCCATGGGACCAGACAACATCCCAGCCTGCGTTTTACATGAACTTCAGAATGAACTGGATCCCCACCTAAGCATCATGTTCAATCATAGCCTCACATCAGGCTTTGTGCCCACTGAATGGTGCACGGTAGCAGTTATCCCACTCGACAAAGGGGGAGCCACCACTGATCCTGGGAACTATCGCCCTATTAGCCTGATGAGCCAAGTCTGCAAGGCCATGGAACGTATCATCATGAAATTCATAAATAAAGACATTGGTAACCTCCAAACTCTGGACCCCACCCAGTTCTGGTTTGTGAAAGGCAGATCTTGCCTCCTGAACCTGGTCAAGTTATTTGAGGCAGTAATCAAAGCTGTAGACGAGGGTAAGGTGGTTCACACAGCCTATCTTGACCTTGCCTAGGCTTTCAACACCATCCCCCATTCTGGAATTATAGCAAAACTCACTAAACTGGGTATAAATCCCTATGTCACAAGATGGGTTGCCAACTGGTTCACTGACAGAACCCACATTGTAAAAGCTGCAGACTCCAAATCTGACTTCAAACCAGTGATAAGTGGAGTACCACAGGGTTCAGTCCTGGGACCTCTCCTGTTTGGTATCTAATTCTCTGAAGTACAGGCTAACACAGAAGGCCTTTGGCTAATGAAGTTCGCAGATGACTGCAAACTAGGAGCTATAGTCGAGTCCCCAAATGATGTGGACATCCTACAGTGGGGCCTCACTGAGACAGATGCCTGGTGTCAGAGCCAAGGCCTCAAGCTCAGTGCCAAAAAGTGCATTGTTATCCCCTTTGGTAAAAACTCTGTACCCATAAACTACCACATAGGCAGCAGTCTTCTTAACACTGAATGTGTGATAAGAGACCCTGCGACCCAGGTGGACAGTACTCTCTCCTTTGATAATCAAATTTCCACAGTAGTCAGGAAATCCTTCTACATGGCACACCTCATCACAAAATGGTTCTCATCCAGGAAAAAAGAGGTCATTGTTCCCCGTCTACTCAACACTCATTAGACACATTATAGAGTGCAACACCCCTTTTGGAATGCACCTCCCAAGCCATCTGCAGCAGCTGGAAAGGCCACAGAAGTACCTCACAAAGAGAATTACTGGCCTTAAACAGATGCCCTATACTGATCGTCTCACAAAACTACAGCTTTACTCTGTAGCATATCGCCTAGTCTAAGGTGATCTCTGCCTAACATATAAAGCTATGTCAAACTCAGAGCTGTTTGACATGCTACACCTAAAGAAATCCCAATCCTCCTAGCTACACGCTCTAGGGATCTAAACCTTGTCACCACAATAAACAGGACTTGCTGGAGGGATAGATTCCTGTCCAAGAGACTTCCCATATTCTGGAACAGGCTACCCATCTATGTCAAGCAAAGTTCCTCATTAACACTTTTCAAGAAAAATCTTGATGAGTGGATGGGAAATAGGAAATACACTCCAGGGTTCACTTCTGTGGCTCTGCTTGACAGGGGCACAGGAAATTAACTTTCTTGGGTTGGCATAAGCCAGGCAACTTTGTTGGCTAGGCTTACTTAGGCCCTTGGGCAGATAGCCTAGTACCTACCTATGAACCTATAAGCCCCCCTGTGCCTGTGGGGACCTTGACAATGGTTGGGGGCTGTATGGCCTTTCCTTGTGATGTTCCTGCCGCAGCTGTTTCTGCATGATCATATTGTGTAGCATGACACATACTATGAATGTGTCTGCACATGTGGCTGGAGAGTACTCCAGGGCTCCACCAGATATTTCAAGGCAGTGGAACTGTGACTTGAGCATCCCAAACACATGCTCTACAATGTTCCTGGTTTGTGCGTGTGCCTCATTATGGCATTCTTGAGTAGGTGTGTGTGTATTTCTGATGTGTGTCATGATCCATGGCTCCAGTGCATAGCCAGCATCCCCCACCAGATGGCCATATGGGATGTCCTCCCTGGCAAATGACTGGTACAGCTGTGAGGCATGCCAGATGTGGGAGTCATGATAACTATAAGGGCCGCCAGCATGCACATTCATGATAATGCCCTGGGCATTGCACATGACCTGGCAGTTGATGGAGTGATAGCCCTTGTGGTTGACATAGACTCTACCCTGTTCACTGGGTGGTGCCTTGATGTGGATGTGCATGCAGTCTATGGCACCCAATACCTCTGGGTAGTCTGCTACATGGTGGAAGAGAAGCATATTGCTTGCCCTCTCCTCAGGAGTGCTGGGGAAATATATGTGCTCACCAGCATGTGTTTGCATGACATCCAGGAACTGGTGGAGTACCCTGGATGCAGATGCCTGTGAGACTCCCATGATGTCCCCAGTAGGTCTTTTGAAGGTACCTGTAGCTAGTATTATTAAGGCTACACGTACCTTAGTATCCACTGGGATGGGTTCCCCTCTGTTGGCTCTGGGTCTGAGGTGAGGCCGCCACAACTTGATGAGTTGCTGAAGTATGTCCCTGTCCACCCAGTAGTGCTCTAGTATCTCCAGATCATGTAGCCCCTGGTAGGTTACCCTGAGTCTGAACACTCTTCTCCTCCTCCTTGGTCTGGGATGGTTTTCAGCATTATCCTCCTCACCACCCTCAGTCTCTAGGACATTCTGATGTAGCAGAGTGACAGCAGCTCCTAACATTTTGTCAGTTAAAATTACCAACTGTGTACACCAATGGTGCAGGGTTTGCGGGAAAAAAACATCCTGAAAGGTGTTTGCATACCTTATACTGTTGTGCTTCAAATGCTGCCTGTGTGATTGGCTGACTATGATACATTCCACCTGACAGCTGTGTTATTGAGGGGTTTGAATAGACCACTGTGACTGGGAGAGGCCATTTTAGTGATTTACAGGTCATTTCTTTTATACTGTTATTTCCTTTTTTTTTCTTCACTCTCTTTAAGGCCCGGTGAGTGCCATGCAAACTGTTTTAGCTAATGTAAACATTGCTGAGCAGAAAAGGCCTTCCACTGGACACGAATATGCTCCTCAATTCCTGAAAGAGCTATGCACAGCTAAGCAGCCTCAGTGACACCCTCTTGCTTAGCTGTGCTTAACTCAGCGCAAATAGGAGCCACAGAACTCCAATCTGCTTACACCAAGCATGACACACCCCTTTTCATGTCAGCTGCTTCTCCTGCTTACACCACCACATTATAGCTCCTACACGGTAATGTGTACGTGGACATGGTCTCCCATTTTGCTATTCAATAAATGTAGCTCATTTACATAACCAATTGCCTTAGACCCTGGTTACACTATTCTGGAGCCTATGTCCTTAGGTACCACTGTTACCTGTTATTGCTATGAGCCTGCCTGCTGCCCCTTATAATGGCAAAATTCATCTTTCACATAAAATTGTCTTTTTACATTTTTTTTTAAATTTTCTACACAATCTCATTTGTGCGCCACTGCACTCCGATTAAACAGCCAAAATCGTCCAAAAAAAAAAACTTTGATTTTTATTATTTTGAAATGGTTTTGCATGTCAATGGTCATATTTCTGGCCATTGGCATGCATAATACTCATAATACATGCTTTAGTTTGAGCTGTGATGCCCCCGTTTTGATTTTTGCAGAAATTTACACGATTAGTAAATGAATACATTTCTGCAGTGCACACGATTCTAACACAGATGCCTGTCTGCTTGCTGAATTGCTAATTCACCTCATTTGCATGGTTTTCACCAGCAAATGAGGTGATTAAGATTATTCTGTGGTGTCCATGTTAGAATAGTGCTGGGAGGCTTCTGCACACCCCTAGCTTTGTTTACTGGATCGCTCAGCAATCATATTCCCTGCCAGAACTGCTACACTATTCATACAATGAAAATTGCACTGTGTAAGCCTTATTGAATTCTGGGGATAGTGTTGTTTATGTGTGTTTGTGAATTTTGTGTGTCTGAGTCTTCTGCAGTGGCAGTTTTATGGTAAGGTTTTAATGACAGTAAGGTGTAGGGTTAGGGTTAAGGAAGCCCCAACATTAGGGTTAGCACCCATTATTAAGGTGGTGCAGTGGGGTGTAGCATTTCAGTTCTGTAAACAAAATATGACTTTTATGGAGTGCAGAGACATCTGGATTACAACTGCTGTTAGAGCTGTGTGAACAGGCACAACAAAAAGTAGCAGCCCACAATAACATGCTCTTGTATTCTCCCTTGAGACCAGCCTATATATATATATATATATATATATATATATATATATATATATATATATATATATATATATGTGTGTGTGTGTGTGTGTGTGTGTGTGTCACTAAACCACTACAACCAGGAATTATTGAATGCAGGCCAAGTATTGAACAAGTAGGCAACGGTTAACCAGACCAAATGAAGATTGCAGCTGAGTTACAATCATGTAATGTAAAAGATGTAGATGTTTGCACTCACGTGGAGCAACAGAATGCAATGTAGTGGGCTCCCAGAGCAGACTAACAAGATTGTACCATATCCAGAAAGTAAAGTTTTTCATAAACTACAGAAAAGTTGCAATAAAACAGAAAATGTTCCACTCCAGTATTCTTCTCACAGATATAAATTGTACAAATCATACAGTAGTTGTACCTACATAATGACAAAAAAACCTGTATTCCTTTAAGGAAAATGAAAATTCTGCAGCATATTTCTAAGGTGAGATTATTCTAGCCAAATAACTAGGATCTGTACATCTGCTACATTTTCAGCACTTTATTATAGCAAAAATGTAATGTACAATTAATTACTCATATTATTTTTGCTTGAACATAATTGGTTTTGGTTTGCATAAGGTTCTTTGCTGTTGTTACCTCATTCATATATAAACAATGTTTTGTGTGCCTAAAATATATTACTTTCTTAAATTTCTGTGACTGCAGTATCCTGGAAAAAGATAGGAACAGCTTTTTTCTGTGTTTTACTGAATGGACCTTCTCTGATGTACACTGAGTTTGGACTTTAAGTAATAAAGTAAGTTTATTTTTCTTGATTTTTAATGAGATGCATGTATTTTTTACTGGTTGTAATTTTATTGTTGTTCAACTTTATTTTTTCTCTTCAAATGAAGGCCTTTTGAAATCAGTAATCTTAGGCTCACCCACTTCCCCTTTCCTGTATTTTCCACCTTCCCCCTGTACAGCACACATGAAGGATTGGGTACAAACAGCAATGGATATTTTGTGTAATTTATGGCATCAAAATTCTTTAAAGAAAAAGTTGTTTAAGCCATGGATAATCCAAGCACTAAGGATAGTTATATTTCCTAACAGTTTATCTTTTCTTCTAGTACATGAGGCCGCTTGACCAAATTCTCAGAGTCCAGACATTTAGAGGCTCCCACCACTATTAAAACATCTTCCTGTACATAGCTTGACAGATGATATGGCAGCTTGGCTAAATTCACAATGGGCTTGAAATTGTTCAATGATTTAGTCCATATAATACAAAGAAAGATTTTGATTGGCTCAAGATTTATTCATTTTTTTTCAGATGAAGCAATAAACCCATAAATGATTTTGTGGAGTATATGAATCTTCATAGCAATTGTATGTTTTCGTATGTTTGTTTTGTTTTTTTTTTTGTTATTTTTTTTTTGGGGGGGGGGTTTGGAGGAATGCTGTTTTCACTTGGGTACTCATACTTTTGTGAAGTTAGAAACCATGTTTTTAAACACTGTTTCACCATTCAAAATGATATGCAGTTAGAAGAAGTGCTGTGTAACTAATAGTTTGAAATCACTTACTGTTCGTACTAAGAAGACATACTGTATACTAGTGAAAGTGCTCCACCAGTCTTGGACTGTGTTTTGTAGTTTCAGAAATAAAGCCTGCTTGCAGTAGAAATAAGGCTTATTTACATGGGTTAACAAAAATGGTACAGTTATGCAAAATGGAAAATAACATAAATGTAGATTTACTTCAACCATTAACAAGTACTGAAAACATAAATCCATCTATTCAAGTTCTAACCACACTCCATAGCTTTTGCTTAACACACAAATACCTTCCACATTTCTGGTATAAAACAACAGTTCTCACAACAGATGTCAGCTTTCATTTGATTCTATGAACAGGATAACTTCCAGCATTTAACAGAAGCAGGATAACTTCCAGACAGGACACATTCCATCTGTAACATAAGCAGGGTAGTTTCTAACTCCTAAATTTAAACTATAATGTCAGCTTCCAGTATGGGTCTTCACTTCATACCTTACCTCCCTGCAACCATCTGCGTGCCCTCTTTTCTTGACCTAGGACTCAGGTAACAGGAGGACTCTGCCATCATAGGGAATTAACACCACTCAAGAAATACTCAGAGGCACTTATTTCTATTGTGTTCCCATGAAGAACCTGCTTTTGCCTTCCAGCCGGATGCATCTTCTACTAGTGACAATATCACATGACACTATTGCTTCCAAGGTAGCTGCATATTGAGTAACAGCTTAATTCTAGCTCTCCCAGTGTGAAAACAGAAACTTAGCAGAGAAAGGTAGTAGACCCATATTTCTGGATAAATTTCAGTAACCTGCTAGTAAGTGCACTGCCTGGATGCAAGGAAAAAAGAAATACAGAGGACCTAAAGGAAAATCAGCTAAAAAAGTGACAAAGAAATACTGACTGGGAAAAGTACTGCAGCTGTTCACCAAAAAGGAGTGCAAGCTCCAGACATGACTTCCAGTAACCTAGAGGAAAGTATGAGGTAACTACACACAGACCTGATTAAAATAAACAAAACACCAAAGGAGTATATAAACTTAAACAATAAAAGGCTGGAAAAATATAAGAAGTTTAAAACAGATATTCAAATAAGGTGATACAACTGCAAAACTAAGAAGTTAAAATGAAGAAAAGGCTAGCTAAATATGAAACTGCATAAGAAGAGAAACTTCAAAAAAATAATAGAATTAGAAGAGAGAGCATGTAGGGAAAACTTAGATTTTCTGCTGTACCAGAGAAGCTGGAAGAAGCAAACTGTATTAATTTTATGAAAGCACAAATAAGCAACTGGATTGGTATTCAACAACAGGAATTGTTAATTGAAGGGTCATACCATGTGTATGCTACAAACCTGGCTACGAGAAAATAACATAGACGTTTAAGAGTAAAGATGCAATCTTACCAGCAGAAGGAGTTAATTCTGACAAACTCATGCCAGAAGGACAAAGTACTAAAAGTGGGAGAAGCAGAGTGTTTGTAGAGAATTACTCATTGCCCACCAGGCAGAAGAGGAGTAAATGCATTCCATTATTCAGAGAATGTCAATAAGCAGGCATGATATTCAAAGTATTGTACCTAGCTATCTTTTAAATATTTTTCCCTGGAGGGACAAAATCATTTTTTGATGAAGTTCAAACTAAGGAAGAAATACAAAATTCTGTCCAATAAAAAGTGAGCTGTGAAACAGAAGGGGACTCTTGTTCCTCTGGTAATAAAGACCGCAGAGAGACTGTGCCGGTGAAACCTCTTCCAATGTTTCAAAGGAAAATGCTTGACAGAAGGAAAAAAAATGCACAAGAGTTAACTAAATCTGAGAGCAGTTGAAAATAAAGAAGAGACCGAATTTGGGAGATGATAATGAATAGGAATAAAACCAGTAACTTGGAAATTGACGAATGTGAGATTACAAAACAATAATTATATATGTAAAACACAACAGAACAAGAAAATCTGGAAGCATTGGACCTTCTTAGATTTTGTTAAACCTCTAGAGGACTCTAAAGCATATGCCCTACTTCACGTTATTAATAGGTTCATAGGCACATAGGTGTTTACTAGGCTAATGACCACAAGGGCCTTTTTAAGCCTAGCCATGCATCCCAAATCTCTGACAAGTTCTGATACCCTTGATAAGTATAAGCAGGAGCTTGGAAGATGAAATATTTACAAGCAGGGGCTTGGGAGATGAACCATTCCTTAGTCTAATTATGGTAGTTTCCAAAAAAGCAATTGCTAGAAAATGGAAATCAAATCCCTGGATTTAGGAAAGCTAAAACTCAGTACAGGAACAGTGTAGCAGCTCCTGCATGGAGTTTGACAACCGAGTGATTCAGCAAACAGCTTATCCGACGAGCACGAGCCTCTCTACACTGTTCCTGCATGGAAGACCATGCAGCATGCTAATCACCTCATTTGCTGGTGAAGAGTCCCTATTATGCGACTGAATGCTATAAATAGTGAACGCTCATTTGTTGAACCCAAATGCACGGAACCAGAGAATATCGAAGGAACGTATCAACAAATTTTTTCACAGAGAAAAAAAATTGCTGTGCCCTTCTACGGACTTTGCTGTTTTCTTCACTGTGGTGTGATCTTGGAGTTGGTATATTTAAAGTGGGGGGTGTGGGGGCCACAGACCCCCACATCATGGGGTGTGGTGAATTATTTTTTTTTTTGGATCAGCGATTTTTTTTCCCTGAGAAAAAGTTTGCTAGTTCCTTCAAAAATTTGTGGTTTCATGCATTTGGGTTTGATAATATATCGTTTTCTATTTCTAGCGTTCAATTATATAACATGAACCCACTGGTGAAAACCATGCAAATGTGGAGAATTAGTGATTCAGAAAGCTACAAGGTCTCCATGCAGGAACAGTGTCAGTGCAGAAATGTGTTCAGTTGCTAACTGAACACATTTCTGCAAAAAAAAAGAAAATGAAGGCATGACAGCATAAATAAAAGCATGTATTCACATCTGTAGGCATGCCAATGGTCAAATATATGGCCATTGGCACGAATAAATGTTTAATCTTAATAGGAAATAATCCCGGCCGTTTAAACATAGTGCAGTTGTGCACAAACACGATAGTGCCGAAAAAAAATGTGGAAACCCAATTTAAAGAAAATCTGCATTTTGCCATTATAGTCTATGGCATGCAGAATCAAAACAATACCAGGGGACAGTGGTTGTCAAGGGGAAAGACTCCATGTCAGTACAGTATCTATGGGCTAAGGCAGTGGGTTATGTGAATGAGGGGAAATTTTCTGAATCACAAAATATTGTAAGTCCAAAACCTGCACATAACCATGTAGGTGCTAGAACAGGATTGTGTAGGCAGGAGGAGTAACTAATATGAAAAGGGGGTGTGTCATGCTTGCTGTAAGAAGATTTGAGCTCTGTTGGCTGGGTTTGCGCTTAGATAAGCACAGCTAAGCAAGGGAGGGTGTCTGAGGCTATGTGTTACACCATGAAATGAAGAGCGTGTTCTTGTCCAGGGAGGGACATTTCTGCTAAATTGAGTTTAACTTAGCTAAAAGGGTTTGCGTGGCACACTGGAACTTAAAAAAAAAAAAGAAAAGGAAATGGCAGCACCGTTTGTATGTAATCAAGTGGGTGTGTGTCCAGGGATGTATAGCACTGTGTACTTTGCCTAAATGGGTTTGCGTGGCACACACCGGGATTTAAACCACAAAAGTAAAAATAAAAATACAGGAAATAATAAGTGGAACAAGAAAAAAAGGGAAATAGCAGAATAGAGGCACACAAATACAAGTAATAGAACTGGCAGGTGGAATGCATCATACTCAGCCAATCACACAGGCATCATCTGCAGCACACCACTATAAACAATGCAAACACCTTTCAGTGCGGGTTTTCCCACAAACGCTACACCACCAGTGTACACAGATGGGAAAATTTTAACTGACAAAACTAACAAAATGTTAGGGGCTGCTGTCACCCTCATACATCATTATGTGCAAGAGGCTGAGGGTGGTGAAGAGGACAATGTTGACAATCACCCCAGACTTATGAGGAGCAGAAGAGTGTTCAGGCCCAGGGTAACCTACCAGGGGCTACATGATCTGGGGATAGTGGAGTACTACAGGGTAGACAGGGACATACTGCAGCAAATTGCGGAGCTGTGCCAGCCTCAGCTCACATCCAGAACAAACAGAGGGGAATCCATCTCAGTGGAAATCAAGGTATCTGTATCTGTAAGAATACTAGCTACAGGTACTTTACAAAGACCAACTGGGGATATCATGGGGGTCTCACAGGCATCTGCGTCCAGGATACTGCACCAATTTCTGGATGCCATGTAACCATATGCCGAGGAGAACATTAAATTCCCCACCACCCGTGAGGACAGGACCCGCAATATGCATCTCTTCCACCATGTAGCAAACTACTCGAAGGTACTGGGTGCCATAGACTGCATGCACATCCATATCAAAGCACCACCAGGTGACTAGGGTAGGGTCTACATGGCCCACAAGGGGTTCCACTCCATCAATTACCAGATCAGGTGCAATGCCCAAGGCATTATCATGAATGTGTATGCTGGCTGCCCTGGAAGCCATCGCAAGTTTCACATCTGGCATTCCTCACAGCTGTATCAGTGGTTTGCCAGGGGGACATCTCATATGGCCATTTAGTGGGGGATGCTAGCTACGCACTGGAGCTGTGGCTGATGACACCCATCAGACATGCACACACACCTAAACACGAACACCAAAATGAGGCACATGCAGAAACCAGGATCATTATACAGCATGTGTGTGGGATTTTCAAGTCATGGTTCTGCTGCCTTGACATATCCAGTGGATCCTTGCAGTACTCTCCAGTCACATGTGCGCACATGGTCATAGTATGTGCTATGCTACACAATACAATCCTGCAGAAACAGCTGCAGCAGGAACAAAATGGGGAAGGGCTACACAGCCCCTCACCATTTCCAAGGCCTCCAAAGGCACAGAGGGACTTGGAGGAGGAAAATCCTGAGCCTGCCCCTGTAGGCAGACAGAGGCATGCCCAGTATGCCCTGGTCTTGGCAAAGAGGCAATGCATAGCACATACACTGACACTGTAGAGCCCCAGGGATTGATCTCTCCCTCTGCCTGACTTGCACACACAGTAAAATGAATGCCAAACATCACACCACCTATACCTGACCATGTACAGGAAGTGTATTGTGTGCATCCAACATAGTCAGCCCTCAAGCACCACCCTCACAACAGCTGCAGGCACAAGGTAAGCCAGTCTTTGTAACAAATTAAACTAATGGAGTTGAATTTTCTGATAGCATATCTATGGTATTGATTAAGCATATAAGGGACTGGGGTGGCTAACTGGGATAGCAGCAGACAACTGACAGCTCTGTGGGACAGAAGGTTGTGTACCCCAGTACTGCCCTACCCACACCTTGGAGTATCACCCTAGTTGACAAATACCACTGCAGTATATGTGGTGAGCCAAATAACTGGAGGGTCACAGGAGACATGCATGGATGTCAGAGTGGGAGTCCCATACCCACCACCAACCTGACACAGCAGATCAGCTGTAGACAACCATACAGAAATGCCTGGCAAAGGCCCCCACATGACAACATCCATGAAATCCCCACCCACAGACTTTTACATGGTGATATCACAACAGGTCTGGCAGTGGAAGTATGGCTCTGAAAGGTAAGAAGTCTGAAACTACAAATGTCTATGCCAGAAAAATATGACCTGTGGTTGATACTGTTATGCCTGTAGTCTGAATGACAGGACACACCACTATGCTACATGGGACCAACATGTTAAGCAAATATTATAACAGTCTGTGTAGATGTGTAACATGTACAGTCATGTCACCCCCTCCATAGTCCCATAGAAATGCAGTAACATGTTTCTAGATTTAAGCAGCATCCAGCTGTCGCCCAGAGCGATGGCGTAATAGTAACAGAAAGCAATTGACAGTAGCACCCACAGTCAACTTACTGGTGCCATCCTAGGGATGTCTCCTGCTGGCAGCCTGGGAACATATGATCATCAGAATGCCCTGCTACAGATGGCCTGCATCTGTCACACCTGGCCTACAGACCTCTGGAAAATCCCTAAGCCTCACCCACAGTGACCTTTAGGGAGTGTCATGGGATCCATAACACCAACATAACAATCCACTAAATGCAAAGAAAGGCCATATTGACAACTGCTAGGAGCAAACCTGACAGCCTTAGGGAGCCAGACATTGGGACAAAGCCATGAATAATGGGGTGATGAAGGTCCAAAGAAAGGACACCTGTGAAATACTGCTCTAATAATGTTATAAAGTTAATGGAATGATTTGCAGTAGCATGGAATTTCTGATAGGTATGAAGTCTGAAACTGCAATGTCAACTGTCAGCAAAATCTGTCTTTAACCCTGAGTGACTTGCAAAACACTTTTGATGGAAAACTACACTTGTTTGGGTAACCGAAAAGATATATGAGTCTTGGATGTGGACATTCTGTAATACTCTGTACAGTCGACAGGTAAGGCTAGGAGTTTAAACATGGGAATGCACTCACTGCAGGCAGACTTAACCCTGGAAGATGGTGACATGTCTGCACCCACAGAATCCTGGGCCACAGCCATGGGAAGTAACACAGCCCACACTGATCACTCATCCTATGCAACATCCTGACCCCAACATATGGCCATCCAAGCAAAATGAGGTGGATCATACATATACAATATGTGTGACAAACACACACCTCCAGGCTGGTCAAACAGTCTGACACACACAAGACCCTCCAAGTGCAGTCAACTATTAAAGACAGCCCAATGCAAACTACTGGTAGCTATAGGCAAACATATCTACCCTGGACACCCCCCACATATCCTATCCCCTACAAATCTATCTGGAGTCTGCCTGTCACCCTGATCCAGTCTGACTTATATAACCCAACTGTGGATTGGAAATTAGATAAAGCAAGAACATAAATCAACAGAGATTCCACTGTTGTAATATATCACCAAGGTGCTGGACCATTTCCAAAGCACCAACAGTCAATTGCATGTAGGGACACCCCTCAACAGGCTGGATTGTGCAAGAATGCATAGCATTTGGCCCATAAACCTTGTGTGTGCATCATCAATCCTGTATTCCTCTGGTAAATCACTGTGATGATCTCAGGAGGTATGTCACCAGGTACTGAAACAATACATGGCAGTGTCAAATAGCATATATAACAGATGTCTGCTAAAACAAGCCCTGTAACCCTAGCAACCCATACATTACTGAGAGAAATTGTCACAATCATTGTATGGCCCATTGTCCCCACAATTGGATAGGCTATCTCCAGATACCCTGCACCAACAGGTTGAGAGTTATGGGTGTAATACAAAACAAACTGGACTGAAGTACAACATTCTCTGGAATGGAGTCCAACATGTACTATAGAAAGACACACTGGACATGCTCATATACTTTGAGAAATGTTAATAGGATCTAGGAATGAACAGGCCTTCTCCAGCCAGTGCACTTTCCATTGCCTCACCTTAGCAGTCCTGAATATGTCTGTCACCTTCTAAGTCACTTTTGTTAAGCCCCACCACATAACTTCTGTGGTGCATGTGACAAGTGCATAACATGTTAGTACAAATAAGTAGTTAGGTTAGAGTTCTAATCTCAGTCCTGGCAAATGTAAAAGTGTGTGTGTGTGTGTTCACAACTAAAAGCTTTTGGGTCCATTCAAACCCAATACACTTCCAGGTTTCCAACTTTAGCAGTCTTGCAGATATCAGTCATCTTAGAAGTGTGTTATGTCAGGCATCAGCCCTGTAAGCTCTGCGGTGTATGTCATAATTACATAACACAATAGTATACATAACAAGTTAGGTAGGATTTCTAATCTCAGTCCCGGAAATATAAAAGTACGTGTGCGTGTGTGTGTGTGTGTGTGTGTGTGTGTGTGTGTGTGTGTGTGTGTGTGTGTGTGTGTGTGTGTGTGTGTGTGTGTGTGTGTGTGTGTGTGTGTGTGTGTGTGTGTGTGTGTGTGTGTGTGTGTGTGTGTGTCTGTCCACAACTAAAAGCTTTTGGGTCCATTCAAACCCAGTACACTTCCCCTTTCCCTACTTTAGCAGTCCTCCAGATATCGGTCATCTTAGAAGTGCCTTCCATCAGGCCTTAGTCCCATAAGCTCTGTGGTGCATGTGATAACTGCATAAAATGATAGTACAAATAATTAGTTAGGTAGGAGTTCTAATCTCAGCCTTGGCAAATGTAGATGTGCGTGTGTGCAAGGAAGTTGTGATTTTGTTTGTTTATAGGCGAAACAGTTTTATGCCATTCCAACCCATGACACTTCACAGTGCCCCACCATATCAGTCCAGATAATGTCAGTCACTTATCAGCAACCTTGGCCAGCTGTCCGCCATGTAAGCTCAGTAGTGCGTGTGATAAAGACTTATCACATGCACTACTTTATAGTATAAATGGCTAGTTTAGCAGGGGGTTCTACTTTTGTATGCAGCAAATGTGTGTGTGTGTGGGCTGTATATATGTAAGTAGAAGTATTTTGATATGTTTCCCACCCACTGCCCTACTTTATCAGTCCTGCTGAAGTCATTCCCCATATCAGCACCTCTGGCCAACTCTCAGCTCAGTAAGCTCTGTATTCCGTGCTTTAACTGTGTGACACTGGTACAAATCACTAGTTAGGCGGGCATTCTATTCTCTCAACTAGCAAGTGTGTGTGTGTGTGTGTGTGTGTGTGTGTGTGTGTGTGTGTGTGTGTGTGTGTGTGTGTGTTTGTAGGACAAAGTATTGTGATATGTTTAAAACCCACTACACTACTTTATCAGTCCTGCTGATGTCATTCCCTTCATAGGTTCACAAGTGTGTAGTAGGTAATTAGGTAATGGCCCAGGAGCCTTAACAAGCCTAGCTCATAGAAGGGCCCTGCCATTGTGCCACTTGATGTTATGTCCCAGTGCCTGTATCAAGTATAGCCACTGCAGTGATCCTTGGATTTAACTATTACCCATCCACTCATCAAGATTTCTCTGGAACAGCATCAGCTGGGTTCTCTGCATGACATGTATGGGAAGTGTATTCCAGGGCATGTGCAGTCTCTTGGTGAGGGACCTGTCCCACCAACATGTTGTTGTGATTGTGGTACTGAGGTAGAGGTCTCTGCAGTGTGTAATGTGGATGGATTTATATGTAACATTTCTAAACCAGCTGGGTCGGACATGGCTTTGTAAGTCAAGCACAGATAGCTGCTAAACAGGTGATATGACACAGAGACTAGCTTGGGTTGTCTAAGTCTGTCTATGTAGGATGTGTGTTTAATGCCTAGGTACACATTTGTGAGGTGCTTCTGTGGCTTCTCCAGCTGTAGCAAGTGTTTAGTGAGGTACATGGCAAATGGGCCATAATATTTGTGAGAATGGTATAATGAGGGAATAGTAAACAAAGATCATTACCTCTGTCTTCCTGGATGCAACCCCTTGGTAATGCACTGTGCCATATAGAAGGACTTCCTGACCACAGTGGCAATGTGGCGGTTGAAGGAGAAGTCACTTTCAACCTTTGTCCCCAAATTTCTTATAATGCCTACAGTGTTCATTGGGCTCCCATTGATGTGGAACTTACTGTGAACTGAATGTTTTACCAAAGGGGAGGATGATGCATTTTGTGGTGTTAAGCTTCTGGTCATGGTTTCCACACCACTCACTGGTCTCAGTGAGGCCTTTCTGTAGGATGTCTGCATCACTTCTGGAGTTCATGATAGCTCCCAGCTTGCAGTGCTCTGTGAACCTGGTCAGCCAGACTTCCTCTGTCTTGGGCTGGACTCCTGAGAAGTAGATGCTGGACAGGACACTATCCAGTACTGATACCTATTGGACTCCACTCCTGACTGCTTGCCAGTCTGACTTGGAGTTTGCCACTGTCACACTGTGTGTTCTGTGAACCACCCACTGTGATGCCTAAATTGTTGTGCTTACCAATAGTCCCTGACAGAGGAATAGTATCAGAAGCCTTGGCCAGATTGAGGTAGGCTGTATGCAGTGACTTACTGTCATACACAGCCCTGGTGACTCACTGAAATATGTCAACCAGGTTTCCATGCATGATCTGCCATTCACAAAGCCAAACTGTGAGGGGTCCAGAGTTAGGAGATCACCCATATCTTGGTCAATCAGGTCCCTGATGATGCGACCATACCCATGGATAGTAGACTTGTCAGGCTAAGGGCCTAATAATCCCCAGGGTCGGTAGATGCTACCCCTTCATGGAGAGGGATGACTGTAGCTGTGTGTCATTTTAGAAGGACAAAGACTGTGGTGAGGCTGTGACTGACCAGGGCACACAGATGTGGTGCCAGGTCTCTTTGAATGTCATGTAGAACACAGCCACTGATATGTTGGCGTCCCTTGGAAGCTGTATCCTTCCCTGTGGACAATGCAGGTCTAACCTGGCCTGCAGCAATGCTGGGTGCCTGGCATTCATCTCCCATCATGATCGTCCCCTTGAGGGGGGAGAGGGGTAAAGCTGGCACTGAATGTGTTGGCCAGACTGTGGCCAATATCTGTTGTGTCAGGATAGAAATCACAATTGTGCAGTAACTCACAGCACTTGTGGTTATTGCTGTGGAGGTTGTTGATATAACTATCAAATGCTTTTGTGATTATTGTCAGTATCTGCTGCAAATCTGTCTTCATAGCTGCCTGTAGGTGATTCCATGAGGGATCGCAAGTTGTGTTTGAGGCTAATAAGGGGGTTCACCAGTCTTGGGACACCACCATGTTCTGCAACAGTGTCCTCCTTCTGTTTTACACATTAGTAATGGCAGGGGACCATCACAATGGCTTCCAGCATTTGAAGGACAGTGTCTGTGTTTTGTTGGCTATTGCTAGTACCATGCATTCATGCACATGTTTGTGCAGTGCATATGTGTATGATGTGACAGTCATGCAGCTATTTTCCATTGGCATGTGTGCAGTGAAGTCATACACCCCTGTTTTTATGACTGCAATGTCAGCACTGAAGAAGTTTTGCAAGGTGGTTACCTTTGTGGAGGGTGTGGGTGAGATGTTGAGCTCCATGTTGATCACATCATGTTTGGATCTGACCAGATAGGTATTGGCAACTGTGGTTAAACAGCAGTCCCATGTGTAAGTAATCGACACAGGTCAAGGTTGTTGCATCTTCAACTGGGGGTCAGTATGAGCTGGTCCAGGGCATTAGAACTGATGAATTCCAGGAAGCGGGCCAATGTACTGGCTTGCCTACTTTCCCCAGGTGATGGAGGGGTAGTTGAAGTTTCTTACTATGTCAGTGTTGGGTTGGACCTTCATAGATGCCAGGGTGTTGAGGAATGTGCATTGACAGTCTGGGGACATAGCTGGGGACCAATAGCAGGCTATGGTGTGGACTTCACTATTCCCCATTGTCAGTTTTGCCAGAAGTACCTCTGATGCATTATGCTGGGATACTAGTCTGGAGGTGTCCATATCCATTTTGGATATGGAGACAACACCACCTGTGGAGGTGTGGTCCATGTTTAGGTGCTGAAAGCTGTGGAATGTGTCATAGCCTGTTAGTGCAAGGCTGCTATCTGCTGCTGTGAACCACCTATCTGCACAAATGTCAATGTCCTCTACTCTGAGAAATGCTTTGCGTGACTGCATCTTGACAGTTAGATGTCTACTATTGAGCAGCATGACCCTCAGATTGCATACATGTCTATCTGTTACAGTGGTAATTTGATTTGGAACACTGCATAATAAGGCACTATAGGAGTGCCAAGACACTTACCCTGTACCTGGAAACCAGGGCTGACAGACTTAGGGCATCTCTGGCAAGGCATTGAGGTTTGTCAATCATGTTATCCCAAGCAGAGAAATACTGGGTCCCCTGAGAATGACACACAACACATAAGCCAATGTTGCAGTCAATTATCTGTTGATAGTACTGCAGCATCATTCTTGGTGATGGCAGTACACTGCTCAGGGCTACTGTCACACCTGCCTGAAACACATAATCTGAGTGTTCAACCATGTCTCTTGTCAAGTAGCTCAGGGAGGTGTGTCTCAGGTCATTCACACCCACATGGATGATGACAGAGTGATACTTGTAGCTGTTGTGGAGTGGCCTGACTGGGTGTGTCATGTGTTGGATGCTGGCACATGATAGACAATTGGCTGTTACCTCCTCTATAATCAACATAGTGAATGGCACATCTGTGTGTCACAGTACTGAGTCACCCATGCTCACTGTATTATGCAAGGTGATCAGCCTTAGGAGCTTAGGTTGAGGGGCACACTGTGTAGATGACATATGTGTCCTTTGGCATGGGCTATGTTGTGGTGTCTAAGTGAGCGTGTATCTTGCTGGTCTGTGCTGTTTGTGTAAATGTCCATTGCATGTCTCTGTGATGGTGGGTATGTGGCTTTTCAGTGTATGTCAGGGCTGTCATAGTGGGTGTTGTGATGAGCTATGTGGTCCACATGGTGCGGTGCAGGTGTTGATCTCATCCTCATGACCAGCTAGTCCAGTCTTTGCTGAAGAGTGCATAGTTCCACATTTTGTGATATAGGGGTAACTCTTACTGGTCTGAGTGTTTGGAGTGTAGGGCAGAGGGTTGTCTGTGTACATGAGGTAGTTAAAACAGTGCCTCAGAATGGACAAGTGTACCAGATTAATGGGTGAAAGCACAGAAAACTGCACACCAATCATGCCAGGAGTGGTGGTCATAAGTAGTAAGTACTAGGGCTAATTCTGTGATGAATGAGTGCTGCTGATGGCTCCCAGGTGTGACACACTTATTGATATAATAACCTGTTGAAGTGCAAACTATAATGCTATTTGAAGTGTAAGACAGACAGAACTAACAAGATGTACGAGAGAAACTGAAGGCAGACTTCCTGCCACCTGTAATACTTTACCTCAGCTGTGCAGTTATCAGCACCTTTAGCCAGTTGTAACTCCAGCAAACTCTGTAGCATGTGCAGTAACTGCATAACACTATAGTACAAATAACCGGATAGGCAGGGGTTCTAATCCCAATACTGCAAGAGTGTGTGTGTGTGTGTGTGTGTGTGTGTGTGTGTGTGTGTGTGTGTGTGTGTGTGTGTGTGTGAGAATGTTCTACTGTGTGGGTTATACCATTTTGATTTGTGTACCACCCTTTACATTTTCCCTCACTCCAATTTACTAGTCCTGTTGATGTCATTCACCTTACAAGTACTTTTGGACAAGGTGAAATTGTGTAAGCTCCGTGGCATGTCTGGTAACTGCATAACACTGTAGTAGACATAAATAGATAGGTAGTAGTTCTAATCTCAATACTTCTGTGTGTGTTTGTGTGTGTGTGTGTGTGTGTGTGTGTGTGTGTGTGTGTGTGTGTGTGTATGTGTGTATCATATCTTGTGTGGTTGTTACCAGTTTGATGTGTGTACCATAAACGGCAGGTGACTACCTCCTGATGTCATTACTTTATATAGTGTGATAATGGCATCTGCCCCACATGCAGCATGTGAAACCATTGTACAGGCTATACCAGTCCTCTGTGCAGATGTGTCTGGAACATCTAGATGTTTGGAACCTATTAGTGCTCTGTCTGCCTTAACAATGCCCATGTATGTGATATAGTTGCCAAATAGGCCACAGTGAGTATACTGACACATATGGCAGCATCAGGTATCATACCTGACAGAAACAGCATACTGAGACAACATCTGCTATCCTCACATTTGTCCAGGCTTGTAGGTGCAATACATGAGTCTAGATGCTTCATTTTACAAGACAACTGTTCATGTCATGGGTCACAGTAGAAATCCCCATCCACAACTGCAATCATACCTTGTACATGCATGCAAATACTGTACAGATACAAGTATGTCTCATACAGTAGTCTACTAATCCCCACTGGGACCTTACCTGCATGTTCCTTGTCCATTGTGTGCATGCCACCCACCTCCAGCAAGTGGGGCTTTGTACCCTGGTGTTGTACTGTGATTGGTGGCCCAAGCTTGGCAAGGAGCTCCTCATTTGGTGTCAGTGGGGGCTGCATAGCTGGTCTCCCACCTGTGGTTGTAGGATCCTTGGCCACAGCAGCAGCCCTTTGCCAGGCATGGCGTATGAGGTCGGTTGCAGGATGCCGCACCTGCTCATATGTACGTGTGTGCAGATCCACCTAATTTGCCCTGTGGACAGAGGCATCCCACAGGGTGGTCTTCTCCTGCAGATGTTACTGGCTTCGGCCCAACAGTACTGTGTGGTTCTGTATTATGGCTTCCATTATCAGGTTACATTACTCTGGTGAAAAGTTCTCCCGCCGGTGATGTGACATTGCACCTGGTAGACACTAACAGGGAAACACATCTCAGGACCTCATATATTTGGCAACAGTATGTCCAGTACTTGCACATGTACCTTGTATACCAGTAGCCAACACTCACAACTATACCACTAGCCAACACTCACAACCACACCATACCCCTGTAAACTATCAGCACACTATCAGCTTGCATTACACTCCTGGTCCTGATGAGTCATATTCCCCGCAGTGAGGGCAAGTTGTTTGCATAATCCATCATTCCTAATTCAGGTCTGTGTAAATGGATGACATTAGCCATCTTCCATGCAGATGGTGTGTGGATGGTGCTGCAGCTTGGTGTGACTACAGTGTGTAATGCAGCTGGGAGCACATGCCTCAGTTCATGTAGGATGCAGACAGGGATGATATGACATCCCATGGATACTTACATTTGTTGCCTTTCAGAAGGCAGTATGTACCTGCTCAGTGGTGAAGAGGGGAGGTGTGTTGGTGCATTACATATCCATTTATAGTGATGCTGAGCCAGAAGGATGTTTGCCCTAACCTTATCTACATTAGGTTGACTGTAGTCATGGTGTGTGTGTGTGTGTGTGTGTGTGTGTGTGTGTGTGTGTGTGTGTGTGTGTGTGTGTGTGTGTGTGTGTGATCTGATTGACCACCATTACAGGTTGGGTTGGTATGTTGCCTCTGAGATTGCAGACATATGGGAAGATGGCTTGTGATTGTCCCCGGTGGATGTCTCCAGTTTGTAATCATAATTGGCCTTACAGTAATCCACCTGTGACCTTATATGCTTGTTCAGACAATGGTTGACTTGATGCGAGGTTGGTTCCTGCCCCTACTTTGCCCTGTACAGCCACTATAGGGACCAATTCTGTAGTTTGTGTAATGCTGCTGTCCAGCTGTACGTTGGTGGAGGCAGGTATGACAAGTAAGGTATTACTAAGTCCATACAGCCATGTATATGTTCAATCTGTTGTTTGTAGTGGGCATGCCCACAAAGTCATAACACAGTTGGACACTTTTCCAATTTAGTAATGATTATCATGCAGACTGTATTAACCATGGCTGTGTCAGGGCAATGCAACAACCAGTAGCTGTAGAAATGTCATTCTTTTGGGTGCACAGTAACTAAGATTACACATGTATACATGTGCAGCTGTTTTAACTGACATTGTGCATCCAATGTCTGTTTTCATGATGTGGACATCTACTCATACTGACATGTGCATAGCTAATACCTCACATACATCTGTTCTATGTCAGTATGGCACACTAAATTCACAATCCTACTGCGCAGTCATCCCACTCAACCTGTTACAGCAGGACATCTGTAGGATGCCATGCATACATGGGTGCAATGGGAAAAATTCAGTGACAGTGTCTCAATATTGCTGCAACATACTTGAGTCATTCAATAGCACAGTAGCCTTTGCACTGACAGGCACCCCCTGGAGGATACCCAACAGTCATATGGCAGGAAGAGAGGGGAAAGGCTTGTGGGGTGGCATTGTGTGTAAGAGTTGTTAATGCTGGCAATATGAGTGGTATAGGGACCAGGCTGGCTGATATGATCGCTAGGGGATAATTGACAAATTGTGTGTGTGCAAGAGACCACATGGAAGGCAATTATGGCTGGGTGTATGGTAGGTAGGTCACAATTGTGCTATCAAGGTGTGGACTGGTCGTGGAAGGGGGTAGGGCTTCTGCTGAAGGAAAAGTATGCCAAGAGTGTTTTTGGTGGATGACATAAGTGTCTAATAGAGTGATGTTTCTGAATCTGTAAGCTGATGGTGTAATGATGACTGTTGTTACTGCATATGCTATGCAAGCTGGTTGTGTGATGGATGAGAAAGAGTAATGTGATGTCAGTTGGATGACATGGTGATGACTATACCCAAGGGTGGCAGACTGGTCATTGCAGCAGATGTCAATGGACATGTTGGTGAAGAGAACAAAGGGGATGGGGAATTGATGGGTATGTATGCTGTTAAAAGGAGTGGAAATAGTGAGATGGTAGTGGACTTTGCAAAAAGAATGGACATGCCTGTGGTGAATATGCACTATAACATGGGGAGGAGCATAGGGTGACATACAAGAGTGGAGTAAGATGCACACAGGTGGAATATATCAAATGTAGAAGAGCCAGTTTGAAGGAGATTGGAGACTGTAAAGTGGTGACAGGGTAAAGTGTATTTAGGCAACAGGGAATGTTGGTATGTGAGATGATGTTGGTGATCGAGATGAGGAGGACTGTGGGGGGAGCACCGACATTCAAATGGTGTGACTTGGAAATGTGTGCTTGTGAGGTGGAGTTCAAGGAAGAATTGAGACAGGCACTGGCTGGCAGTGACAATCTAACAAATATCTGGTTAAGTACAGCAGAGCTGGTAAGGGAGACAGCTAGATGGGTGCTTGGGGTGACATGTGGATGGAGGAAACAGTACAAGGACACCTGTTGGTGGATTGAGGAAGTACTAGACAGTGTACAGAGACAGAGGTTGGAGAAGAAGGAGTGGGATTGTCACAGAGATGAGGAAAGTAGGCAGGTGTATGAGGAGATGATGTGCATGGCAAAGAGAGGTGGCAAAGGCTGAGGATGGACATATGAAGAGTTCAATGAGAGGTTGGACAGTATGGAGGGATGAAAGGAATTGTACCAATTGGCTGGACAGATGCACTGAGCTAGGAGAGATGTGCATCAGATAACGGTGATAAAGGATGATGGAGGTATATGTACTAAGAGTGTGTTGAACACATGGACAGCATACTTTGAGAGGCTGATGAATGAAGAGATTGAGACAGAAAAGGATGGATGATGTGAGTATGGTGAATCAGGAAGTGGAATGGCTTAACAAGGGAATGTAAGGATACCTATGAAGAGGATGAATACTGGCAAGCCTGTTGGTCCACATTACACACCTCTGGAAGCATGGAGTTATTTAGGGGAAATGGCAGTGGTGTGTTAGCCAGACTGATTACTGATATCTTGGGAAGTACAAGGTTGCTTGAGGAGTGGAGTGAAATTGCTTGGTACGGTATTAAGAATGAAGTTGATGTGCAGAGCTGTGATAACTACAGAGGGATAACACTGACCAGTCACAGCATAAAGTTATGGGTAAGAGTAGTTGAAGCTAGATTACACAGGGAGGTGAGGAGTACTGGTCAGCAGTATGGTGTCATGCATGGAAAGGGCACTACCATTGTGATATTTGCTCTGAGACTGTTACTGGTGGAATACAGAGAAGGTCAGGAGTTGCTCTGTGTCTCTCTGGGTGTACAGAAAGCATATGACAGGGTGCCTTGACAGGAATTGTGGTATTATATGATGAAGTCATGAGTGGAAGAGATGTATGTAAGAGTGGTACAGGATATGTACAAGGGTGGTGTGACAGCACTGAGGTCTGCATTGGGATTGACAGATGTGTTTAAGGTGGAGGTGGGATGACATCAGGGATCAGCTGTAAAGCCCTTTCTGATTTGCAATAGTGATGGACAGATTGACAGATAAGATCATACGGGAGTCCCTGTTGACTATGTTGTTTGCAGGTGACATTGTCATCTGTATTGAGAGTAGGGGACAGCTTTTGGAGACCCTGGAGAGGTGGACATATGCTCTAGAGAGGAGAGTACTGAAGGTCAGCAGCACTAGGATGGAATATCTGTCTGTGAATTAGAGGGAGGATAACAGAATGTTGAGGATGCATGGAGTACAGTTAGCAAAAGTGGATGTGTTCAAATGACTGGGATCAACATTTCAGAATAATGAGAACTATGGAGGACAGGCATAGAAGAGAGTACAGGCAGGGTGGAGAGGGTGGAGAAGAGTGTTAGGAGTGATATGTGACAGACAAGTACCAGATAACATGATATGCAAAGTCTACAAGAAGGTAGTCAGAACACCTATGTTATATGGGTTGGAGACAGTGGCATTGACTAAAAAGCAGGGGTTAGAGCTGCACATTGCAGATTTACAGATGTTCTTTATTGCACTGGGTGTGACAGGGATGCACAGGTTTAGCAATGTGTATGTGACAGGCTCAGGCCATGTTGGACAGATATGAGACAGTGTTGGGAGAGTCAGCATCACATCAGTTTGGACATGTGCTGAGGAGGGGTGCTGAGTATATTGTGAAAAGGATGGTAAGGATGTAACTGCCAGGTAAGAGGAAGAGTGGAAGGCCTCAGATAAGGTTTCTGGATGTGCTGAGATGGGGCATGTAGGTGGTTGCTGAGAGAGAGCAAAATTCAGAGGACAGGCAGAAATAGCAACAGATGATCCACTGTGGCAATCATGTATGGTAAAAGCCAGCAGACAACTAAGGAGGATGTTGTAATGTCAGTCTTCACAGGTTTGGCAAAGATTTGACTGACATGACACAGCTCTATGGGTAAATGACTACAAATATGAGGCACACATACAGCCAGTGTGCAGGACACTAGACAGTTGAATGGTATGAGCTCAGTATATAACATGCAGTTCAACAAACACATCTGCAGCAGTACTTTACTCTCCACATGCTCTGTATAGTTGTCTTATATTTACAAGACAAAATGTATATCATAGTTATATGCACAAGTAACATATGTATATGTGCAACATCCCAGTAGCTGGCATAGTCACTATAGACATGATATGGCCATCAGTGCTGTTCAGCTGTATATCAGCACAGCAAGTCTTGTTGAGGCATATGCTTTCAAACCCCTACTTCCATTATTACAGACCACCTACTGAATTTGATTACATGCTTACATGTTTCACATACCTTTCTTTCCTAGATATGTCACAGCTATAGCCTTTCTTATTCTTTTTTCTTACACTACTTCAGCTTTGCACTGATGGACTGTCTATGACAGAGGTGGTTTGAATAGATGACATCTTGTCTTTTGTAGGTAATGCTCATGACCATGTGATGGCCTGAGCACCAATTGGTGTTCCCCAGTTGCTGACTGCATACAGAGCAACTGTGTAGTTATTCCAAGTAGCTAATGTCATGGCAACACACTCCTATAATTGAGTTCTCCATGTGGGTGTTGGCCCTTTCCCTTACATGTGAGGAAGAGATCCTGGAGGTGTGTGAGCTAATACCTCTTAGAACAAGACCTGTAGAGATAAGCCAACTAAATGGTAGAGAAGATTCAAGACCTATGGGCAGAATGTGAGTATTGTTGTCATATGTTTTGAATAGTGCTCGTTTAGCAGGGTTTGTTTGAACATGCTACTTCTGCATGGGTTTCAGTCTGGTAAAGTTTTGAGTCTGCATAGCTCTCAACTGTAGGGCTGTCCACATAATGGCCAGAGGTTTGCCTATTATGTTTGGTGTGTTACCCAGACCGGTGCTGTCCTTGGCAAATCAGTAGCATGCTCTGGTGATTGCAATAAGGACATGCCAACATCCATTTGTGTTTCAGACTTTATATTCCACAGAAAAGTTATGTTACAATAAACGCTGTAACACCAGCAATTTTCTCAGTGTATAACAGCAATATTTCAAGTATGGCCATGTTTTTGAGCCTCAGTCGCAAATTATGTCAGACTTAGCACAGATGCCATACAGTAGGAGGTTGATAGGTATGGTCTACCATTATTATGTTCTGTCATTCCTGCTGAGGGGAAAGGGTGGACAACATGTGGGATTCTGTACATTCAAGAGTTTGGTTTATGGAGAATGTTCTTAGATGCCCTTGTAACATATTTTTTGTGGGGGAGAGTAAGAAGTGTTTTAAATCTAGGCTGTTAGAACATGTAACATATATTACTGATGAGGAAGAAGCAGTTCTATAGCTGGACATTTCAATAATTCCCACCATGGTGATAGTAGTCCAGAAAGAAGATTTGTTATATACAGAATTGGTTTAAATTCTTAAATGTGATACTTTATCCCCTAGGGGATTGAATGTGTAGTGTAATTGCCGGATGTGTATATACATGTAATTAAGTGTAGTGGGTTACAAGGTACTGCTTTGGAAAAAGTCTGTTTCTCAGTTTGTTCAAACAGTCATAAAAGAACAATTGTTATGTACAGCATCAATGTATGTTTTTAAATGTGATACTTTACCCCATAGGGAGTTGAATGAGGAGTGTAATTGGAGGCTGTGTATTTAAATGTACTTATGTGTTAATTCATTCTTCTAATTAAGGCAATCATTTCTTGTAATGTGTTACTCCTTGAAGGCTTTGGCAAACACATAAGAGTAAAATGAACTTGTGTGAATTACTGGCTATTTATATTTCTGTTTACTATATTCACTCATTGTAGTTGGGTTGCTAAGAAGTCACTGTATATGTCTAGCCAATGTGTATGGCCTATCATGATTTTGTAGCAGCATACTTTTCACTTATTATTTGGATGTGGGGGGCAGATGTGAGTGTTATGAGTCCTTTCATATACAACTGTGCATGCTTCACCAGTTATGGGTGGTCTATCAGCAGCATATATTTGTATGAGCATTTAGAGACATGTATGTATGTATATATATATATATATATATATATATATATATATATATAATATATATATATATAGGATACAGAGTGAGTAAAGCACTTTTAAGCAGTTGTAAGCGGGTTTGTGCAGGTTTGCATGGAGCTAAGCAATGCTAAAACACGGTTAAACCGATAGGTCCTTAAACTGTATAGGCTTTGCTTACCGATGTGCAAATCTGCCTAGCAAGTCTTAAAACCAGCTAAGTAAAGCTTACCGTTGCTAAGGAATGCTTATATTTTCAGGATTAAGCAATCCTTAGCTAGTTTCAGCAGAGCTGTGGCAGGCTTAGCTGCCCACAAACAATTAAAAAAAATGTATTTACATTTCCATATGGCATTTTCCCAGCCCTACACTACCATATGTGAAGCATATGACTTACAAATATCATTCCATTGTTTAAAAAATAATTTACAACTGCTTCGGGACATAAAATATATTGGCCAGAACTGGGAAATGAACTGTGCATGTGAAATCAGTGCTCTAACCACTACGCTACATCAACAACAAGGGTTTCTTCTTCACAATTCTATTTGACTCTCAAACAGCATTTAAGGTGGGCTGAGCAAAGTGCCGCTGTGTGCAAACCTGCTGTGCTCTGCTTAAACTTTATTTTTTATTGCAAAAAAGATAAAAAGAAATATTAAATCATTACATATATTTATCAGCAGGTTGCAGGCATGTGGGGCAGGGATCTGGCAATTCTGGAGACAGTCATGTACTGTGCAGGCTACTTCTTAAAGATTGTGTGCTTTTTTTTTTTTATTTAAGTGTCCACAGACACTGACATGCTCAGTTTTACATTTCAGTGTCCATGGTCACTGAAATAATGCATAATATTAGAGCCAGGCTCTAATATTATTCTACTTCCTTGTTTGAAAGTGCCATACGGCACTTTCTGAGTGCAACGGGCATGTTTAATGTCCGTGCAGGATGTATACATGCCCCCTACACTCGTACATGGATCATGTAGGTGTAGGAATACAGCAGCATTCCCTCGTTAATATGTAGGGCGTGCTGCTGCTGTATTTCTACACAGAACAGTCCGTGCAAGAACAGACTATTCTTGCACAGACTGTTTATGAATCTGGGGGAAAGCCAAAACCAAACACAAAAACAGGCACCTGGAAGAAACACGGACCCAAAATATCGCTGATACATATTATTCAGACACGGAGGCTTCATACACATAAACGCGTCAAATACCATACATTTTCATCATGAAATGACTTCATCAGATAAAAGCCATAAAAAAGTTAAATCTTAAATAGCATACTCAATTAAATGCATCCTGTCACAATGCATGTAAAATTCAAAATACCTAAAGCAATTAATTATTTAAAGACACATTAACATAAAAACACTGACCTGTTTTACTAACATTAAAAATAGATAAAAACATTCTTGTACAACTGTATTATACAACATAATGTAAATATGTCAATAAATATGTACAATTTGTATAAAACCATACATAAAAAGTATATAGAATTGATGCATAAGGAGCAGGAGGTGCAAATTTATTAACCAATATATATATATATATATATATATATATATATATATATATATATATATATATACACACACACTTGGTACAGATGTTTTTAAGAAAAAAGAACTGGAATTAAAGTTTTGTTGCTCTCAATTTAAATACTAGAGCAATGGAAATAGTGTCATTCATCCCCGGGAATTTATTTGCTTCCAGTACCACCTGCCAAAAAAGTTCCCTGTATTCACTATATAATTCCCAAGGTCCCCCTCTCACATCTTTTGTCACTATTTCCAAAATAAAGAAAGAAAAGGATGCCTGGGAACAACTATGCCTATATAGGGCATTACTATTATTATAATTTCTCATTTCATATAGGTCTTCATATATTCTTTTACACAATTTTCTTTCACTTTTTCCTACATAGGAACGTGTACGTCCTTTACAAACAACTAAATAAACTACCCCACTGGTGTCACATGTAGCATAACCTTTGCACATAAGCTTCTTGTTTCTGGCTGGCAAGTATAAACTCTCTCCTTGTTGTATAAAAGGGCACTGTGAACAGTGCCCACCTTTGTAAGTTCCTTGCTTACTGCGTCCAAATGGATAAACGTTACCACCTTTTTTCTTTGTAATATTTTCGATGTTAGAACCTTTCCTAAACACACACTTGAAAGGGGTATCAAAAATCTTTAAATCAGAAATACCAGCAAACCTATTCTATTGTTTTTCAACTGTTTTCAAAATTACACCTGCATCACCACTAAAATTAATTATAAAAGCATGTTCAAAATCTGTGGAATTGTCAGTATTAATATTAATGTTCTCCTGGTTATTTTGGCCAACAAGGGGAGAGTTTATACTTGGCAGCCAGAAACAAAAATCTTATGTACAAAGGTTATGCTACATGTGACACCAGTGGGGTAGTTTAGTTGTTTGTAAAGGATGCACACGTTTCTATGTAGGAAAAACTGAAAGAAAATTCTGTAAAAGAATATATGAACACTTATATGAAATGAGAAATCATAATAATAGTAATGCCCTATATAGGCAGAGCATTGGTTGTTCTCAGGTATCCTTTCTTTCTTTATTTTGGAAATAGTGACAAAAGATGTGAGAGGGGGACCTTGGGAATTATATATTGAATACACAGAACTTTTTTGGCAGGTGGTACTGGAAGCAAATAAATTCCCGGGGAAGAATGACACTATTTCCAATGCTCCAGTATTGAAATTGAGAGCAGCAAAACTTTAATTCCACTTCTTTTTTCTGAAAAAAATCTGTACCAAGTATATATATATATATATATATATATATATATATATATATATATATATATATATATATATATATCCATTGGTTAATAAATTTGCACCTCATACTCCTTATGCATCAATTCTATGTACTTTTTTTATGTATGGTTTACATAAATGTTACATATTTATTGACATATTTATATCATATTGTATAATAAAGTTGTACAAAAATGTTTTTATCTATGTTTAATGTTAGTAAAGCAGGTCAGTGTTTTTATGTTAATGTGTCTTTAAATAATTAATTGCTTTAGGTATTTTGAATTTTACATGCATTGTGATAGGATGAATTTAATTGAATATGCTATTTAAGATTTAACATTTTCATGGCTTTTATCTGATGAAGTAATTTCATGACAAAAACGTATGATATTTGGAGCGTTTGTGTGTCTGAATAAAACATATCAACGATATTTTGGGTCCGTGTTCCTTCCATGTGTCTGTTTTTGTGTTTGGTTTGGCTTGGCACTTTTGGTTCGTTTTTTTAGGTGAAAGTCTAAACCAACTTTACTAGAAGTAGTGAACACAGTAACAGACATAAAACAACTGAAATTGGGATCTTTAGAAAAGGGTAGCAGCAAATTACATAGGAAAAATGGGAACTGTGTGAACAATACATACAGCGGAAGAATGAAGTTTAAAAGAACACAGGGTTTGAATGAGCTATGTAATGTTTGACTGACAATGACTAGATAGACTATAAGTGATGTATAATATTTGCAACTACAATTGGGTCAACTTGGTTTGCAATGTATAATGTTTGCAACTATAATTGCGTCAGGATGGTTTGTTTTCATCTATGTAAATGTAAGATTGCTTATGTCATATGTGATAATTTAATAAAGATGTTTCTTGTTTTAAAAACAAAAAAAAATCACAGTGGCAGTGTGTTTCCCTATGGTGAGAAGTTGCAGTAGCCACAACTATGCCACTTGACACAGCCATCAGTCCAAACACCTATGGATGACCTGTGTATCCAGGACAGCCTGTCAGCATTAAAGCAGCTGTGGCCTGAATGAATGGCTGGACACTTAAAGCCTAATGAGAAAGCTTTGGTTAATTATATTTCTGCATGTACAACCAGTGAAACAGAGAATGGTCTGTGCTAAGGATAAAATCCCATCCTGGAAAATAACATTTGAGGATGGCTAGATCCACTTAGCTTTTAGACATTTTCTATCTATTACTGAGTATCTTTTCCCAGTATTATTAAGCTGCTGGCTAATGTCATAGACCCTCTAATATCTTAAACTAAACTTCAGTGATGCCCACTCTGGAAGTGTCAGCAATTACAATGGACCATTTACAAAATATGCAATTATCTAACTAGATTCCAAATCCATCATAGTCTTAATTTTTCAAAGTCTGTTCATGCATTTTCAATTGATTTTTCCTTTGGTATAGTCTATCAAGGATCAGACAATATCAGCAATGTTTAAAATATATAGCCTATAATAAGCCTAAGAAAGCCTATACTTGTTTCTTAGCAGTAGGTGTAGAGCAGCTTTTTCATTTTTACAATCATTTTAGTTTAAAGTTTTGTAAGTCCATATCTTATCACATAACTAATTGGTATCATCCATAGGTTAGCTATCAGTCCAGCTTGGCAGAAGCCATCCAGGATGGTTTACACCTTGTGAAGATGACTCTCCTACTCTTCTGAAAAAAAATAAAATAACCATGTCATCCAGGTGATGGCTGCATATGTGGTACAGGGTCTAAAAACTCAATCAGCCTTTGGAAGGTTGCAGAAGCACCACAGAAAGGATGCAGATGTTCCACAGAGGTTAACTGACATCACTCTTTAGTAAAACATCCCTTCTTATGTGGAATATATTTTGCTTAGGCTTCTGGTCTAGAGGGTTCTGACAGCAGCCTCTGGTCACAGCTATTGTGGGCAAAAGCCTAATCTTTCTTATCATCTGGGGTATTATCAAACTTGAAGAGCTTATTTTATTTCTGTTATTTTTTTCACCAGTACAAAAGAGTTATTGCTCTCATTGTGAGATTCCAATATGTGTCCAAGTTCAATAATTTTTTCAACCTCTTCCCTAACTGCTTGACACTGTAATTCACAAAACAAGTTTGGTTTAACATTTGCTTTGTTACTGGTTATGGTGACTGGTCTCTATAATGTACAGTTTTATACTTGCCTGAGGATAAACTCCTATATTTCTTTTCTCTGAAAATGTAAATATAGCAGGAGAAGTTTTAACTACTTCGGCAAACATACACACTACATGAGCTACAGATTATTTA
>NC_056728.1:611207115-611229615 GCF_019279795.1 Protopterus annectens | reverse complement strand
AATTTAAAGCTCACTGTTCTGTGTTTTTGTCTTATTTCTAGGGGGATTTGCTTTCACGTTTTTGATATTTGTTTGGAGTATAATGAGTCCCTTGCATTGTTAGAAAATTTGAAAATGGCTGGTAGGGCTTTGTTGTTGGTAATTGATTAGAGGTATGAGGCATGAGTATTTCTTTTAAGGTTGGGCATTTTACTGGGGGATTTATTAGATTTTGGGTGATAATCACTGAGACCAGTAGAGGTAATTTGTAAGCCAGTTGAATTTTTTAGAGCTATGCAGTGGTGGGTTTTGTGGGGGTATTTCTTGCAAAGCTTGTGATTTTGTTGTAAGACTGTCTCTAGCTTGTTTTTGGTGGTTACATTAAGGTTTGTAAAGATGGGTGAGAAGTAAGGAAGTGATGGGAATAATTATGATTTTGCTATGTTCTTCCTGGTGTGATTACTGGTGAATGTTTTTATCTCGTAGAGGGAACCTTGTTTCCAGTTTGTCTTTTTGATGGTTGGTTGAAGTTGTTGGTCATACATGAGACTATCATCGGGTAATACTCCCAGGAGTTTGGCTTGTTGTACACACTCTATTTTGGTTCCATTTGAAGACAGGACGTGGAATTATTGCTTTTGATTGGAGTAATTTCTGGGAGTAGAAAACATTAATTACTTTTTTATTTATTTATTTTTTTTGGTATTGAAGATCAAGTTAGAACTGATTAATTATGATTCAATTGACAAGACGGCTTGTTGTGTGGCATTCTGAAGGAAGGTTAGTGTTTGGCCTAAGCAGATGAGTGTAGCATCATCTACACACTCTACCAAGGTAGCTTGTCTAGTGGCAGACTGAAGGATGGTGATGCATGCAATAATGCCTAACAATTATTCCCCATCTGAGGGCCTCTACACCTCTGGAAGGGCATTAATTACACATTAACATGCAGCCTAGAGGGAATTATTGCACTTAGAGAATAAGATCTCTGTAAAATTGGTGTGCTTTATAAACTTTTTTTAGCACTATTTTTTTTATATATTTTTTATGTAAAATAGTCCCTCCACCAAATGTTTCAGAATTGCTGTAGTATATGTTAATAGTGTTGGAAAAAACATTTTGCATCCAAAATATAACACTTGAAAATATTCATGCATTTACTTTATTTTATGATCCCTTACTCCTAAAACATTTTGTTTGTTGCCAGTCATTGGAGATTGAGGTTAGTAAATAATGGCATACATTTGAGTTTTAGTCTATTATTTTCTTTAGAAAATTCATACTAGCACAAATCCTTTTAATTAATCAAATTTGTAATTTTATAAGAGCAGTAATTACAATTTATGGTTATTTTTGAGCCTTTGTTCCCACTTTATTTCAGGCTTTATCCAGATTTCTTCAGCTGAAAGTCCCAGAGATATGCAAACATCTTTACTGTTGCTTAGTATCTCATTCACACCTGTGTTTCAGAAAATGTATGCTAGCACAAATCCTAATAATCAAGTAAAATATGTTCCTATTTTGAGCCTTTGCCCCCCATTTATTTTAGGTTTATCCAGATATTTTAACCTAAGAGTCAATATAGCGTACCTTTCAACTGTCCAGATTTTTGCAGAATGTCTAGTTTTGGCTCATATGTTTGGTCCCATCCTCAAAAAATGCGTAGTTTTCTGGCAAACCACTGGGGATTGAAGTCACTAAATAATGGCAGAATTTGAGTTTCAGACTTCATATCTTTCAGATAATACATGCTAATGGAATCCCTGATGTTCTAGCAACTTTCTAAGTTTATAAGAGCAATATTTAAAATCTGTCCTTACTTTGGTCATTTGTCCCTCATTATCTGTGGCTCTGTCCAGATTTCTTGTGCTGAGAGGTATGGTCAAGATGTATACAAACCTCTTAAGTGATGCTGTTGCTGCCAGGGATCACTCTCACTCTTCACACACACACACACACACACACACACACACACACACACACACACACACACACACACACATACAAACACACACACACACACACACACACACACACACAAACACACACACTTTTTTGGTTTCATTTATTTTACACTCGCTAAACAGCAAAACCATTGCTTAGCTCCAATCGGAGTTTTTGATGAGATACTGTATCAAATGCTTTTGATAGGTCTAGGAAGACTGTTAGTACTAACTTTTCACTGTTTCTCAGTTAGTTAACTGTATTTGTAAAGTTTAGGAGGGCAGTGGTTGTGCTGTGGTTAGTCCAAAAGCCATGTTGAGTGGGGGTAAGTAGGTTGTTGGTGGTGTGTTACTGGAGTAGGTGGATGTAAATACATTTTCCTAGTATCTTGGATGGGGGTGTAGAATAGCGGTTGGGCAGTAGTTGACAAGTTCTGTAGCACTTCCATCTTTATGTAGGAGTAATATGTATGATAGTTTCCAGATTTTTGGTGACATGGTTCTCTTTTATGTATCTGATAATTAGAATGGAGAGAGGGAATGCAATGGCTTCTGATGCTAGTTTTAGGTGCTCCTCCAGTAGCTTGTCTGCACTTAAGGGGGTTGGTTTTAGTTTTAGTAGATGTATTTTTATTATTGATGTGGGGACTGTTCAAGTTTAAAAAAAGTTTCATTAGTGGTATAGGGTTGTGGAATGGTGGTGGGTAATAAGTGATTTTTACAGGTTATTCTTAGGATAGAGTTTACAAACTGGGTATTAAATATTGTTGCTATAGTATCTGGGCTGTTAGTGGTTGTAGCATTGCAAGGAGTGGTGAATTGTCCAGGGTGGAGTAGTAATTTTACAGATTGCCAGAATAATTTTGGGTTATTTTTGTGGGTATTTTGTTGGGCAGTAAAATAGTCTTTTTTCTCAGTAAGTATCTCTGTTGTTATGAAGTTCCTGAGATTCCTGTAGTCCTGTAGGACTGTTTAGATTTTATTTTGTATAAGTTTTCTAAACATGTTCTCATTTTGACATTAGTTGTTTGGTAGCCTTTAAGATCCAAGGTGCAGGGAAGGGCTTAACTCTTTTGTTTATGAGTGGGGCTTGCTTATTTGGTATGGTAAGAAACAATTGATTGAATTGATTAACAGTTTTGTCTAGTAGCAGGGGTTTTAAGCAGTTCCAATTGCAGTGTTATAAAGAGTTGCTGGATGAACTGTGTAAGTTTCAGACCTCTTTGTAGGTTACCTGTCTGTGTATATTTAGCTATTGTCTAATAATTTAGGTGGGTAGGCTGTCAATTATACTGTCTGACAGAATTCCACTAGATTTGTAAGTATCCAGTCCAGAGTAGTTTCTTTGCCATTTTTATGTGTTCTAGTAATAACATTTATGGCTATATATTATAACTCCAAAACCTCACACACGCAAATACAGAAACGTCGACACATATTGAGCGAACCGCAAAAACAAAGAACATATTGAACCGTGAAATTCCAAATGTTGAATCTGCATAGTTGGCCAACCCCATCCCCTGCTACGTACTACCTACCCAATCAAAATAAATAATCCACATACATACACTTAACAAAACCCTACTTCTAAAGCTAAACTAAAGCTTACATATATTACTATGTATGCACTTATAAAAAACACAGTGGGTATGAGTGCTAACCCAAGCAACCATGCAAAACCAAAAAACAACTTGGAAAACACCAAACCAGCAGCAAAAATAAAATCCAATAGAAATGAAGGATTTAATGACAATTTCCACACTAACAATGAACAGTCCAGCAAATAAGTACACAGAGCACAGTAAAAGGCAAATGGGATAAGTGCTTTCATCTGTCTCAATGCAGACTTTATCAAATCTAAAATGCTTGTAACCATTACAATTTAAATAGTGCTTTCAATTAACCCACCAAGTATTTAAAAATACAGTGTCCCAATTAGTGATGATACACTGAAAATAAAACATAAAAAACTGCTTAAAAAATTACAGATTAGCAGCTCTCTCTACCAAAATGGGTTTCAGAGACAAATGCTCATTCAACCCAGGTGGGTGACATGAATTTAAACAAAGCTGCCATTTCAACTCACTTTTATCCACCTGGTTACCCCAATTACCCCCTCTGGGATTCTTAAGAACAACTTGTAAAATGCCAAATCTAAAGCCAGTAAAACCTCTACAAGTGAGAGAATGTTTACAAAGAGAATTATTTATAGTTTTAGTGTTAATTGCATATAAATGTTCGTATATTCACTTCTTGAGGGACCTCTCTGTCTTCCCTATATAAAACCCTTTACAGGTATTGCAAACACTGAGATAAACAAGTCCACAAGTGTTGCAATTAGCCCCAGCTAACATAACCCTAGAAGGAGTGTCCCCAACTCCATATCTAGTGCTTTGACCACATGTGTAGTAATAACATCTTCCACATGGTCTCGTACCCCTTTCATCTCTCCTCACAATCGGGTGCTCAGAATTTCAAATTGTTACCTACTTTATGGGTAAAAGTTGGACATTTCCCTAAAGAACTAACAATTTCACTGTTGCATTCCAAAATCACCCAGTTTCTACTAAGTATGTTTCTCACTTTTTTACCAAATGAACCAAACTGAGTCAATATAGAATTAAAAAAAAAACAACATAATAATAAAACTGTTGTCTGTGGTCAGTGTATCAAGTTGGGATCTAAATATCAACTCATCCTGCCCAAGCAGGGGCATAAATATAAAACCCCATCCTTCAAAAACTTCTACACATAATTCTTGGACCAAACAGTCAGGGTAACCCCTTGAAGTAAACATCCGCACCAAAGTGGCCAATTCCCTTTCCAAATTCTCATAGTTGGAACACAATCTCGCCCCTCTAATTATCTGCCGCCATAAAGTAGGTAACAATTTGAAATTCTTTTTTGAGCACCCGATTGTGAGGAGAGATCAAAAGGGTACGAGACCATGTGGCAGATGTAATTACTGCACATATGTGGTCAAAGCACTAGATATGGAGGTGGGGGACCCTCCTTCTAGGGTTATGTTAGCTGGGGGTAATTGAAACACTTGTGGACTTGTTTATTTCAGTGTTTGCTATACCTGTAAAATGTTTTATATAGGGAAGACAGAGAGGTCCCGTTAGAAGAGAATATATGAACATTTATATGCAATTAACACTAAAAATATAAATAATGCTCTTTGCAAACATTCCCTTACTTGTACAGGTTTTACTGGCTTTAAATTTGTCATTTTACAAGTTGTTCCCAAGAATCCCAGAGGGGGTAATTGGGGTAACCAGGTGGATAAAAGTGAGTTGAAATGGCAGCTTTGTTTAAATTCATGCCAACCACCTGGGTTGAATGAGCATTTGTCTCTGAAACCCATTTTGGTAGAAAGAACTGCTTATTTGTAATTTTTATAGCATTTTTTTATAAGTTTTATTTTCAGTGTATCATCATTAATTGGGACACTGTATTTTTAAATACTTGGTAGGTTAATTGGAAGCACTATTTAAATTGTAATGGTTACAAGCATTTTTAGATTTGATAATGTCTGCATTGAGACAGATGAAAGTGCTTATCCCATTTGCCTTTTACTGCGCTCTGTGTACTTATTTGCTGGACTGTTCATCGTTTGCATGGAAATTGTCATTAAATCCTTCATTTTTATTGGATTTTATTTTTGCTGCTGGTTTGGTGTTTTTCTAGTGTTTTTTTTTTGTTTTGTTTTCTATAGTTCCTTGGGTTACTGCTCATACCCACTGTGTTTTGTACAAGTGTCGTTTGTGTGGGACTACACCTTACCATTCTAGATCGGTTTGAGGAGTATTCCTGGCCATTGAATGGATTTGAATGGAGCAGCAGATAATTCATTTATTTCAGCCTCTTCCAATAACAGTAATGGACCTTTCAAGGTTCACCGGAAGAGGAAACCTTTGGACAACTAACTATTTTGTTGGAGAAACAATGCCAACAAATGCAAGGGATCCTGGATTTACTACAACTCCCAGGTTCCTCGGTGCCACAATTGCAGCAACAAATGATGGGTATTTCCGGTTCTGTAAACCCATTGGGGTTGGATGTGGATTCGGAGAGAGAATTACCTACACAGAATAGTATACCCTGTAGACAGGCGACTGTTGAGGAACATGATTTAAACAGCAACCAAGCAAAACTTTTCCACCAGTAGGTGAACAATGAACCTGTTTTGTTTGCTGAAGTGAAAACTATTAAACCAATGGATATTCATAATAAACTCAGGGACTTTGAGACTAAAATGAGCAAGGTACGTAACATTCAAACTGACAACGCATACTTTGCTGAGTGTATTAGGTTGCCAAGGGTCCCTAAGGGACTCAGGATATTTAAATTTCTGAACGAGTTGACTGTGGGGTGACAGGAATTGGATGAACTGCTTGCAATGTTTGACAGGCATGGGACAGAATTGTTGCACTTTATTATTAATATTAATAACAAAAAAATTAAAGTGTTGTTGGATGAAGTTAATGTTTTGGACAACAAAATTTTAAATGACACATGTTTTGCTAGTTTTGAAGCCAGATATGATAGTGTTTTTAATAAAACTGAAAACCAAGTAAAAGAGAATGTGACTAGGAAATTAAAGAAGCTCAAGAGGGATGACATGGAATATAAGCATAAAGACGCTTACCCTCTTCCTAAGAGTTATTAAGGGTCCAATACAGGTAACAATAGGGAAAGGCAGGATGATTTTGATTCTGGTTCACTTACATATGATCCTAGGAGGGCCGAGGAAAACACGCAGGCTGCCTTTCGAGATTTGGAGGCAGATGAGGTTTTTGAACAGGAATATCCACAATTAAGAAGGTCAGAAAGGATTTAAATCAAAATAGGAACAGACAATTTTTATTACGGGGACAACAGACCCCAAAGGGGCGACCCACAAGGGGAAGGAACAACTACTGGAACAACAGGAATCAGAACAGGTTTTAGGTTTTCAGAATAGGACTGTGAATATTATTTCTTATTTTGGAGGGAAATTGTGAAGCCTAAATGGCTTTACATTTTTAATTATACAGATTTGAACATTACTGATGTTCATTTTTCTCTGTTTGAAAAGGGCTTTAAGTTTGTACCAGCTAAGAAACTTGATATTTCTAGTGTGTTAATTGATTTGAAGCTTTACATCAGGAAACTGAATTTTCAATTATTGTTTAAAGAAAGTGGGGAACACATTGGGAACCAAAATAAATTTAAGAGAAAAAGTGTTTACAACCCCTCTTTGCACCCAAGTTTGGTCCATTATGAAAAATGTGTACACGAGATATTTTATATGGGCACAAGGTGCGCAAAAATGATCATTTCAATTCGACTAAGGATGAGATAGTTTTAATGGACAGTTTTAGGGCTACTGGCAATGTCCAGGTTATGAAGCCTGACAAGGGGGAGGGGTGGTTCTTGTGAGCAAATTAGATTATGTGAATGATCTTAATACAATTCTTATGATATTGATAAATACACCCCGGTTTCCTTGAATGAGATACACATAGCCCATAGAAGGTTACACCTTTTTCTAGAGGATAGTCTATACCAGGGTGTTATCACTGAAGAAATTTTCAATTTTTTAATAAACAAATTCCCACTTATTCCAATGGTGTTTGGAATCCTGAAGGTAGACAGAAATGTGCACCATCCACCATATAGGCTTACAGTGGATGGACAGAATAGTTCAACACATTACCTTGGGGTCTTTGTTGATAGACTGGTTAAAAGGGTTTTAGTTTCAGTCCACCATGTAATTAAGGACTCCTGGAATTTTTGACTAGATTTAAAGTACACTATTTTGCTGAGACTACTGGGTTTTTCACTATTGACGTGGTCAATTTGTTTAGTTCTATTCCACACCAGGTTGGGCTAGAAATGTTTCATGAGGCATTAGTATACTAATCTTGGCAACACCCTGGTGAATTTTGTTACGGAAGTTATGGAACTTATACTCCAGAACAACTTTCTCACCATTGAAAATGAATATTTTAAACAAGCTAAGGGAGTGGCAGTGGGGGCCAGTTGTGCCCACATTTATGCCAACTTAGTCATGGCAAGGTGGGAAGAGCATTTTGTTTTCACTACCAGGTTTAATCAGGAATGGCTTTTCTATGGTCGCTACTTGGATGATATTTTTATTCTGTGGAAAAGTAATAGATCAGTGATGGATGAATTTGTTGAACACATTAATGGGGTTTGTCCTTATTTTAAATTTACTCACAGTTTTAGTATAGATAGTATTGACTATCTTGATGTCAACATTACTAGAGTTGTTGAGTTGGGAATGTTTTCTTCAACAGTTTATCGTAAGCCAACTTACTCAAACTGTTTTTTGAGGTTCAACAGCAATCACCGTTATCATATTAAGAAAAAATTAGTCTGGGGGAAGATGATTACAGGGGCGAGAATGTGTTCCACCAAGGAGAATTTGGAAAGGGAATTGGCCACTTTGGTGCGGATGTTTACTTCAAGGGGTTACCCTGACTGTTTGATCCAAGAATTATGTGTAGAAGTTTTTGAATGATCGGGTTCTAGATTTAAGCCCCTGCTTGGGTAGGATGAGTTGATATTTAGATCCCATTGTGATACACTGCCCACAGACAACAGTTTTATTACTAAGTTGGGTTTTCCTAATTCTATGTTGACTCAGTTTGGTTCATTTGGTAAAAAGGTGAGAAACATACTTAGTAGAAGCTGGGTGATTTTGGAATGTAACAGTGAAATTGTTAGTTCTTTAAGGAAAGGTCCAGCTTTTACCCATAAAGTAGGTAACAATTTGACATTCTTTTCTGTGCACCCGATTGTGAGGAGAGATGAAAGGGGTATGAGACCATGTGGAAGATATAATTACTGCACATATGTGGTCAAAGCACTAGATATGGAGGTGAGGGACCCACATTCTAGGGTTATGTTTAGCTGGGGGTAATTGCAACACTTGTGGACTTGTTTATCTCAGTGTTTGCTATGCCTGTAAAGGGTTTTATATAGGGAAGACAGAGAGGTCCCTCAAGAAGAGAATATACAAACATTTATATGCAATTATAGTTTCATAGTTTCATAGTTTCATAGTATAGTACTAGGCTATCTGCCCTGGGGCATTTGTAAGCCTAGCCATAGTGATGTGGCTTTTGCCCCCCCATGAAATGGTACAAAAATGTACAGAATAAATCTAGAATACTGTGCCTCTGTCTAGTAGTGACACAATGAAGGTCCCCTTATATAATAGAATTAGTTTACTGTGCCCCTGTCTAGCAGTGACACAGATGTGACCCCTGGGGTAAACTTACGATCTCCCATCCACTCATCAAGATTTCTCTTGAAGAGAGTCAGTGAGGGGTTCTGCCTAATACGAACTGGGATCCTGTTCCAAAGCATGGGAAACCTCTGGGTTATGAATCTATCCCTCCAGCATGTCCTATTCATACTTGTGCCGAGGTTTAAGTCTTTAGCTCTCGTGGTCCTGATGGATTTGGATTTTTTGAGGTGGAGCATGTCCATCAGATCCTGATTGGACATGGCCTTGTACGTCAGGCAGAGATCACCTCTGAGCAGGCGGTATGCTACTGAATAGAGCTGAAGTTTCTTTAGTCTGGCAGAATAAGACATATGTTGGAGACCCTTGATCCTTTTGGTGAGGTACTTTTGTGGTCTCTCCAGCTGTTGCAAATGCCGGGTGAGGTACATACCAAATGGGGCATTGTACTCAATCATGGGTCTGATGAGGGAGGAATATAGGGGTACAATGACATCCTTGGATCTGGATGTGAATCCCTTCATGATGAGGTGTGCAAGGTAGAATGTTTTCTAACCACTTTGGCAACGTGGGTGTCAAATGAGAGGTCGCTGTCTACTTGGGTCCCTAGGTCTCTGATTACTTTTTCCGTACTCAGTGGGTTGCTGTCTATGTGATAATTTGTGGGTACTTTGTTTTTCCAAAAGGGATGACTATACATTTTTTGGCATTTAGTTTAAGGCCGTGACTACGGCACCAGTTGTCCGTTTCAGTGAGGCCTTTTTGTAGGATGTGTGTGTCTGCTGGTGTATCGACTATGGCGCCTAGTTTGCAGTCATCTGCGAACTTTGTCAGCCACAGCCCTCCCATGTTTACTTTAACATCTGAGAAATAAATGCCGAACAAGAGGGGTCCCAGGACAGATCCCTGTGGGACACCACTTGTGACTGGCTTTGAGTCTGACATTGCTCCAGCGATTTTAACTTTATGGGTTCTGTCCTTTAGCCAGTTTGCAATCAATCTAGTGACATAAGGGTTTACTTTTAAGCTGTTTAGCTTATCTATGATGCCTGAGTGGGGTATTGTGTCGAAGGCCTTAGCCAAGTCCAGGTATGCTGTATGGATTGCTTTGCCCTCATCAATGGTTCTAGTGACTGTTTCGAAAAAGTCAACCAGGTTTAAAAGGCAGGATCTACCCTTTACAAAGCTGAACTGGGTGGGGTCAAGTGTCTGTAGGTCCCCTATGTCTCTGTTTATGAGTTCCATAATGATTCTTTCCATAGCTTTGCAGACCAGGCTAGTTAAGCTTATGGGGCAGTAGTTTCCAGGGTCTGTAGAGGCACCCCCCCTTGTGGAGTGGGACCACTGTTGCTGTACGCCAGTGTTCAGGTACATATCCCAAAGTAAGGCTAAGGTTAAATAGCATTTTTATGTGTGGGTTTAGCTCCTCTTGGAGTTCACGTAACACGCACCCCGGGATACCGTCAGGTCCCATTGATGCTGTGTTTTTTGCTTTGTTTAGGGCGGTTCTCACTTGGACATCTGAGATGGCAGGGAGATTACATTCAGCTGGGATAAGTATTTCTTCTTTTTTGGGGTGAAGGAGGGGAGAAATTTGCACTGAACCTGTCAGCCAGAATGTTAGCAATATCTGTGGGTTCAGTGTATTTTTTGTTGTTGTGAACCAACTCTGAGCATATCTGAGGGTTTCCGCCCAGGTTTCTAACATAGCTGAAGAAGGCTTTGTGGTTATCTTTAGTGTTTTAGCGATTTTTCTCTCAAAGTTTGCCTTGGATGTTTTTATGAGAGAACGTAGTTTTCTGTTAATGTTGATCAAAGATGTCTTCCCTTCATGGGATTTCACTCTGACGTGCAGTAGCTTCCTTCTTTTGTTATACAATTTGTTTATGGCTGAGGTCCACCAGACAGGATGCTTACATTTGGTGGAGAGGGACTTGGATTTGTTTGGGATTGCATGATCCATGCATTCTTGGAGATGTCCATAGAAAGCATTTGTGAAGGATTCGGCATTGTGGGATGTGGTATCCACTGGCACAGTGGGCTTAAAGGATACCACCTCAGTCTTAAGAAGAGTGAAGTCTGCTTTTGAGAAGTTTTTCACTGTGGTCTTTTGTGCTGGGGGTGGAGGTGGGATATGTATATCCAGGGTGATTAGTTTGTGGTCAGATCTCACTAGTGAGGGGTATACTTCCAGTGTGGAGCATTTTGTCCCCATGTTTGTGATGATCAGGTCTAGTATATTATCTCCTCTAGTGGGAGAGGTGACTAGTTGTTCCAGTGCATTTGAATTTATGAATTCCAGGAACCTTTGGGCTAGGGTATTAGGACTAGAATAATGTACCCAATCTATGTTTGGGTAGTTGAAGTCTCCCAGTATGATGGTATTTTGTGATACATTCATATCCTCCAATGTCTTCAGGAAGGCTGAGTGGGGTTCTTGAGATTGGGAGGGTGGTCTGTAACATGCTACCAGTTGTATAGCAGTTTTGCCTATGGTTAGTTGTACCTGTATGGTCTCTGATGCTTCATGTGTTGCTACTAACCTGGAGGTGTGGGTGTCCTTTATGAATTATGGACACTCCCCCTCCCTTTGTGGTTCGGCCCGGGTTTTGGGGCCGAAAATCATGATACGAGGTATAGCCTGGTAGTGCTGGGGTGCTCTCAGGAGCCTTGAACCAGGTTTAAGTTACTGCACAGACGTCAATGTTCTCCATGCTGAGGAGTGCATCAAGTGCCTGCATCTTGAGATTTAGACTTCTGGCGTTGAGCAGCATTACCCTTAGTTTTTTTTCCATTTTTGTTTTCTAAGGAGGTGGGTTTGTCTTTTGAGCCTTGCCTAAAAAAAGGCACTATGGGGGTGGCAAGAGCCTTAGCCAATATCCGGAAGCCCAGTGGTGACAGGTGTAAGCCATCCCTTGCGAAGCAGCGTGGCTTGTCCAACATATCATCCCAGGCAGACAGACATTGGATCCCCTTAGAATGACACCAGTACTTGAGCCAATTGTTAAAGCTGATCATCTTGTCTTTGTATTGTGGTATCATTCTTGGTGAAGGCAAGATGCTGCTCAGGGTCAGGGTCATACCAGCCTGGGCTACATAATCGGAGAGCTCCTCTATGTCTCTTTTCATGTAGTCCAGGGAGGTACGTCTCAGGTTATTCACACCAGCATGGACAATGACGGAGTCATATTTGTACTTGCTTTGGAGTGACCTGAGTGTGTGTGTTATGTGGCGGATCCTAGCTCCCGATAGACAGCTCACAGTCACCTTCTCCTTGTTCAGCCTGTTCAGTGGGACATCAGTGTGTCTGACTATGGAGTCACCTATTACTACTGTATCAGGCAAGGTGTTTGGCCTTAAGGGCTGCGATTGGTCGACACACTGATTTATTGAAGTATGTGTTGCATGTGTTTTGTTTTGAGGTGGTGGATTTTTGGATGTCTGCTTTGGGAGCCTCTGTTGTTTTGGTAAGTTTTTTATTAGAGCCTCCGAGTATGTCTTTGTGTTTTTATGTGTTTGGTTTGCAGTTGTGGTAGGTCTATGTGGGACTGGGATTGTTGTGTGTGTGGTTGCCATCTCCTCCTGTCTGGTCATGCCAGCCCTGAGTTGAGAGAGTTCAGCCTCCAGTTTGGCTATATAGTTGCATCTCTCACATGTATTTGTGTTTGTTGGGAGGAGGAGAGGGTTGTCTGTGTACATGAGACAATTGTAGCATTGTCTCAAGATACCCAGATTGACCAGCTGAACTGGAGACGACGCCAGTAATCTACCACTCGACATGCTAGAACAGTATAAGGGAGTGGTATACCATTAAGGGAAGTGGATATTCACAGGGGTGGTAAGTAGATGTAGTGCTTTACTTAGTGCGAGAGTGCTTACTTAGTAGAGAAGTATTGAGAACAAGTGCTAGGCTTATAATACAGTGAGTAGTCTGGTTATACTAAGAGTAGAGCTTCCTTAAGGGAAAATTTGAAGAGCAGACTTGGCGGAGCCAGAAAAGTTTAACCTTGTTTAACCTGCGCTATGCGCACAACCGAGCAAAGCCGTGCAAATGCGGATTTTAAACAGTGAACTACAAAAGAGCTAGAAATGGTCCCAAACAACCAATTACTACAGCTTCTTGTGCTGAGGTCACTTCCCCCAAGGACAGGTAGGCTGCTCAAGGCTCCCCACTCCCACTGGTGAGCAAAGAAACTTCCTTCTATCCAAGTAAGGTAATGGACAACACAGGAACTACACCACAGCCCAGAATACAGCAATGCCTGTAAACTGGTCAAAACTAGTCGAGGAAGGCGGGAAAACAAGGATTATTTTTTTGTTTTTTTGTTTTTTTGGTAGAAACACACAGAAAATGCAGAAAGAGTGATAAATTAGTTACACAGGCTAGCACACTTTAGTGGGCAGCCTCCACAGTTAAATTAAACAAACAAACAAGCAAACATTCAATCAAATTCGACTAAAATGTAACTTTAAGTGCAGATTTTAAAATAATGCAGCAATCAGTTGAAAAACAGTTCAGGCTAGTTCAAGGTAAGCTACAGAAGCTATTTCAAGTGAAAAAATAGCAAAGATACTTAAATCCAGAAGGTAGTCGCTTTTCTGAGTTCCCTGCTGCGAGGACCACTCTGTAAACCCACGTGGAGCTTGTCTGAGCAGTATAGCCAGAAAAAAACGCCCAGAGGTAGATTTTAAACAGTGAACTACACTAAAAATATAAATAATGCTCTTTGTAAACATTCCCTTACTTGTACAGGGTTTACTGGCTTTAGATTTGGCATTTTACGAGTTGTTCCTAAGAATCCCAGAGGGGATAATTGGGGTAACCATTTGGATAAAAGTGAGTTGAAATGGCAGCTTTGTTTAAATTCATGTCAACCACCTGAGTTGAATGAGCATTTGTCTCTGAAACCCATTTTGGTAGAAAGAGCTGCTTATTTGTAATTTTTTAAAGCAGTTTTTTCTAAGTTTTATTTATAGTGTATCATCATTAATTGGGATACTGTATTTTTAAATACTTTGTGGGTTAATTGGAAACACTATTTAAATTGTAATGGTTACAAGCATTTTTAGATTTGATAAATTCTGCATTGATTCAGACAAAGGCACTTATCCCATTTGCCTTTTACTGTGCTCTGTGTACTTATTTGCTGGACAGTTCATCATTTGAGTGGAAATTGTCATTAAATCTTTCATTTTTATTGGATTTTATTTTTGCTGCTGGTTTGTTTTTTTTCAAGTCTTTTTTTTGGTTTTGTATGTATGCACATACCTTAACCCGCACCTTAACCCTAAGGTCCGTAACTATTGCACACTTACCTTAAGGAGCTATACCGGAGAAGGACCAACTATGACAATTCGACATTTTGAATTTCACGCTTCAGGACGTTCTGTGCTTTCGTGGTTCTCTCAATATGTGTCGCCATATCCGTATTCGTGCAACTGCGGTTTCTCGGTTGTAAAGGGTACCCAGGTTTATTAATTGCGAGATCCCAAACAAGTATAAGTCAGTTGTTGAATTGGTAATTTGTTCCCAGTCCAGGTTAATGTTATCTAGAATTTCTTTTTTTATATTACTGTTTATCCATTGTAGGAAGTCTTTGATTGTAGTAACTAACAAGGAAAACATATTAAACATTGTGAGTTGTAACACATGCATTTTGTACTGAATAAACATATGGCTTTTTAATATGTACTGCATACTTGTAATTTTATGATGATTACAGAAATGCTGACCATATTGGATTAGCAGTGTCTAAGAAACTATTGTAGTCCTCTGTATCTTCTGGTATTTAAGCGCTAACATTAAGAGGATTTCTGTCTATACACACTGATCAGAGTTGAGGGGGGGCATTGACTACAACTCTGATCTGAGATAAGTATTCTGTTTTTTTGGGTTATTGATACTGGTTATTGCTTTGAGCAATTTATATATATCACTTTTTATTGTCTGCTGCATACTTTTTACTGTATTGTATTGCTATTAACTAATCTCCATGGGTAACTGATTTGTTTGCAGTTAAAAGCATTTTGTAGAGTCTCTTTGCTCCTTTATCTGTTTAAAAACTTTCATTTTGTGGCTCAAAGCTGTCATAAAGATTTCTGTAGTGTTTACTGTCTAAAAGAGTGTAGGCTAATAGCTTTAGTATTGGTCCCCACCCTGCCTCCCTGTTGGTGTCTTGTGGTTATGCTTCGTGGCTTTGCAGTTGCCCGCCCCTGAGGTAAATTTGATCTGAGACACTCCTCCCAGTCTAGTGTCATTAGTTTGTTCTACCTAATACAGAGAGAACATCTGAGAAGGCCTTCTGTTCCTCCTTTCTCACTTTCTTTAAAAAAAAATTGCCTGAATCTCCTTGTGTTTTGACTGTGCTTCTCAAACATTTTGAAAATATAGAGTATATTTTAGTGCATTTATTAAAACTGTATTTGCCTTAATATTGCTACAACTTAAGTGCTCTATGTTGCACTGCATCTGAATTAAGTGTGTTTTAGCTGCTTTTCTGTATATATAGACTTTTCAATATATGTAGACTAGCTACTTTATTGTATTACTGCCTCTTAAATAATTTTTCAGTTGTGCACTTACCTTGCTTCATTTAAAACTGTATTATTGCATTGTTTAGTCTGTTTTAACTAAAAAAAAAAAAAAAGCAAAACAAACAAACAAATAAATACTATCTTGTTTGTTCGTTTCCCACCTTTCCTAGCCAGTATAGTCCAGATCCCAGGCTTTGCTTGTCTCTTGGCTTTATATTCTATGTTCAGAGTATCCCAGACCTTGCTGTGGTAGAGGGAAGTCCTACTGTTGACCAGTGGGAGTGGTGAGCATTGTACTGCCTATCTAACACTAAAGGAGTGGTTTCCAGCTCTGAAAATTGTAATTTTATTAGCCTTTTTGGGCTGATTTCTATCCCTTTCAACTTTCTGGCTTAAAAACACGTGTGTTTGTGCATTTTTCAAATCATGCAGCACTGCAGGGCTACCGTTAAACTATTCCAGATACCAGAAATTATGCTTTTCAAATTTTCCCTTAGAACTAGCTGGTTTCTCAGTAGTAGCACTAAAATCTGAACCTCTGTGACTAGCACTTGCTCTAGAACCTGCTGGAAAGCACTAGGAAGCCTGAAACTGATACAAGCACTCATCTCTCCTTGTCAATAAGGAGAAATTAATCGTAGGTACTAAACAGCCTATAATTGCAATGTACCTTGCAAAGGTAAGGGAAAACAGCTCTTGTACTTTATAAAAAGCACCCAAACAGGCATGTCCAAGGGTCAGCTTCCGGTGATTTCTCCTGTCCACCTGGTGAATCTGGGCATACTGGGGCAATATGGCAACTGTTCCATGTACACAGACAACCCTCTCGTCCTACCACCCAACACTACAACCTGCAAGAGATGCACTTACATAACCAAACTGGAAGCAAAGCTCTCTCTAGCCAAGATTGTGCTAGACAGTCAAGAGAAGGTTAAGACCTGCACTACACCTCAAGCAACACATAGCCCTTCAAAACCCACACCATCAACACCCACACATAGCAACGCTAAACCCACATATGCGGAGGCCCTTAACATTAACCTGCCCAAGCAACAAGGCCTTCTGAAGCTGAAATGCAAGCAAACACCAGTCACAACCAAAGTGACATATAGTTCACAACACCAGTGTGCCACCCAACAGCTCCTAAGGCAAGACAATGTACCCAACACTTTAGTCATAGGTGACTCTATAGTCAGACACATTGATGTCCCACTCACCAGGCTGAACAAGAAGAAAATTACAGTCAGCTGCCTGTCGGGTGCCAGGATCCACTGCATAATGCATGCACTCACGTCACTCCACAACAAGTACAAATACTACTCTGTCATTGTCCACGTTGGAGTGAATGACTTGAGATGTACCTCCCTGGACTACATGAAAAGAGACATGGAAGAGCTCTTGGATCATGTGAATCCAGGCAGGTATGACCCTAGCCCTGAGTAGCATCCTGCCTTTGCCCAGAATGATAGCACAGTATCAGGACAAAATGATTGACTTCAACAATTGGCTAAGCTTCTGGTGTCATTCAAAGGGGATCCAGTATCTGTCTGCCTGGGAAGATATGATCGGCAAACCACAATGGTTTGCCAGAGATGGTCTGCACCTGTCACCCCTGGGATTCAGGTTACTGGCTAAAGCTCTTGCCACCCCTATAGTGCCTTTTTTAGGCAAGGTTCAAAGGACAAAACCACCACCGTAACAGATACAAGCATGCAAAATCTGAAGGTAATGCTACTCAATGCTAGAAGTCTAAACCTCAAAATGCACTCTCTCGAGGGACTCCTAAAAATGGAGAACATCAATATCTGTGTAGCAACTGAGACCTGGTTCATGGCTCCAGAGAGCACCCCTGCAATACAAGGCTACAACTCTTACCACACTTTTCAGCCACCAAACCAAGACCAAAACACTAAAGGTGGAGAAATGTCCATATTCACCTAGGATATTTACACCTCCAGGCTAGTTGCCCAACACAATGCATCTGAAATTCTCCATGTGTAACTAACGCTAGGTAAGACTGCAATCCAAATTGTAGTTTGCTATAGATTCCCCACCATGCCCCAAGATTCTCACTACACCTTTAAAAACATACTGGAAAATATTAAGATACAACCAAACACCCTGATACTGGGTGATTTCAACTACCCTGCCATTAACTGGGAAAACTACTCGGGTACCAACACCTTTTCCCAATGGTTCTTGGAACTCATAAATTCCAACACCTTGGATCAACTAATCCATTGTCCCACCAGGGGATCCAATATCCTCGACCTAGTCATTACCAACATGGGAAGTAGATGCTCCACACCAGTGGTCACCCCCCTCATTGGTCAGGTCTGACCATCAGCAAATCACCCTTGACATCCACATCCCACCCCACCCCCAGTAAGTACAGGCCAACACTAAGGGACTTTGGCTAACAAAGTTCACAAATGACTGCAAACTGGGAGCCATTATTGAATCCTCAAATTATGTGGATATTCTACAAAAGGGCCTTACAGAAACAGATGCTTGGTGCCAGAGCCATGTGCTCAAGCTTAATGCCAAGAAATGTATAGTTATCCCCTTTGGGAAAAAAAACATGTACCCGTGAATTACCACATAGGTGGCAGTACACTAAACACCAAAAGTGTGGTGAGAGACTTAGGGACACAGGTGGACAGTGGTCTCAGCTTCGGTAACCACATTGTCAAAATAGTCAGGAAATCCTTCTATGTGGCACACCTCATCACTAAGGGCTTTTCATCTAGAAAAAAGGAGGTCATTGTCCCACTGTACTCATCCCTCATTAGACTCATTATAGAGTATAACGTCCTGTTTGGTATGTACCTCACAAGACATCTGCAACAGCTAGAAAGGCCGCAGAAATACCACATTAAAGAATCACAGGCCTAAAGCAGATGCCATATGCTGACCATCTAAAAAAACTCCAGCTATACTCTGTGGCAAATCGTCTACTCAGAGGCAATCTCTGCTTAACATACAAGGCCATGTCAAACCCTGAGCTGTTGGACATGTTCCACTTAAAGAAATCCCAATCCCTCAGAGCCACACGCTCCAGGGATCTAATCCTTGTCATCACAATGAACAATACATGCTGGAGGGATAGGGTCCTGACCCAGAGACTCCCCATACTCTGGAATAGACTGCTCCATACATGGCAAGCAGAGCGCCTCCTTGGCCCTCTTCAAAAGGAACCTTAATGATTGGATGGGAGATAGGAAATTCACCCCGGGGATCATGTCAGTCACCCTGCTAGACAGGGGTCCAGGGAAGTAAATATCGTGGGAAGAAATATCCAGGGAATTGTTATAGTTAGGCTTGTATAGGCCCTAGGACCGATAGCCTAGTACCAACCTATGAACCTATCGTTATCTCACAGGCACACACACACACAATGCAAGCATATGTTGGCTAACACTTTCTAACAGACACATTCACTTTCCTGTACACACTCATGCACACATACACCACAGTTTTACTGGTTTTAATGCTAGTATCCGTGTGTTTTATATTCTGATAGTCTCTGTGGCCCTATTTCTTAACTACAGAACTACCTCTTCCATTTTCCCACTACTATCACACCTCCTCAGTTAACATGTACAAGCATACCTTACCTATGCTCACTGCATGCACTCTCCTTACAAATCTTACATCCTACCAAAGCTCCATCATTCCCCACACAACCACTACCACTGTACTACTACTCACACCGCCACTCATGTCTCACCCTCACTCAGCTCCCCTCCCACCAAATCAAGAACCATCCCTATGCACCCCCCGCATATTCTACCAACTATATTACTCAAACATAAAGCATCCCTACAACTTAACATAGTAACCCTCCCACCATACCTAATACCCACAGAGCACAATCATAAAGTTTCCCTAATAAACAAACACATTCAAAAACTGAGAAAACTACTAACCTCATGCATATCAAAACTAGCCCTAAGTGGAGACATCCACCCCAACCCTGGCCCTACCATCTCCAACCCCAATCCTCATAATCAGACTAGAAACCACAACTTCTCCCATATCACAGCCAATAGAAAGCCAAGTGACTTCATTCTACTAAGCCTAAATATTAGAAGTATATCCAACAAAGTCCATGAACTCCATGCCACCATGGACTTGTACTCCCCAGATATAGTCATCCTGACAGAAACCTGGCTAAAACCTCACATTACTAGTGAGCAAATACTCCCTACCGGTTACGGCATACTAAGAGTAGACTGGCTAAACAAGAAAGGAGGCGGTGTAGCTATAATATTTAAACAGCATCTAAACATCCAGATCTTAAAATCATCAGCTCCAAAAATAGGCAATGAAGAAATAATATATACCAACCTCAAAATAAAACAAAACAAAACCATCAACATAATTGGATGCTACTTCCCACCTGGCCAAAACATCCCTCCACTAGAAAACCTCCTCAGCTGGTCTACCCAACATCTCCCCCAAGAAACTATCATTTTAGATGATTTCAATATTGACTGGCAATCCTGTTCTGGCAACAATCCAACCCATCATATAAACCTTCCTGGCTTCACCCAACTAGTCCAGTCACCAACCAGGATAAATAAAAACTCCAGGAAGCACACTACCCGGGATTGGATACTAATCAGTAAGAGACTCCAGTCATATATAACAGGTTGCTTATCAGATAGCCTCAGTGATCACTCCCCAACATTTCTACTCAAAAAATACCTATACCAAGCTAAACCTGTCATCTACCGTCAAATATGTAAAAAACTAAACTTTAACCCACTCACATTCATCTCATCCCTCAAAAAATGTAACTGGCATCCCCTAAAGTACCTCAGTCTTGATGACGCAGTTGAATTTTTTAATACTACCTTCCTGAGCATCCTTAATTACCATGCCCCCATAAGACTTTCCAGAATGAAAGCACAACCCTCCCCATGGCTACAGAAAACCACTAAGTCATAAATGAAAAACACGGATAAAGCCTGGGAGCACTGGTGCAAAACCAAAACCCCCTCAACTAGACAGAAATTCCTAGAACTGTGCAATAGAGTTAAAAAGCTAATAAAACAGGGCAAATTCCAATTCTACCAGTCTGCCCTAGACTCCTCCCAACACAGCCCCAAACAATTCTGGTCCTCCATAAACTCCATCCTCCACCCAGGTAAAGTCAGTACCCCTCCTCCTAAACATCCCTCACTCCTCCAAAAATATTGATACCTCACTCAACACACACACTTCACACAAACCATACTATCACTAGCTAAACAACACAACCCCCCCCCTCCAACCCACACCTTCAACTAGTAACCTCCCCACAGCCTTCTCTTTTTCTCCTGTACCTACCTCCAACATAAAAAAAACTCTCAACTAAACTTATGCCCACCAAATTAGCAGCAGACAACCTCCCAAGTGAATACCTACAAATCGCAGCTGATGCTCTGGCCTATCCAGTATCCATCCTGATTAACCGATCTCTGTCAGAAAGTTACATTCCCACTGTGGAAAGTATCACATATAATTCCCCTCCACAAAGGTGGCCCCTCCACAGAATCAACCAATTACCGCCCCATAGCTATTCTCTCTTCACTCTCCAAAATACTAGAGAGATGCATACATTCTCAGGTCTCAGACTACCTCCTTACTAACAACCTCCTTTCCGATACTCAGCATGGTTTCTGACCAAACCATAGCACCACCACTGCCTTACTCTCCTTTACTAACACTATCCTTCAGCATAAAAACAATGTCTATCTCTCCTCTGCTACTTTCCTAGACCTATCTAAAGCATTTGACATGGTCCCACACAAACAACTCATCTCTGTCCTCAATAACCTATCCTTCTCTCAATCAGTCACCAACTGGTTTCAGAGTTACCTGTCTGACCACCAACAATCCATTGTATGGCAGAATGACATATCTCCCCAACCCACCAAACATACTCAAAACAACTCTCACTTTAACATCACAACAAAAGACACCACTATATACCCAACTGAATGCACCAAATTGCTAGGAGTGGAAATAGACAATAAACTAAAAATTGACATTCACATATCCATGACCATAAAAAAGTCCACAAAAAACTAGGAGCATTATACAGAAATAAGCAACTTCTCACCAAAGCAGCAAAGATTTCAATAGCAAATTCCCACCTTATCTCCACCCTACTTTATGCCACTCCAATATATACCAACCTAAGGCAATGCGATCTAAACAAGCTGGAGACCTGCTACAACAAAATCATCAAATTCGCCACAGGGGCATCCTACCATAGTCACCACTGTCTCTCACTTGCTGAACTGGGCTGGCTTGAACTCCCTTACCTCCTTCAATGGTATCAACTATCACTCACCCACAAACTAGTAAACCATCCACTAAATGTCCCATCCCTCCAGAATCTACTCCAACCCTATTGCAGCACCACCAGACCACTAAGATTCAGCAACAAAAATCAGTTGCAGATCACTGAAGCCAATAACTCTGCTGGTGTAGCACTATTCTCTTGTGCCATAGCAAAATTATGGAACTCCATCCCACCTACAATTACCTCTGTACCATCATGCACCCACTTCAAAACTTTACTAAAAGTGCACCTAAAAACATACTGGCTATGCCCTTGCAACTCCAACTCTAATATCACCCACCCCATCCAACCACTGCCTTTCTTTCCACCCCACTAACTACCTTGATTATAGCAAGCTCAGATGCTCATAAGCCTAGTACTTATTATACAGCAGGAACTTCTTATTGTAACATTTGTTAATGTCTGCTATGTACTTCGCAGATAAAGATTCT
>NC_056728.1:611012115-611202115 GCF_019279795.1 Protopterus annectens | reverse complement strand
CAATGTTAGCACGAGTTACTAAATTTGAAATTCTGCTTTTAAACTGGTAATCTGATAATACATGCCATAACAATTTGGCTGGTTAGTGCCTAAAAACAATTATTTGGGCAGTGCACATTGCGGTTCTATACAATCCCAAATCTCAGCCGTCATTTCCATTGTTATCTCTTTTTACATTGTGCTGAGAGCTCCAAAATGAGGATGCCCCTTTTTATACATAGAATGTCATCTAAATGTGTCAGTCTCAATTTGTAGATGCATTTCAATAAGCTCTCTTTATTATTATGCCGTCATTTTAAAAATGTTTAAGACACATGTTGTGGTGCAATGATTACTTTCAGACATAGTAATGAATTTCTCCAGTATCTCTGGAGAGACGTTATTGCTCATCACACTTGGGAAAGCTAAACATTTTTGTTGAACTGCAATATATTACAACCAAACAGTCCTATTAAGCTTATAAATAGGGAAACTTTTTTTTATAAATGTTTTTCACATTTTTGTTGTATTGCTTGTGTTGCTTGCTGTGATTTTACTGGCCAATGCATTGATTTGCCAAGTAACAGCATTATAGTTTACCTGAACTTTCTTTAGAATGTATCTCTCTCTCTCTCTTTCTCTAATACCATTTGCACTTCACCTGTCAGCCGTCTTGGCTTATATGTTGCATATCTAGTCCTCAGCACTGAGACAGTGGTCAGTAACATAGATTTAGAAAGGACAATTTCTGTGTACTTGAATGTAATCATTCTGACAGATAAAAATTATCACCTTGAAGTGCTGGCTAACACTCTGCTAATATCAATCAATATGTCATATTTATTGCTAGCATTTATGTGTAATCGTGCCGTAAGTGCCTGCAATAAATCTATGAAGTTCATTAATATTGATGCTGTAACAGTGGTCCTGTTCTGCATTACCTCATGCATATTATATTATATAAGAGCAGAACTTTCCTTAGATCCAACTTGCAGCTGAGCCAGTGTATCAGGTAGCAATATTTTTTTTTTAATTGTGTCAGTATAACAATATAAGATTTCTAATTGTGTTCATAACATTTTCTCCATGGTTTAACCAAAATTATTTTTATTTTCATATCCATGGTAAATAGTTTTTTACTAATGAAGTGACCTGTTGAATTTATAAAGCAATATCTGAATTTAAACATAATTAAATGAATGTTGACTGTCTTATATTGGGCAACATTTTATAATTAGCTCTTTAAGGTGTCAGAAAATGCATTAACCTATATCTTTTTAGCTTATGTCATATACGTCACATCTCCCACTATACATCTGAAAGCTGCATATGTATAAATCCATTGAATGTGGAAAAGTTGAGACTAAAGAGCTAATATGATAATATCCCTACTTTGAAGGCTGACTAGACACATGCTCAGCACACATGCACACACAAACACACACACACACACACACACACACGCGCGGGCGCAATCATTCTATTACACATAAACACACATGCAAGAAAAGTACAAGAAAGCACACTCACATATATGTATAAATATATACATATGGAAAGAAATATATATATATATATATATATATATATAGATCTATGTCAGATTATCGAAGTTGTAAAACTTTGAAATTCATATGACCGAGACCATATGATCAAAGTTACAGAACTTCAAACATTAAAAAAAAATAAATACAAAACAAAAACATTCTATTTTTAACATTTTTTGCAGGGGGGCAAGCCCCCTTATAACCCCACCCCACCTCTGCTAATTAAATATACCAACTCCAAAATCACACTACATTGTGGAAAAGGGCAAATTTCCCATTTAGTGCTGTACCATGATCTCCATTCAAAACATTTGAAGTAAAAAATTTCGTTCATATGATCTGGACCATATGACTTTTGAAATTTTGAAATTTTGATAATCTGATAGGGATCCACATATATATATAAATATATATATATATATATATATATATATACGGGTCCCCTTCAGATGGTCAAACTTTTAAAAGATCGACTTTCATATGGCTAAGACCATATGATCGACCTTTTAAAAGCGTGACCGATCTGAATGGAGATGTCCATACAGTGCGGAACTGGAAGATTTCCCATTACCGCTATGTAGTGCGATCTCGGAATTGGCATATTTAAGTAGCGGGGGATGTGGGGGGTGCAGGGGGTCTTTCCCCCCTGCTAAACAGAGTTAGTTTTTTGGGTGGGGTGTATTATGGTGTTTACTTTACATGGTCAATCTTTCAAATGTTTGATCATATGGTTTCGGCCATATGAAAGTCGAACAAGTGAGTTGTCGATCATGTAAAGTAGACCCATATATACCTATACATACATCCTTTTCCACATTGAAACCCCTCTGTGAGTCCAAACACAGTTAGTGCTTGTGTCATTGGGTTCTTGTACATAGCCTGCACAAATCCTACCAATGTTTTTGGAACTTCAACCATTGAATGACTGCTCAAATCAGCTTTCTTGTGACCTTGTCAAATTCTTTCTCCATGTCCAAAAATGCCCATTTGGACGTTATCCTCATTTACAGCTTCTTCACAAGGATCCATCTCACTGTAAACTTTAGCAGTTGTACTGCATCTGCTCAGAATCCAAACTTCTCATCCACCTTATTGTTTTCTACTACTTTGCATATGGGAATATCAATTATCCTCTACCATCTGTCATACAGGGTGACAGATGTCTGATATTTCTACATGGCTTGCAGTTTTGAATGTTCCTTTATTTTGTAGGCTGGCACTAAAATGCTTGTCTCCATTCTTCTGGGATCTCTATATCTCTCTCGTTCTCTCTCTCTCTCTCTCACACTCTCTCTCTCTTTCTCTGTATACCATAAAGGATATCCTCAGGAGTCATTTCTTCCTTAATCCCACCAAGCATCTTTAGTATCATCTGACCCTCACCTTCCAGTTTCCCCTGACATTGCCTTCCTTAGTGCACATTGTACATCTGCTTGGGTTGTTTCTATGTCTCCTTTCAGTGTAGGCTATGTATGTAGCAATACAGCTTTTGTTGGGTTTTCTTCTTCCAGAGGCTTTTTGAAGTAGCCTTTCCTTTTGTACTTGAAGCCCTCTGGATTGGTGACCAGATATTTGCTGGCATCTTCTTCTTTGTTTTAGTACTGTCGCTTTACTCCTTGATAGAGCTTTGTTGTTCCCAATGCTGAGTTCCTTTCTGGAAGCTGTTCAAGGCTCCATGATGCCCATTTCCTTGTCATTGGACTACATTTTTACCCAGTATTCCACCTTCTCTGGCCCACCTTTACTATCTTGCACTTCTTCCAAGTTTCCTTCTTTTTTTAGATTACGTTCTAGATTTCTGCATTCCATCACTATATTTCCTAATATATATTACTTCTCCACCTGACACAACTGCAGGTGTCATCTTTTGTCATCAAACATGCTGTTTTCGAGGGTTCCCAACTGAAATATCAGCACTCAATAAAAAAGTTTGAAACTGCAGGAAAAGAGTGAATCTCAAATATCACTCTTCTCATTTAAACAATCTTTTTAGGAGAAGACAATTACCCTGCATCCACATACCCTGCGCACCCTACCATTGTATATACTAACTCCAAGATCACCATACCGTGGCGAGAAAGAAATATTCTGAGAAATGGCCATCTCAGACTTAGTAAATGTAAGTCCACTTTTTTTGGCTTTTACATCTCCATGTTTCACAACTCAATCTAGCAGGTTCTGACATTTTAAATGTCACATTTTATGAGAAGGTTGTCATTCTTCTACTCCACCTATTTTGTCTTCTTCCCGTGGTGTCAAAACTATGAGCATTTCCTTTGGGTTCCTATTACCTGATTGGATGTTTAGGTTAGCGAATAAATAAATGGCAATCTGATAATAGTGAAAGCAAAAAAACGCTAAAGGCTGATTTAACACAGGGGAAGAGTTCTTTTGGCCATTATGTGGATTTTGCCCCTTTCCCTACTGTCAAATGATATCGGAGTTGGTATATTTAGTTATGAGGAGTGTGGGAGGCATAGTCCCCCACATTGGGGGATGTGGGGGGCGAAACCCCCCACTTCATTTTGGTTTATTTTTTTTTTTTTTGCAGCTGAGGGAATTCCTTCCCTACATTAAATTAGCTGTTTGCTGTTTTAATTTTTTTCAACGAAGGCACGCCCATTTTATGCATGTCGTTCGAAAGCCACTCGACCACAGGGAGGACATGCATACTCCACACAGAAGGTGCTCCAGCCATGAATCAAATGGGAGAACCTCTTGCTGTGAGGTGACAACTCTACCACTGCACCACTACAGCTTTTTCCTTGAACTTCTGCATATTCTAAATATGTCATCTTCCAGGTCTGCAACCTAGTTTCTGGAGATCTTTGAACCTTCCCTCATCATTACATTCTAGTCTATTGTGGCCATCAGAAGTTAATGCTGGGGTTGACCATTTCACTAGGAATGACTTTCGTAACTACATTTGACCCCAGTGTTATTTTGTTATTAAGAGAATGTCTAACTAAGTTGCTTGCTGGCCACACTTATACGGGATCATGTGTCACAAAGGCAGAATGCAGGCAATAAGGGCCAATAGAACCAGAAATAGTCCAGGAATCTGCTTAAATTCAAGCCGACACGTTCAGTCTCAAAAATCTCCTTTTATTCAAGCCAACAAGTAGACAGGTATAAGTGCTTTTGTTCCGAATATAATAAACAGGCACTTCATCAGATACAATTAATTACAAGGAAATTGCTGTTCTTATATAAATTATCTCATGACATCACTTCCTCAATTAATTAGGACCACTGACAAGTATAGAAATCTTCATATCAAAGTAAAATAAAATAAATATGTAAAACATATAAATATATAATTATAATTTATGGCAATTACAATTAGATGCCATCCATTGGCCAGGCTTAAATGATAGTCTTTCGATCAGTTGTTTGCTTAAACTAAAGGCTCTTAATAGGTGAAACAAATCCCTTATATGTATGGGTTTTGTTTAAACAATTGATTTTTTATGCCTTGTCTGTTGTTTTTCACATGAATTTTAAATGTCTATGGTTGGAATTGGTTATATACATATATATTTTTTTATATATATATTTATATATTTTAACATTTTATGATGATTTTATATATGCTTTTGTGATGCACAGTTTTATTAGGGTGTTGACATCTGCTCATTTATATTTATATTTACATTTATATATGTATATGTTTTACATATTTATTTCATTTTACTTTGACATGAAGATTTCTATACTTGTTAGGGGTCCTAATTAATTGAGGAACTGATGTCATGAGACAATTTATATAAAAACAGCATTTTCTTTGTAATTAATTGTGTCTGATGAAGTTCCTGTTTATTTTACTCGGAACGAAAGCACTTATACCTGTCTACTTGTTGGCTTGAATAAAAGGAGATTTTTGAGACTGAACGTATCGTCTTGAATTTAAGCAGATTCCTGGACTATTTCTGGTTCTATCGGCTCTTATTGCCTGCATTCTGCCTTTGTGACACATTTTGGTTATTTGTGCTTGCTTTTTCATTTATCTGTTATATGGGATCATATCACAATCTCTGTTTTGTGGAGCCAAGAGTTGACTACAATTAAACTATTTGCCCGACAGAAATCCCAAATGGTCTCTTCTTCATTATTCCTTAGTCTTCAGAATTGAGTTTGTCTGCAACTCTTTACTATATTTTTAATAAGTATTTTAATGGTGCAACAATTTACTGGGCATTTTCTTGCTGAATCTGTTAAGTGTGTATAGTTCATAATGTCTTGTACTGTTGCTATTCTAAAACATGTACTTTGGCCCTCCACAACTGCAGAATTGTAAAGAAATGGGCAATATAATTCTGAAGATATATGAACCCCAATTTTTGACTGCAGCCTTATCAGCTATTTTTCAGGGATACCTCAGTCCTGATCATCTTCTAGCATAGAATTATGCAAGACAAAAAGGTTCAAGAGTGGCTCTCAATAACATTTGTGTCATGGGATATTATGGACATGACCATCTCTTTGAATATTTGGCTGGAGTAACTTGTCCAGCCACCTTGAGGATCCCAAATCCTAGGATTATATACCATTAGCTACTCATAATAATGCTTCGGTTTGCTCTATTTTTTTCAGATATTCATTAAGCATTTTCATTTCATCAGACAACAGTAACTTCATTTAAGTTATCCATCAAAGCAATGGTTTTGTAGAGAAGTATGTCATTAAGTCAAACAACTGTTTTAATTTCTGTTTGCACACGTTTTATTGCAACTAGAAACAATAAATAAATTAATTAAATAAAACATATGAAATGGTACTAGAGGACTTGTGAGACTACCAAAGAGCTGGAAAGCCAGTACGTAAAGAGAAGGTTGCTTTGGTGCCTTAGCTTCATAAATAAGAAATATTTAAGAGGGTTGCTTTGTACGCTGCAGGGATTCACAGCATACCTCTCAACCTGTAAAAACAAGAAATCTGGACAAAGCCATGTATAAAACTGGGACAAAGGCCCAAAAATAGTGACCATTTTTAAATATTGCTCTTACAAACTTAGAAAGTTGATAGAATGACAGGTTTTGCATTGGTATGAATTTTCTGAAAGGTATAAAGTCTGAAACTCAAATGTCTGTCATTATTTTCTAACTTCAGTCTTTAATGATTTACCAGTAATTTGCCAGAAAACCACAGTTTTTATAAAAAACTGGCAAAAAATATAAGACAAAAATCTGGGTATTCTGTGAAAATCTATAAAGTTCAGAGGTATGATTTCCAGCACTCCAAGCACTACCATTAAGATGTATATTGTTATTTTTTTTTTGTTATTTTTTCTGACAATGTGCATATATAGCTGGTATGTAACTTCTTCTTACTTAAAATATTTACTGTGGACCACATCATTATAACTATCACTTATCCTGTAGGAGTGAAATAGAACAGAATTCCATCTAATTACTTCATTAGTCATCAGCGAGAGTCCTAACTGTCCTTACTGCAACACTTTCTGATTTTTAATATCACAGATGCTGAAAAATTTATGACTCACAAAATCTAATGTATTTTTGCTCTGCCTGTTTATGTATTCCATGATTTCTTATACCCCTATATAACTGTGTGCATGTTCTTTTACTTCCTGAATGGGCTTACTGCTTTTTGATTTACAAGGCATTACTTATAAAAAAGTTATTATTTTTTGAGTGGACACCAGCATTTTATTGGAAAATTCCATAGAAGTCATCTATTGAGTAATACACAAGTGTAGCAACCCCCCCCCCCTTTGCTTCATTCTATGTCAGCGTATCCATTTTTTTTGCTAGTTCAATGAACCTTCTCCATACAACTGAACCTTGTCCTAGGGTTATCACAGAGGCTAAGAATGTCCTGAGGGCTTAAGCTGTCACATCATATGCCACTGGATTTGTCTTATTTATGCCCTAACCCATTTCCCCCCTCACCTGCAGGTCCTTGGCTTTGCTCAGAGGGCTGTCATGCAATATGATGTATTTCTCCACCACCATGGCAGCATAATGTCCCTGCATTAATCCCTCTTAGGATTATGCCCTTCCCTTCTTTACACATCTCTGGTGTCCAGCAAGGATCATATTTGGAATATTCTCAAGACTGTCCTTACCTCCCCTTCATGATAATACCCATATATTCATAGATTCATAGGTGTTTACTAGGCTAACTAACACAAGGGGCTTTTTAAGCCTAGGCATGCATCCCAAATCTCTGACAAGTTCTGGTACCCTTGATAAGTGTAAGCAGGGGCTTGGGAGATGAAACATTTACAAGCGGAGGCCTGTGTCCATTAGAAACATAGGTGGCACCCCAGGGATGAATTTCCTGTTCCCCATCCAGTTGTTCATGTTACACTTCAATTGAGTTAGTGAGGAACTCTGCTTCACCTGGATGGGGAGCCTGTTCCAGAGACGGGGTAGTCTGTGGGATACATACCTTTCTCTCCAGCAGGTTCTGTTTATATAACAGGAAAGGTTTAAGTCTTTAGAATGGGTAATTCTAATGCTGTTTGTTTTATGGATATGCAGGAAGTCTATCAGAGTGGGATCTGACAATAACCTGTATTCTAGGCATAGAGCTCTCCTCAACAGACTGTAGCAGACAGAATACAGGGATAAGGCCATGAGGTGGTCTGCATAGGACATTTTACTTACGCCCTGTTTTCTTTTAATGAGGAACATCTGTTGATGCTCCATTTGCTGGATATGCCTTGTTAGGTATTTACCAAAGGAGGCATTGTACTCAATGATAGGTCTGATGAATGCCAAATACAGTGGAACAGTGACATACTTGGACCTAGATGTTATACCTTTGCTTATAAGTTAAACAACACAGAAAGAATTCCTCACTACTGTAGACACATGATGGTCAAAGGCTAGATTACTGTCTGTGTGTGCCCTAAGTTCCTGACTGCTGGGTGAGCTCTTAACAGGTGTGCTATCAATATGATAGTTACCAGAGGTGGATGGCTTCACAAAAGATATTATTATGCATTTCTTGGTAATTAGATTTAGTCCATGGCTTTGACACCAGTTGTTTATCTGTGTCAGACCTTCATGAGAGCATTTGGGTCGGTGTGGAATTCAATAACAGCTCCTAATTTGCAGTCATCTGCAAATTTAGTTAGCCAGAGACCATTGACATTGATCTTGACTTTAGAGACGTAAATGCCGAAATTGAGCAGTCCAAGGACCGATCCCTGAGGAACTCTACTTGTGACTGGTCTCTTTACATGGAAGCCTTATCATCAGTGGTTTCTTATGAAGAACAATGCTGAGGGATTTCTGGTCATGTAATTGACTTATACAGGTGACTGACAGAAATGCATGAATGTAAAAAAAGTTAGCCATAGACTAATTTCAGTGGAACGAAGCAGCTAATCATTTTTGACAACAGGAGTCATTGTCTGACTTACCACCAGTGCTAATGTCTTTATTCATAGACAGTATCCATAAATGTAGTAGCACACTGCAGGGATGATTGATGGCGGGATAAATCTGTCTCCCCATTTGTGGAATAAACTCCCTCTCCATGTCAAGCAGTGTACCTCTCTAGCCCTCTTTAAGAGGAACCTGGACAACTGGATGGGAAAAAGAAAATACACCCCTGGGATTCCTCCTGTTTCCCTGCTGGAGAGGGAAAACAGGTGCTGACTTTGCGGCAACATGGGCGAAATTCTTGTCTAGGCTTATAAGGGCCTCCAAGCCAGTAGCCTGGTATCATCCTATGAACCGATTTTCACTTTTCTAGTTTTTAACTGCCCATATTTTCTTAGATGTGTAAGCCTACGAAATTTTAAAGTGAGGATAGCAGGGCTTTATATCTGTGAACATACTGACTTCATAACATACTTTACACTTCAGTCACATTAAGTTATACTCTGCCTGTGATTGCTTATTTTACTTTTCATCTCATTATTGTTTTAAAATAATTGTGTACATATATATATATATATATATATATATATATATATATATATATATATTTTTTTTTTTTTTTTGAGTAAGAAATTGAGGGCCCTCATCAAGTCAACTAAAGCTGATTTTGAAAAGAAAGTTGCCAAGGATGCCAAGGATAACCATAAGGCCTTCTATGGCTACGTCAAAAACCTAAATGGCAACTCTCAGGTCTGTTCTGAGACAGTACAAAATGGAACAAAATACACTGACCCTTCTGACATTGCCAACATCTTGGCTGACAGGTTCAGTGCAAATCCCCCCCCCCTCACCACCTACAGGGCCTATTACCATTCCAGGGGATTGTGTAAGTCCAATTATTACTGATACATTGGTTAACAAGGCTCTATCTAAAGCTAAAAACACTGCCTCCATGGGACCAGATGGTGTCCCGGGCTGTGTCATATGTGAGCTCCAAAAGGAATTAACCCCGCATCTTAATACCCTGTTCAGTCTCAGCCTCTCCACAGGATATGTGCCCATAAAATGGCGCACGGCAATGGTGGTCCCGCTACACAATGGTGGGGCCATAACTGACCTGGGAACTACCGACCAATAAGCCTGACCAGTCTGATCTGTAAGGCTATGGAGCAAATCATTATGGAACTCATAAATGGAGAGATTGGGAACCTCCAGTCGCTGGACCCCACACAGTTTGGCTTCGTCAATGGCAGATCATGCCTCCTGAACCTGGTGGATTTCTTTGAGACAGTTACTCAGGCTATAGATAAGGGAAAGGAGGTACACACGGCTTACCTAGACTTTGCTAAAGCATTTGACACCATTCCCCATTCAGGTATTATTGATAAGCTCACCAGCCTGGGCATAAACCCTTTTGTCACAAGATGGATCGCAAACTGGCTCTCAGACAGATCCCATAAAGTAAGAGTATCCAGATCTATGCCCGAATCCAGACCAGTAATGAGCGGTGTGCCTCAGGGCTCTGTCCTGGGGCCCCTCCTGTTTGACATATACTTATCAGAAGTACAGGCAAGCACGGAAGGGCTGTGGCTGACTAAGTTTGTGGACGACTGCAAACTGGGTGCTATAACAGAGTCTCCGGCCGACATGGAGATCCTCCAGAAGGGCCTAAATGAGACTGATGCATGGTGTCAAAGCCATGGTCTCAAGCTAAATGCAAAAAAATGCGTAGTAATCCCCTTTGGAAAAAACAGAGTACCCGCAAACTACAACATAGGAGGTAATCCCCTGAAATCTGAAGAAAAAATAAGGGATCTAGGGACCCAAGTAGATAGTCAGCTTTCCTTTGATAACCATGTTGCCAAAGTGGTTAGAAAATCCTTCTATGTGACCCATCTGATCACGAAAGGGTTCGCATCAAGATCTAAGGATGTAATGGTGCCCCTCTACTCTTCCCTCATCAGACCCATTATTGAGTACAATGCACCAATTGGAATGTACCTGGCTAGACATCTCCAGCAGCTGGAGAGACCACAGAGGTACCTAACCAAGAGGATTACTGGCCTCAAACAGTTGCCCTATGCAGCACGATTGAAAAAGCTAAAACTGTCCTCTGTTGCATACCGCCTTCTCAGAGGCGATCTCTGTCTAACGTACAGAGCCATGTCCAACCCAGAATTGTTGAACATGCTCCATCTTAGCAAAACCAAATCTACTCGAGCTACACGCTCTAGGGATATAAACCTCAACACAACAATGAATAGAACATGCTGGAGGGATAGATTCCCTTTGCAGATATTTCCCTTACTATGGAACAGGGTCCTGACCTACATAAGACAGAGCCCCTCACTATCACTCTTCAAGAGGAACCTTGATGAGTGGATGGGTAACAGAAAGTTCACAGTGGGGATCACGCCAACAGCACTACTAGATAGGGGCCAAGGGTACTAGCTGCTAGTACAAGGGTCTAGGGAACTACTAAAGGGGTGGTGAATACCGCATAACGTGGCTGGGCTAATATATGCCTTCGGGCAGATAGCCCAGTACCAACCTATGAACCTATATAAGTATTTATGCATGCATGTCGTTTTCTATTTTTGCATTTCTAAACTAGGATAGTCTGATGGCCATAACATGTTTTAATGTACAACTGGGAAAATAAGCTCCACAACAATTTTTGTACAAAAGTCTAGTCAAGTGTCAATGCTTAATTTTCTGTTAGGAAAAAAAAAGCATCTGATTTCACAAGGCAACAGTCTGAATAATTATATAATTACCTTAATATTACAAAGCAACATCTTAAATAGTTATATGCTAAGAAGAATCTTAATATAATATGCAAAGCAACATTTCAGACAAATATATAGAAGTGACAGTGACTAATTATCTTAACACTGTGAACACAGTATCTTTGTTTAACTTCCTGACACTGTAAGTACCTAACAGTGCAACATGCAGGTAGTTGTAATCAGACTACACTGTTCCACAATAAAGAATAAAAATGGAAAGGCAGATGATTTACCAAACAGAACCATAGAAGAGAAGCACATTTTTTGATATCAGAGGATAACACTTGTATGTAAAAGCTGCAGTTAACTCACTGTGTATTTGCAATACTTCTGTAACCTAATTTATTACAATTTGCAGAATTGTTTTATTTAATCCCCTTGGAAAACTGAGGTAGCATTTTATAGTTTCCTGCTGACAAGAGATAGTACAGTTATATAAGCTGAACTTACCATAACAGTACATGTTTGAATGATCACTGCTGCAGTAGCCATAGGGTTATATCCTGCCAAGGAAATAACAACTGGACAGCTTCCAAAGTTTCAAGGCATCTTCCACATGCCCAAACTGTTAGGCAGCTTGAGATGAGCTGACTAAAAGATATGTTTGGGTACAAAGTCCTTTAGAGCTTTCCTACTAGCAGAGAGAGAGAGGCTGAACACTGAAAGAACAATGCTAGAAGTAACAAAAAATAAGTCTCCATACCCTGGCATAAAAAAAACACAAAAAAAAAAAAAAAAAAAAACAAGAGGGATGGATACTGCAGCAGTGATCATTCAACCATCTGCTTTTATGGTAAGTTTAACTTAAACATCTGTACTATGTTTTTCATATTGATCACTGCTGCAGTAGTCTTAGCTATATAGGTAGATTTTCATAGCTATCCATATCTGTGAGGAGGAAAGGGAAGGTTCCAGTCACACCTGGAGTATGGTCCTAGCAAAACTTAATTTAGAGCTAAAGAAGTAATCAAACTTACAGTGCTTTATAAAAGCATGCATAGAAGACCACGTTGTAGCTTCTGGAAAACTTCTAGCATCCAACCCTTTCCAAAAAGCCATACTAAAGCCAAGGATCTGGTAAACTGGGCTTTGACACTCCAAGGAATAGATTTTTCATGATGAATGTAACAAAAGGTAATAGCCTTAGACAACCAGTTTTTCCCTTCTTCTTCCTGTCCTAAGAAATGAGCAATTGACCCAAAGATCTGGAAGATTTAGTAATTTGAAGATAGTAGCTGAGTTGTCTGTGGACATCCAAGATATGGAGTATCCTTTACCTCTCATTTTTATGTTCAGGAAAGAAAACCAGCAGATGGATAGCTTGGCTTAAAGTAAACTTGAATACCACCTTAGGCATAAAAGAAAGATTAGTTGTCTATGAAACCCTATCCATATGGAAAATGAAATAAGGATGACTCATTGTTTTCCATGTTAAGAACCTGAAGTTAGACAGATTATCTAGATTAAATGGAGTACGTGTTAGCTTTTCTAACACAAAATTAAGATCCCAATGAGCGACCACTGGTTTTCTTGGAGTCCTCTAATGCAAACACCTTCCAAAATAATTTTGATATGAAACTGCCTTGAAATAGGAAGATCCATGGGCAGATATGCTGAGATGGATGATAAATGAATCTTGATTGAGGAACAAGAAAGGCCATATGATAGCAACTCACACAAATACCATAAAACCAGAGAACAACAAGCCCTGAGTGGGTGCTGGTTATGTTGTTGTTGTCACTCACTAGAAAACCTTTAACATTTGGTAATATATGATTTAATAGTGGCAGGCTTTCTTTCATCCATTATTACCTGCTTCACATCCTCAGAAAACAAATACCTAAAGGGAATTAATAGCCTATCATCCAAGCAGTTAATTGAAGATGGTAGATGTTGGGGTGTATCAAATACTCCTGCTCTTGTGTGAGATGATCCATTCTGTGAGGAAGCTTGTGGTAATTGCTCCTGGCTATTTCCAAATAGGAGAGAACAAGGTTGCCTAAGCCAGAAGGGAGCCACCACAATAATCTTGGCAATTCCTTCACAATCTTCAGAAATACCTAGGATATTAGAGGAAAGGGTGGAAAGCATACATGCACATTCCTGTCCAAAGAAAAGAAAAGGCATCTGTCTTCCAATACTTCTAACATGTAGTCCTGGAACAGAATTTTGAGAGTTGATTCTTCAGTAAGGAGGCAAAGAGGTCTACTTGAAGGATTCCCCACAGATGGATCAAATCTTGTTAGACCCCTTGATCTAACTTTCATTCATAAGGATCTGCTCTTGTCCTGCTCAGCTTGTCTGCCACACAGTTCTGCTTTGACAGAATGTAGGATGTCTGTAGAGTTAGACTGTGCTGTGAAGCTACATCTGAAGCTAACATGGCTACTAGTCTGCAAAGGAGGTACAACCTCATTCCGCCTTGCTTGATGATCTACCACATGACAGTGGTATTGCTTGTAAACACTTGAAGAGGTCCTGAGGACTAACGATAGTTCAGAGATTGTCTGATCAGGGCAAGAATCTCCTTGATATTTATGCACACCTGTCCTTGGAGTCCCACATCACCTGCACTATTATCCCTCCAGAAACTGCTCTATAAGCAAAGTTTGAAGCATCTGTGATGATCAACAGCTGTGGAGAAGGGACAGAAAACGGGAAACCTGGATTTAAGGATATCTGTTTTCTATGCCAAAAAATAATTCTCATCTGACAAACCACAATACTGGGATCTGAAAAGATAAAGGGTGCTGATGCTGGGAGCAAAGGAATTTTAAATACCAGTGTAGCTTTCTCATGTGGAGTCTTGCAAGGATTACTATGGGAATCATAGATGCCATGAGACCAAAAAATCCGAGGTCTTTCCTCATCATGACCAAAGTGTGAGTGGAAAACCTTAAAATTAGATCTAGATGAAGATTTATTTTTCGTGTGGAACAAAAGATCTTTGAACTGAGATGTGCAGTTGACATCCCAGAACACAATCCTTTGTGAGGAAGTCAAGGAAGACTTTTGAATGCTTTATTGGAATTCCAGCTTGTGCAATACATCTCCCACCCAAGAGAGAGACTCCTCATATTTTGAAAAATACTTGGCAAAGATAAGCACATCATCTGAATATAGAAAAATGTGGATACCCTGTGGCCTGCAATGAGCTATAATTGGAGCTAGAGACTTTGTGAACACCCTTGGTGCATTGGATAGTCCAAAGGGTAAGGCTGACAACATACCTGCTGACCTCACAGGACCCAAACATAGTGAACATTTTGAAGCATGAGGAGAATAAGTATAAGATGACTTCCCTGCTTAGTTTAGTAGAAGCATATCAGCATCAAGCAGAAAAGAAATGAAACCAGAAGCAGATAAAACTCTAGCAGCAACTGAATGCGTCAAAAAATAAAAGAAGGAATATAAGAAGGCAAGAAATGTGGAAAATGTATAAATATAGTTGTAAGTACAGAAAACTCTTGGAACAACCTCCGGTTGATCAGGATCCAATGCATGAATGGTTAAGGAGAGGTGAATTTAAACCAAAGGAGAAAGTTTAATACTGGCAGCCCAAGATAGTGGACTACGTACACATTGGTTTACAAAGTCCATTGAACGTGTGTGAGAAACAGACAAGTACAGTACATAAAAATCCAAGAGGTGCAGTAGGATTAAGGCTGATGTAAATCCAATCAGATCTGTAGTACAAAAACAACAGAATTGACCACCACAGCTACATAAACACGTTCTGTTCATTCATATCCTTTATGAATGAACAGAATGTCTGTTAGTACTATGTTCTAATCACGTTTTTGCTATTGTTTTTCATTGGTTTAGTATTGTATTTAAATGGCATGGTTTGTTTTGGATGTAATTTAGGTCTGAAGAAGCAGATATCACCGTGAAAGCACTTACCTTTTGTTTAACAAAAGGTTGTTACAGTTTTTATCTAGCAGTGGTGGGAAATCCATTGTTTTAAAAACAAACAAATGTAGGTTTTGTAAAACAGAATTTGAAACAGTTGCACATCTTGTTGCTGGTTGTGATATACTAATGGCAGAAGGACTGCATACTGGCATAATTATCTGGCAAGACTATTGCATTGGGGATTGTGCAAATATTATGGTATTAAAGTAGCTAGAAACAAGAGCCACAAAGCATTATAGAAAATGGCAAGTTTATATCACATGGGATCACCCATTACCAACAGGTCAAAATAGATGTGAGAAAATCGGATATAGAAGTCCATGAAAAGAAGACTAAAGTAGCATTGATTGTTGAAATTGCTACAAAAAGTGTCTACAGTGTCTTAAGTACGGAGAGACACAATGCCATAAAATACCAGAATTTGCAGGCAAAAATGAGGGCAATGTGGAAGAAGGATACCTAGATAGTTCCAATAGTAGCAGGATCAATGGGTCTTATAAAAACAAATTTACAGTCTTACTTAGATATGCTACCAATACATGTAACTCTGTATGGATTGCTTAAGGAGTCATTATTGGGCACATTGTAGGTGTTATGAAGAGCACTTCTGGTTAACATCAAAGATTGAAACAATACTAATTTCATGAACTTTAATAATACTTTGACTTAGGAATGGGGTCCATTCCCATCATGGCATTAGAAATCCAAAAGACTTGGAGAAATTAAAAAAAAACAAGGCAAACAAGGCAGAGAACTGATAATGTGATCGAGATACACAAAATGTTAAGAAACAGCTGAAGTCTGGATTAATAGGGGTGTGATAGTCAGCATCTTTTAAGCATGGTGTTACCCAAGAACTTGAATGAAGAAGAAGAGGTCACTGGCTATGAAGTGACATCATTTTTAATTTGGGCACTATCACAAACAGGTTTAGGAAAGAAAGATCCAAAATTAGTCTGAAAGAATTTTATTTCTTTGGCATTAGGAACATCCTTGAATAACACCTCTTACCCACATGGGAAGGAGGAACTGGTTTTATCACTCTATAGGGCAGCATGATATGAAGAACAGGTGGAAGCAAAATATTCTGATCTGCAGGATGAGGAATGACCATCTGATAAGGAGGAATTTCTTTCCTGTGCCATCTGTAACTCTGTTGAATGATTTTCAGAACCCATTTGTCTGAAACAAACTGTTGGCAAAGAGAAAAATGGAGATCCAGAATTTCTGGAAGAAAAGAAGGGTCAGGTAATAGGGGGCCACAAGGTCTCTTGAATACTCAATCAGGCTTGTTGGATTGTCCTTGGTTTTGAGAGGTTTAAGACTCCCTTTTGGAAATCCCTTGCCACTTCTTCTTAAACGTCTGTTTACCTGAATTCTGTTGAGACTGTTTATTCTGGAATTTTTGCTAAAATTGGATGGGGAGAAAGAAAATCCCTTGGACAGTTTGTGAAAAGAAGGCTGAAAGATCTTACAGATTCCTTGGATCAACCTGTTCCTTTCATCATAATTTTAACTACCTCTGCTGCAGAGGGGACAAACACTAAATCTCTATCTACAGGAGAATTTAAAATCTCATTTTGTTAAATCAAATGGGATGTTCTGAGAATGTTGCCAAGCACATCTGTTTAAAACAGTACCAGTGTCCATAACCCTGAAGAAGTATCAACAGTCATACACACACTACAAACAATGAGTAGTGACCTGTGCAGCAGAAGAAACTAAATTATTTAAAGTATTTTTCTTCCCAAGAAGAAACTGTAGATAAATCATCCCCCATACTTTCACAATATGTCAGAACAAACTTTAACATATAAGTCTGACAATTTAAAATTCTGAAAATCAAAGTAGCAGAAGTATACACTTTTATCCAGGGGCGGCCCGTGCTATTGGACTGCTGGACTGCAGCCCCCTCCACTGTAAAGTAAAGAAATAAAAAGAAAAAGAAAAAAAAAAGAACATTTTTTTTTAAAAATCGCGGACATCGCGCATGCGCACTAGACTGCTGCTGACAGTCTGGAGCATGTGCAGATTGTCTCAGCAGCAGTCCTGACTGGGAAACATGAAGAACGGAGCTCCCAGAAGTCTATGCAGTTTTAAACTGCATAGACTGTCCTGGAACTCGCTGGGAAAACGCGTTGGGGTCGGACTGCAACGTCAGCAGTCTGGAGTTTGCTGCAGTCTTGGGGGAAGATCTCAAGACGGGTAGGGTCTGGGGGAAGATCTCACGACAGGCAGGGTCTGGTGTGGATTTGCGCAGGTTTTCAGATGTATGTGGACAGGGATTTATGGTGGAGATCTACTACAGGTAAGTGTGTGGGGACAGGGATTTGCTACTACGGGTGTGTGTGTGTGTGTGTGTGTGTGTGTGTGTGTGTGTGTGTGTGTGTGTGTGTGTGTATTAGTGATATATAAAGGCACCATTTATAAGATTATAGAAAACTTATTCACAGTGTATTTGTCAAGCCATATGAGGTCCTGGTTTTGAATATTGCAAGGTTTTCTGAAATAAGCCATCCCCATATACGTTTCTGTTTACAATTTTATTTGCAGAGAAATAGAACAGTACAAAGTCACTTAGAATGGTTGACTTAGAACTATCCAATAAGTAAAAAGGAGGAATACAAACAACCCAACAAATGCAGTATACTTAACCCCCATCCTGGAGAATGTACAGCTTGAAGGAGATTATAGTTAGATCAAAATATGTGAAAGCACTCATCCTGCCCAGGTTTCTTGTGTCCTACTACATCACTTAAGCAAACAGAAAGGGCGGTGGGGGTTGTTTGTTTATTGTAGGTAACAGTCACATAAGATCACTGAACAAATACCCAATCAGGGGTGATTTGTGTGTACTGTCTGCTGGGCTGTAGCCCCTCCAGCAAAACACAGCTCAAATAAATATTTTGTTCACTTTTTATTATATAATTTTTAAGTTAAAAATATAGGCAAAGAATGGAGTTCTGCACTCTGTTTACAAAAAAAAAAAAATACATACACGGGCTTATTCAGTGCAGCTAATTTGAAAACCAATGTCAATTGTGTCAACAAAAGAAATTCTTGTACTTCTGAAGTGCTGAAATGCCACTTTAGAAGAGGTTGACTGGGCTGATGTACGAAGCAGTGAGGGCTTCTTGTGTGACTAAGAAGGGGGGAGTAGATGGGGACTTGTACTTTTTGCACAGAAATATTATTCATTTATGTATTTATTTATTTATTTATTTATAAGTTTTGTTTATTTATTTTAAGAGATATGCTTGACATGGTGCCGGAAAGGACTGTAAGAGCTGCTCTTCAGTCAAGGACAAATAGGTACACTTTTTAAGATATACCTGAAAAGCTCAGTGAATGAGTGTGTTAATTAACATCATGCACTTACTGAAGTAAAAGTATGTAATCCTAATAGTGATCATCATTATTTATTAAATGCAAGTAATGCACCTTTTCTCCACAAATGTTTGGTTTTAATAGGGACTGAGAGGGATAGATCAATTCTTGGCCTTTTGACTATGAGTAAGTGTATGTTTTGAACCAGAATCAGGGACAATTGAGCAATGTTTTGTGTGTATGTGTGTGTGTGTGCCCCAGGTGCAATATACTGGTGGTTAGACTCATGGTGGTGTGGTAGGGAATACCTCAGGCTTGAACCCTGTACCTTGTATGCAGGTGTTAAAGAACTGAATTCCCTACCCACCGCCATTTGTAAAAAAAATTGCAGATTTTTGCCTCATATTTGATCTGATCTGTTCCTCATAATATCTATGGTTTGTAAATGTTGCAATGCTTGATATTTGATGGTGCAGTGGTAGCATTGTTGCCTCACAGCTGCAGGTTCTCAGGTTTGATTCTTGGCTGGGATGCCTTCTTTGTGGGGTCTGTATCTTCTCCCTGTGTTTGTGTGGGTTTGCTTTTGTGTCCTCCCATGTTACAAAGACATGTCTGCATTATTTCTTCCTAGGCGTCTGCCAGGGGCGGCTCGTGGCATCAGACTGCCGGACTGCAGCCCACTCAGCTAAATAGCAGTAATTGTTACAGTTTAATAATAATGTAAAAAAAATATATATATCTTTTTTTGTACTTGAATTCGAGTCAGCGACTCGGAAGTACGCAGATGCGCATTGCGCACTGTAACCGCGGTTTTAAACAGCCTTTTTTTTGTTTGCTTTCATTGCAGCCCGGAGGAGTAATGAAGGCATCATTGTGATGCCCAGAAGTCTATGCAGTTCCAAACCGCATAGAATTGGAAGGGGCTCGGACTGCGATGTCAGCAGGCACGTCATGACATGCTTGCTGGGCTAAGCCTAAATGCTGCTGATTGGTTGTCGCTCTCTTCCCGGGCTTTATGTGCTGGGAAAAGAGCGCGAATCAGTCAGTCAGTTGTCGGCTAGTTTAGGGATTGATTTCATTGACCTTTTTTTGGCTTGTGTGACAGACAGTCGTGTAGAATAATTAAACTTACACAGAGCGAGGCATCCAGATCCGAGGCAAGTTAGGTGTTCTGTGAAAATCATCTACCAACTGCAGAGAGGCAAAGGATTAATTTTTTTCAAGTAAAAGTAAGTAAAGAAAAACTGGAAATAAATGTTACATGTATGATCCGATTAGATTACGTAGAGCAGCCAGTGAATCGAGTTTTTTTTATTATTTGGTATTTCATATGTTTCAGCTTACTTGCATAAAATATACAGAAGAGAAGAGTATTCAACAAACATACTGTTGGAGAAAGTGGTTCCAATTCTTTCTTGCTGTGTATACCGTCATATATTTTAATAAGACTCTGGGTCTGGGGGTACTTCCTTTTTTGTAATATGCCCGTAAATGCATATATGATGCAGACTTAAAATATCCTGCATTTCCTTTTTGCCAGTTCTGTTTGTTTTTATAGATCTTATTACGTAATACCATCTCATGAAATAACAGTATCCACTACGTTGATCTTGTCTTTGTCTTTCAGTTTGCATTAGTATTAGGTTATTTATTTATAATGGGCGAAGTCAAACTGAACTGTAATATTGTATAAATAGAATAGGTCACATTTCCATGGGCAGTGTCAGATTAATTATTTTGTAAACTAAAACCCTAGTTTTTCTTATAGATTATTAAAGTAGTATTGTATATTTCATACTGGGTACATCTCTAAAGAGCTACAGGAGCCACGATAGGTGGTAATATGAAGCACATGCTTTAGAAACGTATATTTATTGAAATATAAGTGTAAGTGTTTACCATGTACATCAATCAGATGTGTCGTGGAACTACTGTTTTTCTCTCGATCTTTCTTTTTTGTAGTTTAATCAGTCAGATTTATTTTTAATATAAAGATTTTACCTGTTGGCGCTTTCATTACATGTTTTCACCATAGAAACATAATTAATGTTACTTACTTTGAAAGTTTGAGTGAAAGGCAAGACTGGCAATTAACAGCCTAATCTGTCAAATGCCAGGAGTTGGGCCCAAACTCTCAACTGTACAGATTTTCTCATAATGTGCAGATTTTGTGCCTCATATTTTTGGTCTATTTTTCATAAAATTGTGGCTTTCTCTCATATAATAGCTATGCTAATCATTAATGATTAAAGTTGGAAAATAATGACAGACATTTGAGTTTCAGACTTCATACTCTTAATGCCAAACTTAAAAATTGTACCTATTTTAGGGCCTTTGTACCACTTTTATGTATGGCTTTGTACATATTTCTTGCTCCAAGAGGTTGAGAGGTGTGCCAAGACGACCTACTGATAAAAATCTTAAAAATAAGTGTGTGGAAGAGGGGAGTGGGTCTTATTCACAGGAACATCAGAGGAAGATGAAAAACCTATACTGTAACCATTGCAGGTTTTCCAGCTTTCCTGCCAGAAATGAGCACTACTGTTTCACAGCATGGAGACAAAAGCTGTTTTTGTTAGGAAAACCTAGAAAGATTTCCTGTATGATTTTGATGTCTTACACTGGCACTCTGTTTTCAGGTAATGGTCTGATATGGCATATGGGTTAGTAATTTGAGTTTGGGATGCTGATGCTGATAGTTTCCATTAATAAAAGTGTTAGTGGCTATGTTTCCTTTTGTTCTTCCTTCATTATAATGGATGGAACACATAAAATTACAGTTCTTGTTGGCTTTCAATGTTTATTTTTATATTTTACACATGTACTATTCTCAGAATTGTAAGCAGTAATCCAGATGTGGGCTTTTCGTACAACCTGATGGGAAAGAATGGATTCTATTCTCCTGCTGAATACACATACTTATTTTATAGTGGGCAACTGGGGTGATGGATTTAAATGGTCACTGAGTAATGTGGTTCCTAATTGAGACACTGTGTTGGGATAGTTGTTGTTGTCCATACATGATGTAAACGCTGGCAATAGGTATTACAAATTTCCTCATTTTTTTTAGTCTCCTCATTAATGGTCAATGCTCGCTTAGCTTTAGAGGAGGTATTGCATAATGTTGATGTAGTCAGTAAGTAGTGACAGATGTCCGAAGACTCCAGTCTGATTGAGAATTTGCAGGCTGTTTTATGGTAACCAAATTAGAAGGCGGATTATAGCTACTGTTTTAGTGTCTGTTAGTATATGCACAGGTTGGTTTCTATACATTCTATTAACAAGTCATATTTTAATGGAAACATGTATGGACACAAGCTTTTTTATTGATGCATGAGGCTAAGCTCATCAAATCTTTATATATATATATATATCTATATATATATATATATATATATATATATATATATATATATATATATATATATATACTGTATACACATCCCTTTTTATTTGAATATAAGGTCACTTCATAAATAGACGAGAAATGAAGGGTTGATAATTGGAGGTCATACTCAATTGCTTGTATTTCATCCCTCAATTTCGTGAATCTTATTTACAACACATAATTTGGAAGTCACATAAATATACCCCATTACCTCATTATTTATTTGGAAAATGGTCTGATGTTAACAAATAATGTTTAAGGGTTTAGGGTTATTAAATTATCTAGTTAGTGAGATGCTAAAGAAGACGAGAAATTAGTTTCTTTAATCCTTTCTTCAGCTACTTAACTAATGCTATGCAATGCATTTAGATATATTCCTGATATGATATTATTGTTATAAAATATGTAATGTAGTTGGGACTGTGCCTCATCATCTGCACCTACTATGTGTACTGTGATAACTTACTTCCTTAAGTGGGTTAATTGGTATACCTTATGAGCCTCTGAATTTTTATATATGTTGATGTCAGATGGATAAATGTACAAGCTATTCCATTCATAAATATAAATTATTGTCTAGAGCCCTTGTTCCAGTCAGAGCAGCTGGCCTGATGTTTCATAGGAAAGCTGCTAAGTCAGGTTCTTCATGCATTTCCAGTCCTTTTGCTAACAGTGGTTATATGAGAGTGACCTAATTATCAATTCATTGCTGAAGTGTTAGAAAAGATGGGAATTATAAACTTCTTATATCTTAGAATAGTGAGTGAAGTCAGAGATACTATCAAGGGCTAGATATATAAAGGTTGTTTATCGAATAGTTTTATTAATGATTATATTTTAATTTATTATTTGATATTTAACTTTCCAATTCCTACTATTATTTTATATATGTGATAATATTATATATACATTATAATTTAATTCTTTCATCATCTAGTTATATAGTCTTAAACAATTAATATATTTTGTCATAATAAATAAGAAAAGAGATGAAATGGGAAAAGGAAAGGAGAAATTTTATTTGAAAAAATAAATGAGCTAGGATTTATAACTTATATAAATTTCATATTATAAATTTTAAATCTATCTATTAATTTACTTCCTTGTTAATGTAATAATTATTAGTATTAGAAGAATACCATGTAGTACTACCGGAATGTGTTCCTGAAGCATATATTTAAAGTGATATCACTTTAAAATATAATATTTTATTTAATTATAGTAATGTTAAGATATTTATGGTTTTAATTACTAAATTAATAATTATTTAATATCACTGATTCCTTGTTCACATTTTATTCTAACCTGCAACTAGTTTTCTTTTCTGTAAGTTCAGGTTTTCTTGGGATTTTTCATGGTCTCAACTTATGTTAATGTCCCAGTTTATTGGTATTCATTCATTTAATACGCTCTTGAAAATATATACTGTTAGTTTTTTATTCATTCTCATATTACTAGTTGATGGAGAAGAAGGTGCTATGACAGATGAGTGGATTAACACCTAAGTTTCCATTAACCTGTTACTTTTTAATAATCAAATACTTCCATGTTAACAGGTTTAACTATTAAGAATATGCAACCTGTATATATACATATTTTTACAAGTTTATTTATTCTTTTTTCATTCAGTTATATGTGTACATTAATACTGGACCTGCAAAAGCAATCTCTAAAGTTAATACTTATTATTAGTTTTACATAGTTATACTTTTATATTGTTTGTTCTTTCTACACTAATGAGTACTGTACATAATCATTACAGCAAAATTGCCTTCAGAATTTCTTTCATTTAGGTAACAGAATGAGGTTAAAGAGTTGTAACTTAAGGAAAAGTCATAGTATGAAGTATAACTATGTGACTGTCTGAGTGAGAACATGCATTCTATGCTCAGAAATGAAAGTATCATTTGTAGAAAATGCAGGAGAGTTGGATTCATTTTAATGAATTCTCTGCTGCTCTTTCTAGGTGCTTTTCATATCAGTATATAATATATATGGTGAGTTAATTAAGCCTGGCAGCCCTGCATAAAGGCATGTAGTAGTAGGATTTAACTTTCTACAGAGTTTTGTGAAGGCATACTAACTTATACCTTTGTAATATAATTATATGTGCTACTTTGGCAACCTTTTTCATTTGATTCTGTGACTTTGCTGTCATCATTTTTGGCAGATTTTAAATTACAAGAACGTACGGTGTGTTTGAGACTGGGATTTTTACTTCATATGTTTATGTTCAAGCAACAAAAGCTGAAATATTACAAAGGATTTTGTATAAATGATTTCTTTAAGTCATACTGTGATGTGCATTGGAAGTTTTCTTACAATTTTTCTCCAACTTCACTCCTTGTGAGTTTGCAGTCTTGAAAGTCCTGTTACAAATTAATGCATTCCTTTGGGGGGAGACACTTTGTTGAAGTGTGGGAGGGGGGTTCTTGAATAATGAACTGATAGCACCCTGCTGACTTTATGAACACTTTGTTTAGGCATGAAGGTTAAACATTTATTTGGTGGACAGATTCTTCATGATTAATTACCTGCTGTTGGGGGGTGGGGGGCTGTGGGTCTGTTCTTTGGAATTTCCTTCACACACACACACACACACACACACACACACACACACACACACACACACACACACACACACACACACACACACACATTCTCGGGACTATTTTTGTGTTGTGCTGTGCCATATTGCCTGCTGTTTTACTAGTTTTGTGCTGTTGACACAGCAGTCTTTGATATTTTCCAATCATTTATTCCTGTAGGAATAGAAATGTCTTGTATCAGAAGGTTGAGTACATTTTGAAATGTTGTTTAAATTACACCTGCAAAAAGCAATGTGTGCAAGATATAGGTCTGGAAAACGGGCGAGATCTGATATTACAGTGGTGAAGAATGGTAGGTCTTAGACCAGTGCATGGGTGCATTTCTGTACATTAAGTGGACACAACCTGTCATTTAGAAGAAAAAGTCTTGGGGTTGGGAACCGATAGAAATTGTATAGCAGTGTTATGTAAGCTACATTTTGTTTCCTAGCTTTTTCACCACTCCTAGACACATGCAGTCTGCATTGTATGATCTAAAGATCTTGTGCAGTATGTTCTGATGGATTATAGATGTGAGAAATTGGCCACTGATTAGGTTTCTTTAATTGCTGGGTACCTCTTGCCTTACATTTGGCTGTCCCAAGCCTAGTGCACCAATGCACCTTAACTCACGTGAAGCAGATCTTATGAAAACAACCTTTGTCTCATTGCTATTTATTCTAAAGGGTCGGTTGCTGACTGACAGGGAGCATGGCATTATGCACAAGCTGTAGTTTGCATATTAACATTGTAACTAACATCGAAAAAAACAACTGACCAAAAGGGTCAGAAAAGTAAAATACTTTTCTGTGTCTCTGCTTGATTCCTTGTACTTTTAAACTCCCTCACATACAGACTACTTTGCAGTGACTGTTCCCCCAGAAAACAAAGTTGTTGCAAATTTCCACCTTATATACCCATTGCACAACACCACTGACAATCACTTACACAAAGATCTTTAACTCTTGAAATTTGAAATTCCAAAGCATGATCTGCATAAAACGAATGTCCACCTAAAATAGAAATGCAAATGTGCATCTTATTCACCTAGGATAGACATAGATACAGTCACTTCTAAAATTATTTATGAAACAGCAGCCTTTTCTAGAAATGTCTGTCTACCTATACCTATCTACTCCCCTCACTAATGTGTGGCGCTCCTCTATTAACTAACTTGTCACTCACTTCAAAATTGGAAGTCTGTTATAATAAGATTTCTAAATTTGTCCCCAAAGCCAAATACTCCTCCCATCACTGTATTGCCCTTAATTTGTTACACAGGCTTGAACTCTCCAACCATCTAGACTATCTTCAGATTACCGCAGCCCACAAACTAATCTTTCAGCCCTCTAAGTGCCCTGCTCTATGCAACATCCTTCTCCCCTGCACCCCTCAGAGAACTCTCAGATCTACTCACCAAAACCTAATCCGTGTCCGAAAACCCAATCGCCCTGCTGGTCAGCTCCTGCTTTCCTTTTTCTTAGCAAAAAAATTTAATTTTCTTCCTTCCTCTCTAAGGACCTGTGCAAACTTTGAAAACTTTAAATCTCCGTTACATTCCTACGTTTACTGTAAAAGGAAATGCAACTGCATTCTCCGCACCTAGTCCTATAAGTTTCTCTCCACCTCTAAACCCCTCTCCAGCTATGATTACTAGCCTCTCTAGCTATGATCTGTAGGCTACCACACATGTACATATTGTAAATATGACATTTGTACCATATACCTAAGAATATGTACCTGCTCTCTAACATGAAATTTAACTGTAAATTGTTCATTATAGTATTGTGTCTGTATCTAAAGGTAACATGTACCTAAGAAATTACATCTGCTCTCTAGCATGAAACATCATTGTAAATTGTTCTTCTTTTCTATATTGTATCTGTATCTAAACTTTGTAACATGGAGCTTTTCTCCATGGGCCTCCCTGAGCCCAGTGGACATCCCCGGCCATCAAACTGGAAATGAATGAATAAATAAATAGCTCATCAGGCCATTTTCTACCATGTAATGCTCCCTTGCCTGTTAATGTAAAACACCACTACGTTGTAAAACTTTGCTAGTAATGTAGTATATATTAACACAGGTAAATTACCATATTTGTCTTAACTTGTATAATTGCCTATGGCTGTGGATGTGGCTGAAATGGGTCCAAGTAAAAAGCTCACAGAGCCAGTTAACAAATATGGAGTAAGTAATTGCATTTGTTTCTCAATACTGACCCCCTCCCTCCAGCCTATACAAGGCCATTGTATATTGTTTTGGTGCAGGACCATCTCATCTCCCATTATTAGTATATGCAGGCAATGAATGCTAAACAGTGGCTTTTGCCAGTTGTGGGCAAACTGTCTGGTGGGCATCAGCTGATGGAATTAGAAAAAAATGTCTTTGGGTTCAAACCAAATGTTTTGATTGCTGTTTATTTTACTCTCTAGGCCAAAGGTTCGAAAGGATCAGAATAGATGCTGGTGAATAACTGTTTAAAGATGTACATTTTCTGACGGTGTTAATGCATCTTGATTCATATGTCTTACTTGACAACCTCCTCAGCATTGTGTGTGTCTTTTGAGTTGAACAGTGGAGCACCATCATTTTAGACTGGTGTGGGAGTAGGATTTACAGAAGGCGTTGCAGTGTTTTTGAAAAGAGGGTGAGAATTTGTATGTATGGAATGATACAAACATCTGTAGAGATTTAAAGTAAAAACTGATAAACTGCATGCAGACTGAATTATGTGAGACAAGGCTTCATGTATACATTCACAGGAGGTGCTGGGATTGGAAGTCTTCTTTTAAAACAACAAATGTATACTATGACTGCTTATAAATGAGCAGCTGAGAAAGCCCTTGTGCTAGAATTCATTTCAACTCTGCTGTGTATAAAAGAAATTATTTTTTTCTGGACCAGCTGGAGTATATATATGGTGGAAATAAAGGACCTATCAGAACAGGCAGTTTGATGTTCAGCATGCCACAAGTTAATTTTAACAAGCTGATGTGTGAACAAAATGGAGAGGGAATGATAGTTATGTTGCATTAAAGTACCAGTTTTTGTGGTTTTGAGCACAGTGAAAGAATGCTAGCAAATGTACTTTTTCCTGTAAGAATAAATGTTTACACACTTCGCAGTCTTGGTTTCTGCACCTAAAGTAGCAAAATGCAAGGTAACTTGAGGGGTGTGTATGTGTGTGTAGTGTGTATGTATATAAATATATAAATATATGTGTGTGTATATATATATATATATATATATATATATATATAAGTATTTTAAGCTAATGTCTTGGAGATGAACAAATTTAATGATTGACTAATGCAATGGATTAATACACTCCAGTGAATCATGCTGGCTTCAGGCTACACCTGGCAAAACAATACTGTCTGAGGTAGTTAAACATTCATTTGCCCTCCCTCTCTTTCAGACAAGACCCACTTCAGATTGCACCAACTTTACAGAAAGGATGCAGATTAATTATACACAAGAGATAAGAAATTATACAGTGTTAAGAATAACACTTATTAGATTCTGGAAGATCAGAAGGCTGTGGATTCTATTCCCTCCCCAAAAATAGCAGCACAAAGTAAATGGCTTTAAGTTATAAAATTATTTCACACTCTTAAATGAAGTTGGAGACTGTGTGTCTACAGGCTAAATAGCTTGGTAGTTACAGCATGCAGAAAATGCTGACTTTTGTGGGTTTATGGCAGTCCAGGTGTGTACCCTGCCCTGAGGATTAATGTTTCATGTGTTTGTTTTAGTGTACTTGTGATCATATTCAGTGGTTAACTTGGCAACAGCAAGCAATCCAGTGACACATTTATCTAAGTTAGCTGATGTGCTTCCCTCTTAACAAACTTGCAGTGTTATATTTTACTTTGTTGTACTCTTAACATTTTCCCAGAACAAGACGTCTGAGTGTAATAATTAACTATTGTTTTAGGGGGTGGGTCATTAGCACTACTACTGCACTTCTATATATTTTATTTATTTATATATATATTTTTTTGCCAGTATATTGTCTGAGAGTAGCTATAATTATAAGAAAATGAAAAACATAACATTAACATTTTCAATTAGGGTAGAATGCTTGCATTAGAATCTAAAAATAAGCAGGCAGTGTACTACACAATGCATTGTGTTTTAAATCAGTATATGTGGTACTTGAATACTTCAGAATCAGTACATGTGAAATGGAATGCCTGGAATATCATTTCTGTTATATGTGTATTGGTCTGGGACTGGTACTCTGTAGTCTGTATGCATCCTCCTTTTCTGGAAAATAAAATTAAAAGATATTGTGCATACAAATAAGGAAATGACTGCATGTGAAAATGCTTGTACATGACTATAGTGGTTAAATACAGTATGATATTTTTGGCCATTTTTAGGAGTCTTTCTTTCTGGAGGTTAGGACATCTGTTGGGGCATTTTAGATCATTTTGTCAGAAATAGCCTAGGGGTCTCTGAAATGAAATAGCCTGTAGTTTACAGACACACCACCAAATAAAGTAAGATTATGTGCAAGTTCTTGGCTATTGTGATGTGAAAGAAATGCAACCATGGAGATTTATTTCACTTAAACATTGTAGGCTGAAAGCAGTTTCTCTGGGTAGGGAGTTGGGCTGGGGGCAATGCTTGTGTAAATAGCTGCAGTTCTGTCTACATTTGCAACAGTAATGTACATTTCACTGAAGTAAGATTGACCAGAAGCTGAAGCTATGAAATCTGAGTGTGGTTTGTATGTGTGTGGTGGTGGGGGGGGGGTCAAGGAATTTTTGTTAAACCATGTTTTATTGTAGAAAGTCTGGTAAGTAAAATTAATTTTAAAATTAAATGTGTACTTGGCTGATGCACACAAGCTGTGATAGTGAGTCTGTCAGCAAAATGAAAGTATGCAATGCAGATGTTAGTATTTGTACTTTAATCCTGACCAGTAAAGAGCAGCTACTTCATTAGGTAATGGGGGGGGGGGGTGTGAATTCATTGAGGTGACTGCCCTTGTTTACTGTCAGTTATGGCTTTGCAAGATGACTGTTTGAGTAAAGTCTGCTGTTGGGCAAGCCTGTAACTACCATTTCTGTGCAATGGACTAAATTAATGCAGCCATTTGCAGTTCATTACTGTTTTGCTTTCTGATTTCAGAGGTTTTTGAGCCAGGTACTTTTGGTAGGCTGTTGGGATGGGGGACTTTCATGTCGCCAGTGTTGGAATGAAATAACCATTTAGTGTTGTAATTCTGGCTTTGCAAAACTCTGTCTGAGGGAGTAAGCAATATGCATACAGGCTGTGACTACGGTCTCTGTGCAGCAGATATATTTTAATGCTGGAAGGATCAAAGCAGAAAGTATAGTGGGGGCAATGGAATGACTGCCCCTGTTAGTCCTGCAAAGACAATGTAAGCAGTGTGTGCATCACAAATGCATTAATAGTCTTTAATCCTGGCAAGGCCAAGCCAGATAGTTGGTAGGTCATGGCTGTGGCAGACTGTCAATTAAATGAGTGCTGTTTCTGAAGCTGTAAATCATTACATGTATACAACAGTGGCACTTAAAATCATTTCTGCAATATCTTCATTTCAGAGTTGCAAAAACTACAATAACCAGAATGAGTGAACAGAGTGAGCAGAGTGTTACAGTGGCCTATCTGAAATCTATTAATTTTAAAGAGTTGACTCTTGATGAGAAGTTAAGAATCAAGAGGACTGGAAGACCCACACCTGATCTGAAGATAGAGTCTGCAGGTACAAGTAGGTCAAGAACATACACACGCAGCTTCAACAGGTCAGTGTATGACAAACACACCTGGATCTGTGGTTGTGAGGAAACAAACAGCTTGTACTGCTTCCCATGTTTGTTGTTTGGTGGAGAGGAAGCCTGGACATCAAAGGGTATGGATGACCTGAAGAGACTGGAAGAAAAGTCCAGAAGGCATGAACAGTCTGCTAAACATTTTGACAACCAAATGAGTCTAGCAGTGTTGGGAACTGTGGATATCAGGTGTCAGTTAAGTAGTGGATACCAGTTATCAGTAGAAAGACACAACAAGAAAGTGGATGACAACCGTTATGTTCTGTCTATTTTAATAGAATGCATCAAGGTGTGTGGTGCACAAGAAGTAGCTTTAAGAGGCCATGATGAGTCTGAAGAGTCATGGAATCCAGGAATGTTCCGGGCACTGGTAGAATTCAGCTGCCAGTTTGATAAGAAGTTGATTGACCACGTGACAAATTCAACTGTTTTCAAAGGAACATCAAAAACTATTCAAAATGAACTCCTGGACTGCATGCTAACAGTATGCAGAGAAGAAATAAAAAAGGAGATTTGTACTGCAAAATTTATAGCAGTAATTGCAGATGAAACCACTGATTTTGTTGGGATATGGCAAATGGCTATTGTGTTCCGTTACATTGTCAATGGACAGGTGGTGGAACGTTTTTGGGGATACTTTACACCACTTGGACAGACAGCACAACATATTGCTGTTGTAATAAAACAACAGTTGAAGGAAGTAGTGGGAGACCAGCATGAAAAAGTGATTGCTCAGAGTTATGATGGTGCATCTGTTATGAGTGGTGTTCAGCATGGGGTCCAGGCCATCGTAAGACAAGAGTTTAAATATGCCTACTATGTACACTGCTATGCCCACCAACTTAATCTGGTAATGCAAAGAGCCACACAACAGAATACTGAAACAAGGACATTTTTTGTAACACTTGGTGAAATTCCAGCCTTTTTCAGTCGTTCAGTTCAAAGACAAGCTGCTCTGGATAGTATAGTATCACAACGCATGCCAAGAGTGTCAGGAACACGGTGGAATTTTAACATCCGTACTGTAAATGCAGTGTACGAGAACTTGGAGTCACTGGCAGAGTGCTTTAATTATTTGTACAAGAATCCTACATCTGCTGCAGCAACTATACTGGAAGCAAATGGGCTACTGCGATCAGTTGAAGATGATGAATTTAAATTTTGGCTTACTGTTTTCCATCGTATAATGCCCCATGTTGACATTCTGTACAGGCAACTTCAGTGTCGTACCACAGATGCAACTGCTGTTGAAAAGGAAGTTCAGACATTTTTGGATGCAATTGACAGTGTTAGATCGGGTATCGATGGTATTGCAGAGCAGTATCTACAGACGGAGAACATCCGGTCAAAATGTAGACGAGGGCCATCAGCTTCCCGACCACTGCATGAGACCTTGCCAGTTGCTGCAAAGGAAGTGTGTGATGTCGTGAAGTTCCAGGCATCATCACGATTTCAACAAACTGGCCATCTTCAAGCTTCTCAGTTACTTCTGCCTGGAAAGTTTTCAACATACATAAGAGAGTTTCCAGAAAATCTGTTCACAGGAACAATGGACAACTATCCATTCCTGTTGAGGGGAGAACTTAGAACAGAACTTGGAGTGGTGTATCAACGTGAAGACTTTAAAGCAGCTGGCAGTGCAGTCAAGATGTTAAAATTCTTGTTGGACAACTCCTTAACCAGTGTGTTTTCACAGACTTACAAAGTGTTGTTAATTATAGCCACCAAACCAATGTCAACTGCTGAGGCAGAAAGGTGTTTCTCAACACTGAAAAGGATTAAAACTTTTCTTCGTTCTACAATAGGGCAAGACAGATTGAATGCTTTGGCTATGCTTTCCATAGGAAAGGAGTTAATGCGGAGTATAACTAACTTCAACCACAGAGTTATTGATTTGTTTGCCCAAAATAAAGAGAGACGAATGAACTTTATCTATAAGTAACGGAACACAATACACAGAAGAACACAAGAGGCACTTATTTGGTACTACTAGTACTACAAGCACTTATGTAACCCAGCCACTGGGGAATGCACAAGCCAGTGCATTTCTTCGTGCCGGTCCCAAGCCCGGATAAATGGGGAGGGTTATATCAGGAAGGGAATCACATATAACCTCCTGACAAAATTTTGTGGGACAACAATACAGATTTTGATACAGGATTGGTTGAGGCCCGGGTTAACAATGACAACCACCAGTACTGTGTTAACCAAAAGGGTGCTGGCAGAAATTGGGTGGAGGCTACTGTTGGCTCTAGAAGAGGGGGAAGGCATGTCCAAAGGTGAGATTGTGTTGATTTGGACATGTGCTGAGGAGGGATGCTGGGTATATTGGGAGAAGGATGCTGGGGTATATTGGGAGAAGGATGCTGGGTATATTGGGAGAAAGGTGCTGGGTATATTGGGAGAAGGATGCTAAGGATGGAGTTGCCAGGGAAGAAAAGAGGAAGGACTCGTAAGGATAGATTTATGGATGTGGTAGAGGACGTGATGTGGTGACAGAGCAAGATGCAGAGGACAGCAACCAATGGAAACAGATCTGATGTGGCAAACCCCTAACAGGAACAACTGAAAGACTACAAGCACTTATTTGGAACCAGCTGGGGGTCACATGAATATTATTTGCTTGGGGAAACTTAAAACTGTCCCTTTTGAGTCTCCGTGAAAAAGGGGGTGGGAGAAATCCAGTATGACCTGATGTGTTCTAGACCACAGCTTCTCCTCAGGTGCAGAAATGAAGTATGAAGTACTGTTTGCAGTATACCGCAGAGGTAAGTGTTCAAACCAATGTGTGTATGTAACAATGTGTGCTGTGTAGAGTATTCAGCATGCGCCATACTGACTGAGCATTTATTTCATGTAAATAAGTATGTCAAGCATTGATCCCATTGCACCATAGCTCCACCCCTTCTTGTTGACCACGCCCCTTCTTATTGGCCACACCCATCCTGCAGCCCCCCTTTGATTTGAAGTCACCAGCCGCCACTGGCCTCTGCTGAAAATTGTTTTTTTGTTCCAAGTCAGACTGTCCTGATTAACAAATGTTAAATAAAATTGACAGGCATTTGAATTTCCTTACATATTTGATGGTGCAGTGGTAGTATTGTTGCCTCACAGCTATAGGTTTTTCTGGTTTGATTCTTGGCTGGGGTGCCTTCTGTGTGGAGTCTGCATCTCCTCCCTGTGTTTGTGTGGATTTGCTCTGGTGCCCTGCCATTTTACAAAGACGTGTCTGCAGCATTTCTCCCTGGGCCTCTGCTGAAAATTGTTTTTGTTCTGTCAGAAGTAAAATTGACAGGCATTTGAATTTCAGACTTCATGTTCTTCAGAAAATACATAGTAACACAACCTTTTATTCTAGCAATTTTCTAAGTTTATAAGATGAATATTTGAAATTAGTCCCTATTTTTGGGACTGTATTCCCCCATTATTGGCTTTGTCCAGGTTTTTTGTGCTACGGTTGACAGCTATGGCAAGAACTAAATTCACGGAATATGTTTGAGGGCTGTATTCCCTCATTACTGGGTTTGTCCAGGTGTTTTGTACTAAGGAGTTGACAGCTATGGTGAGAACTGAATTCAGTAAATGATAGCCATTTAAGTTTCAGTCTTCCTCTCTTTTACAAAGCAGCTGATTTGGCGTAGTGGTATGTTGCTCTGACTGTTTAGCACAGGGACCTTGGCAGTAAAATGTATGGTGGTAACGCAGCATTTCTCTTTCACAAAGCAGCTGATTTGGCGTAGTGGTATGTTGCTCTGACTGTTTTGCACAGGGACCTTGGCAGTAAAATGTATGGTGGTAACACAGCATTTTATTCTAGCAACTTTCCAAGATTATATAAGCAATGTTTAATGTGTCCCTGTTTTTTGGGCTTTTGACCCCCCCCCAATAAATTTTGGCTTTTTCCAGTTTTCTTGTGCTGCGAAGTTGAGATGCAGTTGAGTATTGAGTAGATTTTACAAGGAGCTGAGAGCTGCAGGGGAACAGAAGTTTAGTGTTGCTTAAGTGAAGTTGGCTTGCCTTGTTAATAGCACAACAGGTTGTGTACTTGCTTTTGATGCAGAAGGCTGTGGGTTCTACTCCCACAAGGGGTGGATGCTGCCATACTGAGAATGTTCTCCTTGATGAAGATACTAACTATGAGTCTGTTATCAGTTTGCCATCCATTTCCTCTTGCAATATTACTAGCTTATCATTTTTTTAATGTAATATAGGCAATTTATTCCTGAGGGGCAACAGACACTTTATTTTTCGATGAAACCATGAAATATAAAGGTGTTTGCTTACAGCAACCTCTTCATTAGTTACAGATTTCTTTAATGTGGAATTATTTAGATGACTTTTACTTCTTCAGAGATTGTGCATATTTACTGATAATGGACTGTAGAATTGTGCATATTTACTGATAATGGTGGACTGTAGAATTGTGCATATTTACTGATAATGGTGGACTGTAGAATTGTGCATATTTACTGATAATGGTGGACTGTAGAATTGTGCATATTTACTAATAATGGTGGACTGTGGAAGTCTGAGTAGACTTTTATGATGGAAATGTTCTGAACTGGCAGTTTTGTCATTATGGGTGCATGCGTTTTGTTTCATTGCTTACTGGAAAAATGTTCAAAACAAATTTAAAATGCCCTCTAACAACTGTACTGTATTGTACAAGGAATATAATTTAGTACAATGAGGAAGGTGTATCAAAGAGCACATGTATGTTTCATATGCAAGGGGCCTATGATTTGAAAACAGCCCAAAATTAATCTTTATCTGCCACTGGCAAAATGTATTTTCTTTGAATGTGGGTTTCAGTGCTGTTTCAATGAATGTGAGTTTCAAGGGCAGATAAGTTTTAATGCTAAGTCTGTTTTCATTGTGAGACTGCATTGCTTTGTTTAGCAGATGTCTTAGTGTTTGTGCTGTAAAATACAAAATACAACTTTCAAATGAAGTCCAACTCATCATAGAAGTAAAGCAGTATGCACATTAGTGTTTATGGTAAATGGAGTGAAATAGCCAAGTAATGGTTCATTGGAATGGCTGCAGAGGCTCCATTCAACCATGATTTTGTGAGGGGGGAAGGGCAGCAAACTCAGACAGGCCCAGCTGAGCTATACCTCCCAACTGTCCAGATTTTCAAAGAATGAATAGGTTTTTGCTTCTTATTTTTGGTTTGTTCTTCATAAAATTTGTAGTTTTCTGGCAAATCATTTAGGAATTAAGTCACTAAATAATGATACACTGAGTTTCAGACTTCATAACCTTCAGAAAAATGCATGCTAAAGTAAGACCTGTTATTCTATCAACTGTCTCAATTTATACAAGAGCAATTTTTAGTACTGTTTATATGTTCCCCCAATATATTTGGCCTTGTTCAGATTTACTGCATTAACAGGTTGAGAGGTACATGCAAATAAATTGCTTTATAGAATTAGGCATAGCCAACATCTCAACTGTCCCCGATTTTGGCTCAAAATGTTGCTCTTCCCCCTAATAATCCCTCCGCAAAATAGCAATTTTGGAAGAAAACATGGAGGGTTTACAATTAAGAAATAACTGTAATAATCAGTTATAGATGACTTGAAATGCATGTAGATTCTTTTATTTTGTCAGCTACTCAAGTTAGCAGTACTAATATTAAAGTGTCCCTTCTTTGACAGGTTCCCAGCTGTATTGTGTGGCTATTTTATATTTTTGCATCACATTTTTGGTCCATTTTTCATAAAATTGTGTTTTTGGCAAATTAGTGACAAATCATTAAAGACTGAAGTTAGAAAATAATGACAGACATTTGAGTTTCAGATTTTATACCCTTCAGAAAATTCATACTAATGCAAGACCTATTCTATTATCTTTCTAAGTTTATTAGAGCAATATTTAAAAATTGTCCTTATTTTTGGGCCTTTGTCCCACTTCTGTGTATGGCTTTGTCCAGATTTCTTGCTCTGAGGTTGAGAGGTATGACAAATGTGTCAGGGCCATCACAGTCAGCCAGAAACATTTCAAATTGTGACATACTTGTTGCACCCCACTCCCCCATGTAGTGACTCTGGATGTGTCCAAGCAAGGCAAGGAGTAGTTATGCAGTGTAAATGTGCAGTGTGTCCCCCATCCAAGGTAGACACAAGTACTACAGTGGCTTTTCATCTGTCCTTGATTTTGCAGAATGGTCTGGTTTCTGTCATATTTTTGTACTGTTGATTTATGCTTATTACTCAAAGTGCCTGTTGCTCTGTGTTTAAGTAGCAATGCTTTAATGACCATAAGGTAAGCTTGTCTGAGATCGTAAGATGCAAGTAAGCTTTAATAAGCATACTGTTAAAGAATTGCCAACATTGAAAGCCTTTCTGTTGTTGCCATGCAGAGAATACTTAACTAGATAATGTATAAGCCTTGGGTATTGAAGGACAGGATTACATTCTTTTAAAAGCTCACACTTGTTGGAGACTTCCAGTCATCTCTACAGGCTTTACCCGTAAACTAAACAGAATGCCAATCATGTGTGGTCCATAACCTGTACAGTAATCCTTTAAGCAATGTATCTTGAGCTTGTTTCTTGTTTGCTTTTCATTTTTTACTTTGATCATGTTTTCCCATGAAAAAAGTAGATAGTTGTCAGGCAGCAGGTCTTTTTTGGATAAGAAACATTTTTACAAGTGGGGGTATCACAGAGATTTCTACTTTCAGCATGTTACTTGGTACTTTAATAAAGTTGAATATAAATTATAATTAGAACTGCAGTGCAAGGAGAAGTGGTTTGAGTTGAGTGCTGCTTGTTTTTCTTATACTTGATTTTGACTGGCATTCCAGTAATGTATTTAAAAAGTAATTTATTTTTTCATGCCTCACAACCTTTTGTTTCCATCTAGATATTAAGTAAGCTGTCCTGCAGCCAATGCATTGAAATATTTTTATTCTTCTACACTTATCTTTGTCTTGATTGGACTCTCATAACTATGGTTTGGCACCCAGGGCAGAGTATTTAATTAAAGTTAGTTTTTGTGGTTTTGAGCATAGCTCCTCCCCTTTCTAGTTGGCCGCACCCCTTCCCCTTGACCCCACCCATTCAGCTGTCTCCTGCAGCCCCCCTTTGATTTGAAGTCACCAGCTGCCACTGCTTTTATCCATACCTATCAATAATTTTGCCATCCTAATTACAAAGAGTAAGAGTAGAATTAACTAAGTTCTTAGCAACAGTGGACTCAATTAAAGCTATAGTTGCTGGATTGGGTTTGGGAATAGTATATAACATTTAAAAGAACAAGGCACTTTATGCATTCTATCTGCCTTTTTAGAGAAAGCTGACTGACTCTCAAGAAAATTGCAGGCAATAAGACATACATGCTCTAAAACAGACAGGACAGTAGGAATGGATGTAGTTTCTGGAACATCCTTCTGTATTGACTCATACTATTTTCTGAGGGACAGAGAAACCTCAGTGCTCCTTCCACTGGAAACACTGGGACATTCTAGCAATAGTCTCTGAGAAACAGAATCCTCCACATGAAGAATCAGAAACTGAGCTTTCCTCTGTGTCTGAATCAGAAATCTGAGGACAAAACCCTGAATCCATCCCTGAATTTTGCTGTTCAGATTCACAACATTGAATCTCTTCAAGTGAAGAGGCATCCCTCTTTATTTTACCAGAAACTACTCTAAAACCCAAACTGGACTCTGGAACTGTTCCAGTAAACTACTCCTATCAAAAGAAATTTGAGAAGGAGTAGATACAAGTTTGGTTTTCTGTTTATTTTTCAATGAAACAATGGGCACAACATTGTTTCTAGTGCCGGCCTCTACCTCCCCAGGGATGGGAGAGCATTCTGACATAATGAGGAAATCTTCACTGTTCCTTTTCCCAGGACTAACAGGTGTGGCTCTCCCTTGCCCATTAAAGGGACTCCAACAACCATAGAGGACATGGCTAATCCCCCTGCCACTAGTGGCTACAGGTGCTACACTAGAGGGATTTGGGGTAAAAGATGAGTGGTCTGAGGTACAAAAAATGGCCACAGCAGATTTACCCACATGCAGCTGTGGCAAACTGCTAGCTTGCAATGGTGGCAGTGGCTGTTTGTTTAACTTTTTATTTTTGTGGCTTGAAGAAGGATCAACCATGGGACCGTCAATCTGTTCTATGGTCAAGCCAAAAATGGTGCCTCTTTCCCACAGAAGAGAGGCAGCACATACTGGTAAAATTACCAGTAAACAGGCATTACCTTTTTGACAGAAAAAACACAGCAAAAAGCACCTTCAGACACATGGCAGCCCTACAATAAATAATTAAACACAATTCCCCCACAGGAAATATGCCGACACTTAGTTTACATTACTTCAAAACTGACAGAAAAAATGAGTGCTCCATTTAAAAGTACTATAGCATCATGAGACAGTCCTTTAAAACATAACACTCCTAGCTTTAAAATATCTTTCCTGTAAAGAAAAGTAATAAAACATCAGTAAATATAAGAAAATTGATTTTTCCCCCCAAAACGAACCTATCTACCCATTAAAGGAAAGCACAAGCCAACCATCGATCCTCAAAAGCATCAAAAAAGCATACTCTTCAGCTTCATTAAAGCTCTTAAGTGCTTCATACCCAAACTTGTCTTTTAGTCAGCTCATCTCAAACTGCTTGACTGTTTGGGTGCATGAAAGGCATCCTGAAGCTTCTGAAGCTGGCTGGTTATTTTATCCTTGGCAGGATATAACCCAAATAGTTAAGGCTACTGCAGCAGTGATAAATATGAGGAACATCAGCAGACTCATTTAGTAAATTGTTGCTGGCCCATCTTTATTAATTAAGAAGGTGAAGCACTTGTAAAACATAAAAGAAAAATTTTCTGCCTCTTTACCTACTCTGTCTTGCCTACTGGCCCTGCCCTCCTGGACAACCAAGAACAGTCACTGAATCATTGTTCCCATATTGACCTACTCTCCCAAGCAGGAAATCCTACCTTCTCCCTGAATTGTCAGGAAAGGAACTAAAAGAAAGTATGTTATGGAATTAATCTTCCTTTGATTTGTATGTAAAGTTTCTACCACTTACTAGGAACTAGTATAGGACCCCGGCCTGAGAAGCCTGCAGCCAAAACCCCACATACCTACCTCATCCCGTTTCATCTTTTCCATATACCTTTCTACCTCTTATAGTGACTCCTCCCTCCACTTCAGAGTTTTGGCCACTAGATGGCAGTCTTTACCCACCCATAACCTCTCTTCCTCACTCAATCCCTCACACCATAACGTACAACCAGTCCTTTCACTCTCTTTTTCTCTACCTGCTTGTTAATAGTCCTCCTACCTCTGACTTACACCCACTCCTCCTCAATACAGTCCCCTAGCACCCCTCTAACCAGCCTGACTTCCACTTCCTGCACTTATCTCCACCATACTGTCTGTCCTGCTGCCTTCTTTCCTTGGGTCTCCTCAGTGCTACTCTAGCTATAACTACGTCTACCTTGACTATCTCCTCTCTACATATTCCCTAACCTTGACTATTTCTTCTCTTCATATTCCCCAACCTATCTCCCAGACCCATTTACTCCTTGGCCCACTGTATCTCATTGTGTTCCCCGCATCTGTCCTCCAAACCTGCCAGCTGAAATGGCTCTAATGTCTTTAATGACCTCACTATCTAAGCTCTGCTGAGGACATTCTTCCGGTCTGTCTTTGCTCACACTCACCTAACTCCTCTCCCTATCCCTACCTACATCCTCCCTTACCTATCATAAGGACCAATTTCCCCAGGGCACCGTCTTTAAACCCCTGGATTTGCTCATGGCTGCTGTGCATTCCTGGCCTGTTATCCCATACTTCCTGTAAGTGCGATACTCTTAAGCTTACATAGTTTTGTATTGATATTATCTGGAACTTGTATATCATTTCTAGCCCTAGTAATATTCGAATGTGTTTCATGCTGGTTTTATAAAATGTGTACCCGCCAAATGTATTAATGATTTGATTACTAGTATGTTGTCTAGTGTTTGCTGTAAACATCTGTTATTACTGAATGTGTTGTGGTTTACCTGTCTGTAGGTGTAATTGTGCATAGTTCAACTATCACTGCAAAACGTGGGATTTGCAACTGCGATACATTGCATTTGTAACCTGTACAACGCTGCTGCGTTGCTTAAGAATCAAACATTAATATAGACTCTCCACGGCCATAGCTTTAAAGAAATTTTCTAGTTACAGAGCTTTCCAACATTTAGCTGGTGTTGATTCCATGTTGCTAACCACTTCCACATGGCAGCCGACCATAATAGCACCTGTTCTAGCCCCCCTTGGAACTCCTTTATTCCCAAACTTATGAACCTCAGCAATGTCCAAGCTATTGAAGTGAGTAACTGAGAGGCTTCATAAAATGCCTGTACCTTGCATATGTGTTTTCCCACTCCAACCCCATCCCAGGTTGTTAGTTTAATCCACAATCCCTCTTTTGCTGCTCTTTTCCACTCACAGGACTCAGTAGCATCTCACGAGTGAGCGATACCTTTCAGAAGGTATTCCTATGAATGTTATTGTTATAGCCTGCACTCACAGGACATAGTAGCATCTCACAAGTGAGCAATAACTTTCAGAAGGTATTCCTATGAATAGTATAGCTCGTGGCTAAGCTTCTACATCCCTGGAAATACCCTAGCTTATTCTTGTGCTCACCAGCTGCTTTGACTTAAAATGGGTGATTGTCCACATTTAAATTGCAATAGCTTTATTTTATATCATCCCCGCTAAAGCCCTAGTTTCTGCCTATAAGGCAGCACCCACTTTACTCCTAGGAGCAATTACCCCAACTGGAAGTTAATAACCAGGTACACAACCATCCTAGCCATGTCAAGGTTTATACGGCTGTACCTACTGCTGTCTGCTTACCAGCCGCATTAGAGGAGACTTAGCTTGGTAGTCTTCTCTGGATGGTTACGCACCGCCACCCTTTCAACCCCATAATTTTAATGTTTTAAGCTCAACTACAATCAATAATCCTGTTTCAGCTTACTAGCTGCATTAGCAGGAAACGCCAGATGCTGAATTGAAGTTAACATCTCTACATAACCCTCAACTTAGCATCTTTTCCTTTCTAGCAGCACTAGTGAGCACTGAGTGGATCTACACTGTTTTACTGAACTAAACATGGTAATGTAATCATGCTCACTCTAAATAGATTACATACTCGCTCAGATAAACTGAGCTGTGCCACCCCCCCCCCCCATGTAGTTTTTCTTATCTGCATATACCCAGTGCAATTGTTGTTAGGGTTTTACTACACAACTTACCTAATTTTATGGATTTTATCTGAATACGACAGCATGTTTCTGTGATACTCTTGGCCCTTTGTAGTCAGCTAAAGAACTTTGTACCTTCACAATGTATCAGTTACATTGCTATGCTTATATAAATGTGATTTAATGGCTAGTTATGTAGAGAATGGTATCTGAAATATATGTGCTGTTGTTTATCCATAATCTCTGCAACAGAACCTGTTTTATATCCATGTTCCTCAATTGCTGCTTAAACCTGTTAACCTCTGTTTGATTATAAGTGTATTTGAATTACAATTATCTCATCTCATTATTTTTCTCCATTTTTTTTGCCTCTTTACCTACTCTGTCTTGCCTACCGGCCCTGCCCTCCTCGACAACCAAGAACAGTCACTGAATCATTGTTCCTGGATTGACCTACTCACCCAAACAGGAACTCCTACCTTCTCCCTGAATTGTCAAGAAAGGAACTAAAAGAAAGTATGTTATGGAATTAATCTTCCTTTGATTTGTATGTAAAGTTTCTACCACTTACTAGGAGCTAGTATAGAACCCCAGCCTGAGAAGCCTGCCTCCTGTTTCATCTTTTCCATATACCTTTCTACCTCCTATAGTGACTCCTCCCTCCACATCAGAGTTTTGGTCACTAGATGGCAGTCTTAACCACCCATAACCTCTCTTCCTCACTCAATCCCTCTCACCATAACTTACAACCAGTCCTTTCACTCTCTTTTTCTCTACCTGCTTGTTAATAGTCCTCCTACCTCTGACTTACACCCACTCCTCCTCAATACAGTCCGCTAGCACCCCTCTAACCAGCCTGACTTCCACCTCCTGCACTTACCTCCACCATACTCTGTCCTGCTGCCTTCTTTCCTTGGGTCTGCCCTCTCCGTTCGCCCTGCAGGCTCATTCTGCTCCCCTACCTTGCCCCCAAATTCCACTCACCCCCAGTACCACTACCTTTATAGCTATTAGGCCACAACCTCCACCCACACCCTCCACCCTCCCCTTTGTAACTCATTACTTAACACCCACTAATTAATCACCCCTACCTCACCTACTCTGTACTCATGCTGAATCTTCCTACTTCACATAACCTATAGTTCTTAAACAACTACCCTAATATCTGCCAACTTATACACACTCCAGCTGAGTACTGTTCATAAACATCATGAACACTAAATCATTAACCTGTACAGCTCTTCTACTAATTCTAATCTGCCTTTCCTACACACTCTACCTCACCAGACCTCTTTATACCAATCACACACCCCCAACACACTCCACCATCTCCTCACCCTTACAGTTTGCTCACTCCTCATTATTCATATCCCCTAACCTCTACTCCCACAACAGTTCCTTGCTCTTCAACTTCAAACTCCTATCTTACCCCAAAACCACTATGCAAATACATACCACTCCCATCTCAACACACTCATCTAACTTCAAACCCAATAGCAAGCTTCTTAAACACCTCTTCAACCTCATACACCACATCATCTCCATACTTTCTTCTGGAGACATACACCCAAATCCTGGCCCTTCTACCACTTCCATCTCTCCCTCCCCATCACCTCTACCCCACTCAACCGGAAGACCCCTCCACTTCACCACACTCAATGCCCAAAGCATATGTAATAACATCCGACAACTTCATGCCTGGCTCCATCATAACAAACCTGACTTTCTTTCCATCACTGAAACATGGCTCAAGTCACACATTAAAGACTCAGAACTTACTCCACCTAACTATAGTATTATCAGACATGACAGAACTCATAAGAAAGGGGAGGTGTAAGTCTCCTCTTCCCCTCAACACTCTCAGTCACTCCCTACTCTAAACCTGTCCCTATATTTGGGAAAGCTGAATTACTTTTAGCCCTTCTTCACATAAACAAACATAAATCAATCTGCATAGGCACCCTATACATCCCTCCAGGTGATAACATCCCTGTCTTAGAAGACATTCTCTGCTGGCTCTCATCTAATATCCCAAATGAAACCATAATCCTCGGGATGTTAACATAAATTGGGATAATATACAATCCACAACCAACTCCCTCAATTTCAATCTGTATAACTTCAAGCAACTTATTAAGTCCCCAACCAGACCCTCTAAAGACCTCATATCTGGTAGCACCTTAGACTGGATACTAGTTTCCCATAGACACTACATCTCCAAGAGTGGGACCCTTCTAGATCCACTAGTGGACCATCTTCCCACTTTTGCCCTTCGCCTTCCTTCCTTCCTTCAATTAACCCACTCCTACACCTCCACTCACCTCATAAAAAACTTTAACCACAATGCTTTCGCCAACACCCTAAAAAAAGCTTACTGGAAACCAGTAATGACTTTACCCCTGGATAACGCAATTACTTACTTCAATACAACCTTCTTAAGCTTGCTTGACTTCTTTGCTCCCTTAAGAACTAAATGTATAAAAAGTAAATCCGTCCCTTGGCTAACTAGGAACACCCTAATTACTATGCGAAACCACGATAAAGCCTGGAACTGCTATCATAAAACTAAAACTTCCACTTCCCTTAACGAACACAAATCACTTTACAACAAAGCAAAAAAACTCATTAACAGCGACCGTAAAGCCTATTTCTCCACTCTCCAAACCAAACACAACAATAATCCCAAGAAATTCTGGGATGGCATCTCTTCCCTTCTAAGCCCAGGTAAAAAAGAAAACCCTTGTCCTGACCCTAATGCCTCAGACTCAGATCTTGCTACCCAATTTAACACATTCTTTATTGACTCCATCTCAAAATTAACATAATCCTTTACCATGAAACCAACAGCCCCCCAGCAACCTCCTCAGAACCCCTTCTCCCATAACTCCAATACCCCCCAACCACCTAATTTCACCACAAACTCTATTCCCATCTCTACTATAAAAAAAGTCTTCAAAAACTAAAACCATGTTCTAATGCTCCCGATGAAATATCTTCCTTCTTCCTAAAGACTGCTGCAGAAGCCATAGCCTACCTTATCAGCATCCTAATAAATCAATCTATTTCTGAATGCCATGTTCCCCAGATCTGGAAAAAGGCCTACATTATTTCACTCCACAAGGGTGGCAATAATAATGACATCTCCAACTTCCGTCCTGTCGCTATCCTATCCCCCATCTCTAAAATTCTCAAAAAATGTTTCCATCTACAACTCCTACCCTATAATAACCTTCTAACTTCCACTCAGCACAGATCCCGTCCTGGCCATAATATAACATCACAGCTCTATTCTCCTTCCTTGAAACTGTAAACAAGGCCCATGACTCTGGTCACATTGTTTCCACCCTCCTCCTTGACCTCTCTAAAGCTTTCAACACCATCTCTCATAACCTTATTCTTACTAAGCTCTCCAAGCTAAACTTATCCCACTCCTCTATTAACTGGTTCACAAGCTACTTATCAAATAGGCAACAAGCAGTTAAGTGGAAAAAAACAATTTCCCCTTTCCAATTCACACCCACTGGTGTAACCCAAGGCTCAATTCTAGGTCAGTTTCTCTTTAACATCTTCATCAATGACTTCCACCAGGCCATCCCTAACTCTAAACTTATTCAATACAGAGACAATTCAACAATTATCTGCTCTTCCTGCTGCACTTCTACCCTAATGAAACGTTCCCAAGAAGCATTCTCTGCTACAGAGCTATGGATGCTCCAGAACCATTTAGCACTAAATGCTAATAAGACTAAACTAATGTTATTTTCCCCCTCCAGAAGCATTACCCTAGATAAACACTCTTTCCTTATTACCAGCAACCTTAACACTTCTCTTGAAACTGTCTCCACTGTCAAACTCTTAGGTATCCTAATTGATGACAAACTAAAGTTTGACATCCATTTGCTGGCAAATATCAAAAAAACACACACAAAACTCGGCATGCTTTATCGTCATTACCAATTTATCTCTCCCCCTACCAGGCTCACTCATGCCAACACCTACCTTATCCCTTCTCTACTATATGGAGCCTCTATCCTTACCAACCTGCAATCCTCCCTCAAATCCAAACTCTCCTCCTGTTACTATAAGATCACAAAATTTGCAACTGGCCACAGATCCAGCACCCATCACTGTACCTCCCTACACCAATTGAAATGGCTTGAACTTCCCAATTATCTTATCTACACACAACTCATCCAAGAACATAAACTTATATTTCGCCCTTTTCTCTGTCCCTCCCTCATCTCAACCTTTAAAATGCATCTTCCCAACAGATGCCTACGATCCAACCAACAAAATCAAATTGAACTGCATAAACCCTCCCGCCCACCTGGCAAACATCTTCTTTCCTTCTGCCTCGCACGCCACTGGAACTCCCTCCCATATCTCATCCGTACCACTAACAGTCTCGCTATCTTTAAATCTCTTCTCCGCTCTCACCTAACATCACTGTGGGAATGCTCTTGCTCCCATCCTACATAGTATCTCTATATATATCCCTTCCTACTTCAAACACTTTGACTGACACCTTCTTAACAAGCTGTCACTCTTTATTCCTCCTTAATGCATTATATGGGGTCCTTTGCACTACCTTTTACAGCTGGAACTAACTTGATTATTGTTAATACTGCGATACTTATCTATCCTGACATTTCATTATCGTTAAAACTGTGATACGTTATCTACTCTGACATTTTTATTTTCTAAATCCTCTTTAATCGCTGTATCAGTATCTAGTTGATTTACAGTTATGACTTCTTAGTAGCTCTGTGTAACCTAGAATTATTTTATTTTTATTTTTTTAATTTTTTTTAACTGTATTGTATTTGTATTTGTAATACTGTTATTTTAACTAGTTGTAACTTTGGAGCTTTTCTCCCCAGGGCTCCACTGAAAACGGGCTCCTCAAGGCCCAATGGACCACCCTGGTAAACAAACTACAAATAAATAAATAAATAAATTCATGCATTCAGAATTTAAATACCCAAGTTCAAGGAACATGGTTATGAAGGAAAATGAAAATAACTGAAACTTAAAACATAATTGTGAAATGGATTAGTAAATCTAGCAATCCATGTGGTTAAGAGGGGTATTTAAAATAAATATATAAAAAAGAGCAAATAGGTGAATAGTATAAACATTCTCTTGTATAATACAAATAGTGGAGTGAATCATAAACAATCATAAACAATTAGGTAGCTTTAATAATATAAATAAAGCAGTAAAATCCAAGACTACCACTTCCCAGGATATAAAACAGAATGAACTGAAAAGTTTATTGCTTCTAAACTGCATTACCCTGTAACTACTGTAGTCAATGAAACATTTTCATTAATGCCATCTCTGTCATTAAATCTCATTTTCTCAGTACATTGAAACTTAAAAGCATGGTTTTGCCAGTGCTTCCCATAAGTTCTACATCTTTTCAAAATATTCTCTTCATTTCTGTTATTAATGTTTTTGACATGCTTGCAGAATTTGTTTCTGAATGCTAGCTTCTTTTTGTGCACATAAATAGTACAGCTATATGTGCCAATCTATGAAACGCATAGAACATTCTAAGATTAGTAGTGTTTCTGACTGTTCGGGTGTATTTAAAAATCCATCCACCATGGACTGTAGTAGGACCTGTGTAAGCCTGCCTCTAGTCTCTGCATTCTTATAAATCAACTGGCTGCCTCCTGCACAGCTTGACATAATGATTTGTCATTTCCACATCATCACTGAACATACTGTGCTCTCATTGGGTCAGTGATCAGGTCCTATAAGGCATATATGAACATAAGATCATAGAAACAATATTGTGCAACTGATCACAAGTACCATAAGATGCCTAGCTATATATTGTCTGCTAACACAAGTATATTTTCTTGCCTACCTCCTTGCCATTGAGAAGAAAAGGTCCTGCTCATGATTCACAAACGTGGGTATCATATCATGACACAAGTTCGGCAGAATCTCTTCAACCCCCATGGGAGTATGGGATACATCCAGACACCTTGATAAATAGGAAATCCTCAAAGGCAAATCTGTCTTAAAGCAGAGTAAAATATAAAATGTTAGTGACCGATGCTGCTTAGAGGGATACAGCTCCATGACCCAGTTAACCAGGTTTTTTGATTTCCAGCCTCAGGCTAGAAATGGGAAAGGAATGAATGAGGGGTGCAGCTTGTCTCTCACTGGTGGAGGAGGGACTGCATACATGTACCTCATATGTTGTTTGTATTGTATTCCTTGATGAAAATAAGAAAACCTGAAGAAACATGTGCTCCACAGAACTAAGATGGCAATGGGTTTACATCACTTAAGTGAGTGGCTGTTCCACATTATGCCAGTTACACCATAATTCCTGTTCACTAACTGGGCATGCATGAGGATGTTAGAGAAAAAAAAAAAAAAAAAAAAAAACACCTTACTCTAGTACAGAATTCAGTATCACTTTCACCTAATAGAAAGTTCTGGTTCACATACTGAGGGGAATGAATGCATCAAAAGACCCGCTAAGGGTGATGTTGATGTCTGATGTGCAAGGAATATATCCCCTCCATTGCTATGTCAGCATGATGACAATGTAAGTCAAGCTCCACACATCTCTGATTGACAGAAAATGTTTTGTTACTGTCACTGAGAGTCACTGCCCTAAAGATACCACCAACTGTATCATGCAAATGCAATGTGATTTGAGAACATTTAATTTAGGTGAAGACCTTTAATAATATATAGTGTACAGGAAATACATAAATCTCACACATATTAGTCACAGAGTAAGGAAGAATTCAGTCTACCTGCATGCTAAACATTCCTATGCTTGTTTGTCTTGCACTCTATACGCTCCTGTTGTACACTACATGAAAGCGTGTATTTATGAAACAAAATGCATTTGTAACTATAGTTCCTGGTATTTTCTGAATTACAAAAAATGTGTGTTATTTACTGATTTGCGTTATAATCAGTGAATGATTTATATGGGCATTCCCATTAATATGTTTCTACTACTAGTATGCGAAATAGGGACTTTTGCATACATTGCATTTGTTCATGTCATTTTTATTCAATCTTTGCCCAGTGTCATCTTTTTGTATTGTCCTAAAATTCAAATTAGGATGTGTTTATTGATATCAGTGCACTAGACTACCAATCTAGATGTACTTCCATGTGCTGATCTCTGACCAGGTGAACACATAAGTTGTTGTTTTCATAGTGATATCTGTTCATATGTCTGTACTTCCTTAGAATAACAGTCTGATAACATGCTTATTGAGATATTTTCCCCAACAGTGAGTGAAATTCTAGGAAGAGGTGGAGCGTGAGATCTGTGAATACACTGTGTGTGTGTGTGTGTGTGTGTGTGTGTGTGTGTGTGTGTGTGTGTGTGTGTGTGTGTGTGTGTGTGTTTGTTGGGAGGGGTGGCTGCACCCTATTTTCTGTATACTGAGTTAGTATTTTTTTATTTTTAACATGATATCCATCCATGCACTGAAGAGACAAGTTTATTACACAAAACCTCCCACAGTACAAGAACAGAGTTCCCTAGCAATTAAGCAAATTTATACCCCAGCATCCTTCATGCCGCAGTGGTGCAGCGGTTAGCATTGTTATCTCACAGCAAGAGGTTCTCTGGTTTGATTCTCAGCTGGAGTGCCTTCTGTATGGAGTCTGCATGTCCTCCCCACTGTCGAGTGACGTTTAAAGACATGCAGATGGGTGTGCCTTCTTTGAAGGTTGGGCGTCAGGCTGGCATCTTGGCACTGTAAAAATCTACTGCCAATCATTAGCGGACCGGAGTTCCACTGTGGAGACCCCTAACAGGGCAAAGCCAAAAGACATTAGTTTAGTATACCCTAGCATCCTTCATATTACCCTGGATAACTGGATAGGTATCCATAAATTTACTCCATTGCTGCCCTGCCTTGCCCTTCTTATGAAGTTTGATACAGCATGAAGGTGGGTATTGACAATGCATACTTGTTCCTGTGACTCAAATGTTTTATAATCCTGTACCATGGACATGCATCACCAGGTACAGAGAAAGTCTAGAGATACTGATGATGATATGTATGGCTCATTGGGGAAAGTCACAAGAAACCAAGTTCTGTGCTGGTACAGTCACCAGGTGCTCAGTCTTCTTATAAAATCCAAAAGCCAACAATACAAGGCAGCACTCCTTCTTCCTGGAATTAATAATGTATTGATGTTCACAAGTCACATCTTCCTGGAAATAATTTATTGATGTTCACAATTCACAAACCGGTTTCGGCTGCATAAGCCTTCATCAGTGTAAAGAACCATTGTTACAGCAGACCATTAAATACTTTCTACTCACACCACATTGGTCAGTCACAAACAATCATTTAACCCTGGTGGAAACAAGCCCCTTAACCCGATAATCCTCCTTTTTTCGTTTTGACCCAGTAGTTTATCTCATCTACCTTTATTATTTCTTCTATGCCCAATTTTATCAATAACTGTAAAATAAAACCTAGCAGTGCTATGTTGCAGAGTGTGTTTATATAAAGCACTAGTAGTTTTTTTGCATCTGATATCACTCATATGTTCTGTTACCCTAAACCTCAGAGGTCGAGAAGTTTGACCTGTATAAAATGCCAAGCCGTTACATGTAGCTAGATATATCACCCAGCCTGTGTTGCATTTGCCAAACATTCAAATATCAAAAACTTGTGAAGTATTAGCGGATGAAAATTGTTCAGTTTTACTAATATATTTAAAGTTATTACAGTATCCACAAGTCTGGAATCCTCTAATTAGATGCCCTCAAAGGAACAATTGACCGATAGTTGGACCTATCTCAATGTTCTCTTTATAATGATTGAACCAGCCCCCTATAGTCTTTCCATGCCTAAATGTAAATAAACACTCAGCTGGTAAAGTATTACTTAGATTTTCATCTAGAAGTAATATATGCCAATATTTCCTTACAAGATCCATAAAAGATTTTGTATTATTTCCAAAATTTGTAACTAGCCTAAAAGGTCCCTCTTCTACCTTTTTAGACTTATATTTTAAAAGCTGCTTTCTATATATGTCTTGGATGGAGCATAATATTTTAAGGGCATCTGTGTTGTAATACCCCCTTTCCACAAATCTCCAAACCAGATCTTCAGCCTCTCGAACATATTAAGACTCTAAAGAAAAGATCCTTTTGATCCTAAGGAACTCTGCCTTTAATATATTTTAACCATGTCTCGAGGATTACAACTGTTGGCCTGCAAAAGAGTATTTACCTCCGGGAATTTCCTAAACACTCAACTATTGAGTGTCCCATCTAATTCCAACCATATCTCTACATCTAAAAGGGTAATTATTCTCAAGTCATGATGCTCAGTAAATTGTATACCCCATTTATTCTCATTTAGGTATTGCACAAATTCTGATAAATAACTGGCATCTGACCTCCAGACCAACCCGAGGTCATCCAAATACCGTCTCCAGATGTCCATTGATTCCAAATATATATTGTGTGAATTAACATAAATCAATTGCTCCTCCAAATACCCCATAAAGAAGTCAGCATAAATAGATGCAAAGCATGCCCCCATAGAGGTACCATTAAGCTGCAAATAGCATTCTTCCTTGAAATAAAATACATTTTTCGTTAGTACATGTTCTGTTAAACATAACAGAAAAGTATTGAACCCTGCATAGTATATAGATACCTTATTTAGCCAGTACTCTATGGTCATTAATCCTGCCCAATATGGAATACTAGTGTACAATGTTTTCACATCCACCGTGCAAAGAAACCAACCTGAATCCAACTACATATCTTCTATAACTGACAAAAACTCAGTCTTGTCTTGAATTCTAAATGTAACATATACCAATAATGGTTTTAAGTAATATGACAAAAAGATATGATAATGGCTCTCTAAGAGAACCATTCCCCACTACAGGTGGACTACCTGGTGGGCTCCTAGCATTTTTATGGATCTTGGGCAGCATGTAAAAATACTGCCTAATAGGATCTGGCACTGTCAGTTGATACAAGACATCTTTTGTGATAATCCCTTCCTCATAGGCGTCTCTCAAAAAATTATCAATCTCACCCTTAAACTTAGGGGTGGGGTCTAAATACATCTTTTGATAAAATTGTTGGTCAGATAACTGGGCATTAGCTTTAGTAATGTACATGGCCCAACTCTAAACAACCACCTGGCCACCCTTATCACCCTTATTTATCACAATTTGCTTATTTTCAGCTATTTATTTCAGTGCTAACCACTCCATTTTATTCAAATTTGAGCTAAGAGTTATCTTAAATTCCCTATACTGAAAATGCAAATCTTTTAAAATCTTCAATTGAAAACTGGCACATATTTGTTCATAGGTGGTATAAATTTAGATGGCCTAAATCTAAATTTCTCGGTATCCTGACCACTTCCTTCCTGTTTATCAAAGAACAACCTAAGGTCAAATAACCGGCAAAAATCAATCACATCTTTAGCAAAAACATCTTCTGATACAGAGTAACCAAGAATAAAACCCAAAACTTTATTAAGCAACACTATCAGGCATGTAATTAAGTCTTATCATTGAATCAGCTCTTCTTTTTTTTAACATTCTATGGGTCTATCATATGCTTTGAATATTTATGTGTATGCTCCTCGCATTAAATAGTTGGGCATATGCTGCTGTAACAGATGACAACAATATACCAGCTACTCTGTATGTGTTTTGTTTGCATATTCCTATCTATAATGCCTTGCATACTCATAAAGATGGGTGAGCACCAGTTTATATATGTAATTACTCGGTCATTGTGAATTCTGCATGTGGAGTCAAGGCAGAGGGATGGGTTTATGTTAATTATAAGCTTGTTATCAGGTCAACAGTTTAGATCCACTAACAGTGTGTCACTCTGTGGGGCACAAATCTAACACCAGACTTTTTTCTGTGTTTGTGGCTTTTCTCATATGCATATCCATACATTAACCCCGATATCACACAAACTCAGAAAAGATGGAGAAAGTCAGGGAAATGCTATACGCACTCTCTTGATCTTATTCAAGAATAGCTGCTGATGAAAGTTATGGTTCTGTCTAATGAAATTGGCGTGAACATTCACATAATTTAGCATGGTCTTTGCAGAATGCATTATGGCAACAGTCACTCTGTTAACATTATTTGTCTATGGGCATATTTATACCCGGCACTGCAGTTACCTAGACATACCTCAAGCCCTGCACTCTCATGCACTGTTGTTGTTCACCCCTAGCTCCTTTCTTACCACTATCTTCATTATAATTTCATTAATAATACCAGGATGAGAATTGTAAGGTACACCTCAATGTGTCCAAGAACCTCGACTGGTACTTCAGCCATCTAACTACATGATCAGATACCTTCTACCTGAACTTTTCTGATACACTGTGTGACTCTTCTGCAAGTAATTGAGGATGGGATATCAGATCATTAGCCAGAGCCCCAAAGTGCCCACTACCACCTGGAAGACATAATTAAAAATCTGACTTTAAGTTATGTCTCACAGTCATGTTTTACTTAACCATTCATGCATACCCATTAATGTCATCCCAGCTAGGTCTCAATACATGTTTCCATCTTCACCTGTTATTTTAAAATAAGTATCAAGTACTCTAGGAAAGTGTACACTACTATAATAAAGTTCCATGGCTCCAAGTTGATCAGCTGTGAACCATAGAGTTGTGGAGCCTTGCAACTTGTGAGAAGGAGTCATACCTATCAACTGTACAGACTTTCTCAGAATGTCAAGATTTTTGCCTCATATTTTTTGTCCGTTTCTCATAAAATTGTGGTTCTCTGGCAAAGCATTGGCATATTGAGTGTTGAAGTCAGAAAATAATGTCAGACATTTGAGTTTCAGACTTCATACCCTTCAGAAAATCTGTGTTAATGCAAAACCTGTTATTCTATCAATTTCCTAAGTCTGTAGGAGCAATATTAAAAAGTGTCTCTATTTTTGGGCCTTTCTCCCCCCCATTATTGCTGGCTTTGTCCAGATTTCTTGCTCTAAGTGGTTGAGAGGTATGCAATGAGGATTCTTTTAAAGTCTCAATGCACACTAGTCTGGGATACTAGCTCTGTGTTATGGACATGGTGGTGCAACGTTTCAATGGATACGCAGGATAGGCACTCATTTTTATGTACTGCTATTGGTCTACCCAGCTAGTTGTATGGAGTCATGTGTGGTGGCATCCAAACAGCTTTCACATGTCCTTAACGTTAGGTCATATCTTTAATGTAGGCATAAATTGTTTTGTAATAGGCCCTTTGAAGAATTGTGTTTGTCTTATTAACACAAATGTGTTGATAGGCTAACTTTGCAACATCCATGCAAGAAATTAAGAGCTGCAGAGGAATTTCATAGAGACCACTAGATATTAGGGCTATTAGGAAAAGAAAAGGTGCCTGCACTTATACAGTGTAAGTGTAATTGTTTTGTACTACAATATGGCTAACTGAAGACTGTCCTGATCCTTTTTAGTCCTTTTTTAGTTGAAAAGAGAAAACAATATTACATGATTTTGCTAGTTATGCTAATGAAAATTGCACAAAGATTTCAGCAGTTCTATGGAATATTGGGAAGATGCTTTCTTAGCTGTGATGTTCAAATCATTATAAACAACCTCTTTTCTGTGCTGTTTGCAGCGGACAGCAGAATCAGCTATACACACATACAGAAAGGAAAGATTGGTGCTCTTCATGCATAATATGATTTAATATTCTCTGCTGTTTCTGTTGTCTAGTTTAGCATAACATGGAACAAGACAAAATAACTTTTATTCATAAAGGGATAATTTACCTAAACAAAAGTCGTTTAGTTCTCTTTTTAATAGGTTTCAAATGTTCAGTCACATTTATTTTAATAAGGCACATTTGTCTTTAGTTTCTCCTGTGCAGCTTCTGCAAACATCTTCTATTAAATTTTAATAAAAGTGTTTTCAATTAACACATAAGTAAGCGTGTTTGGAAATGCAGATGCAAAAGTAACAGTTGCTTGTTAAAACTGAACTTCATACTCTCACGTCTGAATTTTGCCTTGCAAGTCTTCTTTATTATCTTTAATATGAAGTGACTTTAAGAAAAAAATGCTCTTTCTGTTAACTTAAAATAGAATGGCTGTTTGAAGAACCTGAAGAAAGCAGAAGAATAAACTGTCACATTGTATCTTACTTGAACATTCGTCAAGCTTTCAGATCCTTTTATGATGTTTTGGCATCAAGGGCTAATGCACTTTGAAATGATAGGCACGCAGATAAATTCAAAAGTGGTGTTGCTGTTATGGTGTAAATCAGCAGCTAATGTTAGCCAGTTAGATTTCAAAGAAATACTTCAGCAAGTAAAAAGATAGCATAATCCCATGAACATCAAAGATTTGTTAAGCATAGGTATTCACTCGGTGATGGCAGCATTGAAGTTCAAAAGCAAGGCATGTGGCAAGCTTATCAAGATATTAGTAATTGATTTGATGACTATCAAACTTCAAATCTTAATCAAAATTGCTTGTACAGAAGCACATTAAATAATTAGATGCTATGATCAAAGGTTTATGTTATTTGAACTTGGCATTTTGTATATGCTGCATTATTTTTCAGAATGATCCGTTATACAGCTTAATATAATCTGTTACATCTTATCTCATGAATAATTATATTAATATTGCCCGTACACTGAACTGTGTGTGAGTTAGCTTGGTTAATTCTTCTTACAATTGGCTTCCTTTACTTAGCTAATCACTCATTTCAAATAATTTGACAACTACAAAGATACGTTGAAACAACAACCAACCAGCTTAGGCATTTAGACAGAAATATTGTACATCAACTTTAAAGATTTTATAATTCATATATTTTAAAAGTGAAAACTTCAAGCCTAAGTTCTGCCATGTGTGACCTCAAACTCATCCTTGGTGTTCAGATGTCAAATTTAAATGCATGCATTACAGTCTTTACAAACAAAAATCCCATTAATGTAATTAGTTGCATTTTAATGGGACTATCTCCTTTACAAAAAGCATTAAGAAATAATTCTTTAGAAATGTCCTACTACTGGAAAATGCTATACAAATTCCTTTGTTTATTCTGGCCAACTATAAATACAACAATGATTTTTTAGTGATACCATGAACTTCTGTAACTCTTAACAGCCTTTCACATTACTGTAAGAATATTGGGTTAAACGGGAAAGCCACAGCTGTCACATGCTTTAAATGTAAACTCTTTTGGTGGATGTTATGAATACATTTTAATGCTATGCTGAGGAAGGTGGGGAAATATTTTCATGTGCTTATGCATTTACACACACGCGCACACACACACACACACACACACACACACACACACACACACACACGCACACCTTTCCATTAAAATAATCATATACTGTTCTTGGCATATTTATTTATATTTGTATTATATTTATATTTTATCTATATTTATATTTTAATTTATTGTGTTGATTTTCCCTAAACATTATTTTTAATTTTATTTACACCACTTGTAGTATATTCTGTAACTGAACTGCAATTATCATATTCATGTAAGGTGGTTTATTTCTTTATATTTCTAAATAAGTAAGAAAAAATAAAGCTTTTCATCATCACATTGTCTTCACAAAATGATAAACTGCACTGATACTAGAGTATAATGGCTGCATGTAAGTAAATAGTTTTTTCATATTTCAAAATATGTACGAAGTTTCATGGCAACATACAATTAACACATTCTCTTCTCTGCACTGTGTCCATTGTACCATTACGTGCCTTGCAACCTTCATGTGTTTGCTAGCATCCTTCAAAAGGAAGAAATATATTATTGCCACAGCCAATTGAATCATTTTGAAAAGCAAACAATTATCGTGTCTTGAGAGTACTGATTTTGAATGCCACAGATGCCAGATGAATTGTTCCCTGTGCTATATTTTGGATTATTGGTTTACAGCTGCAAGAATTACATGCTTTGGAATAAAGGATGGTTTTCAGAACTGGATTCTATACCGAGAAGCAACTCCATTAAATGTGGGTTAATTCTAGAAGAACAGATATTTGGTAAAGACATACCTAGTCTAAGATCATGCAAATAATACATCATTTATGTAATCAAAAAGTGTAACAAAAATATTACCAATGTTACAAGGAGTTTTCTGACACCTTTAAAGAGAATAGAAGGAGATCAAATATTAATTAAGTAAAGGAAGATACTACTCTGCACATTCACAGCTTCTTTGGTTCATAGGTTAATACTAATCTGTTAATCCAGTGAACTAGCTGTAGCCTAGCCACATGACCCCACAACAAAATTATCAAACCTAGCCACATGACCCCCACAACAAAATTACCGAACCTAGCCACATGACCCCCACAACAAAATTACCGAACCTAGCCACATTATTCCATAACAAAGTTACCGAACCTAGCCACATGACCCCACAACAGAATTACCGAACCTAGCCACATGACCCCCACAACAAAATTACCGAACCTAGCCACATGATCCCATAACAAAGTTACCGAACCTAGCCACATGATCCCATAACAAAGTTACCGAACCTAGCCACATGACCCCACAACAAAATTACCGAACCTAGCCACATGATCCCACAACAAAGTTACCGAACCTAGCCACATGACCTCACAACAAAATTACCGAACCTAGCCACATAATCCCACAACAAAGTTACCGAACCTAGCCACATGACCCCACAACAAAATTATCGAACCTAGCCACATGATCCCACAACAAAATTACCGAACCTAGCCACATGATCCCATAACAAAGTTACCGAACCTAGCCACATGACCCCACAACAAAATTATCGAACCTAGCCACATGACCCCCACAACAAAATTACCGAACCTAGCCACATGACCCCACAACAAAATTACCGAACCTAGCCACATGACCCCACAACAAAATTACCGAACCTAGCCACATGACCCCACAACAAAATTACCGAACCTAGCCACATGACCCCACAACAAAATTACCGAACCTAGCCACATGATCCCTCAACAAAATTACCGAACCTAGCCACATGATCCCACAACAAAATTACCGAACCTAGCCACATGATCCCACAACAAAATTACCGAACCTAGCCACATGATCCCACAACAAAATTAACCTAGCCACATGATCCCACAACAAAATTACCGAACCTAGCCACATGATCCCTCAACAAAATTACCGAACCTAGCCACTTGATCCCACAACAAATTTACTGAACCTAGCCACATGACCCCCACAACAAAATTACCAAACCTAGCCACATAATCCCTCAACAAAATTACCGAACCTAGCCACTTGATCCCACAACAAAATTACCGAACCTAGCCACATGATCCCACAACAAAATTACCGAACCCAGCCACTTGATCCCATAACAAAGTTACCGAACCTAGCCACTTGATCCCACAACAAAACTACTGAACTTAGCCACATGATCCCTCAACAAAATTACCGAACAATGGAATAATACTATACACCATGAAATATACCATAACACCATACGTCATAAAATAAAGTATTTGCGCCTAGTTTTGTCCCCACCTCATAAGGGCATGAAGGACCATAGTGAGAATGTACTTATGAATGCAAACACATTCATCCAGGTTACAATAGAAAAGGGTCCTGCTGCTATTATGCTTTACATTCAGGGACATAGTTCATAAAAGAGGTAATCTTTGTGACAGATCAATTTTGTAAGATACAAAGAGGTCTGATGTACATTACAGTGGAAGTTTAGGTCTTTTAAGTTAGTGTTCAGGATGTTATTAGTTTTGCGGATGTATAGAAGTAGCGTAGGACTGGATCTTTTATAGCTATGTAGGCAAGACAGAGGTCCCATCTCAAAAGATTTGATAGGAAATGGAAGAGAATGAGAACACTTTAAGTTGGTCTGGATATCTCAAGGAGAGTATATCTTTGATTGTTTTAGTAAAGAAATACTTCAGCATCACAAGTTGGGTCATATGCCTTGATAAGTACACAAATACCCTTAGAGATTTGTTTGACAATATAAGAGGATTGCCAAGCAATATTGGTCACATGGTGGTCAAAACATAGTTTAGTGTGTATAGAAGTACCAAGTCCCTAATCATCAGTCAATTTTTAGGGGGAATTGTTACCTATGTGATAGAAGCCGAGGTGCCCAGATTGCCATTGCACACCGTGCTGCATTTCTTGGCATTTAATTTGAGGCTTTGGTCTTTGCACCACTCTTTAGTGCATGTTAGGCCCTACTGGAAAATTTGGAGGTCAAATATGGTATTTATGACATCCGCAAGTTTGCTGTCATTGGCAAACTGCATAAGCCACAGTTCCTTGGTGTCAGTCTTAATGGGGGAGAAGTAGGTATCAAAGAGAAGTGGTTCCAGGATCAATGCCTGGGGAACACCACTGGTAACTAATATTTTAGGTGATATTGTGCAAGGAAAATCACTTCAAAATCATTAAATAAATTTTCAGGGCACATTTCCAATGCATTCTTATTCATTTTGTCAACCACTTGTCTTCTGCCATTTGCCACAGCCTTAGGCCAGTGGATGTGTCATCATTTATATTCTCAGGGAATGCACAACATTCCAGGCCACAAATTTGATAGGTCTGGCGGAGCCATGGCTAAAGCTGTAAATACCATAAATGTATATTTACCTTCCTCAACTGTCTACCACTTACATGGTAGCTATTTTGCTTTAACTGTGTATATATGCTCTTACTTGCTCTTAGATGAACACTCTCATTCTAACAGTCTCCACAATGGGATGGAATTGCAATTATTATTTCTTGAAACCTCCTCAGTGAACAGGAAACAGGCTCATTGTATCCTCATCAGACCCTGCTCCTTGATAATTCCTTTGACTGTAGTGAATTATTCAAATTTAGTTCATCAGCATCTCTGTCAGAGCACCAACATGTCTACTGGTAGGCAGATTATAATATTAATATTTTTAATAAAACACTTGCTTAATTTCTGTTTGGAAAAATTATTTTAGTGCATCATCAAACCAGGAATGCTTAATAGTTGTCATTTCAAGGTTTAACAGAGGCAACTCTTCTACAACAACATTGTTAGTTCGGTTAAGACACTAAATTCAGCAACTTTCCAGACAGCTGTGGAACTTCTAGATGTCACTCACACCTATCACTGGCAATTCTAATGAAAATTACAAAGCCCTTAACCAAACCATTGTTAACAATATTCAGATGATTTCAACTAATTAACCATGCCTTCTACCATAACCAGAAACCCCCAAACAACCTGTCCCCCTCATCACGCTGCTGAGTTGGAGAGCCAACGTTTTACTGAAGTATTAAATACAATGAAGTTAGAAAGATACTGCAAGTCACTGCATTTATGAAAACCTCTCACAAACATATTGTACACCACAAATTCACAAAACCTGCCAGTACATTTATCAGCAAACCAGTTTACCTACATTTGTTACCTAACAGTGAACATTGGTATTATCCTAATGGTGACCATTGATATTACCCTAACAGTGACCATTGGCATTATCCTAACAGTGACCATTGGTACGACAAGTATCGATGTTAGTACTGTGTCTTTCTTTAGTTTGCATTAAGAGTCTTTCAGACCTTCCTGTTTAACACTACACAATATGAACAGGTGACATAATTATGCAATTATGCTCCAATCAGCCCCCCCCCCCTCCCCATTGTAAAACTGTGGAAGCTTCTATGGGGTGAATTTAATTTATTCAGGTTGCTAGAGGTAAAACAAAAAAGGGCAATAAACAGCACAAAAATGCAATTATGTTACTTGGTACTACAATTAAAGCATCAGAATATTCCTACATTGTAATAAGGAATCTACAAGGAACAATAATTCAGCAAATATAAATGCAAAAATAGCTAGGGGTGTAGTTTGACCAAAAACTTTAACTATAACAATGCATTTTTTTCAAAGCTGAAACTTTCTTACTCACCCATGAAATTAGAAAAGCCATGAGTATAAATGTGCTTATTCCTAGTTTAGAATATACACTATTCCAAAATTCTTTAAGTCACAGTCAATAAAATCTGTGAATTCATCAGCTTGTCTAGTAAAATAAAATATCCTTATCTGTTCCTGGTAGTCACTAACTGGCTGTCAGTTTTAGGCAGTGGCACATTACTTAAGTATCCGACATAAAAATTACTATACTTATATTGCTACTTACCCCTTGCAGACAGATAAAACACAAGGACTAGATTGTTTTCTGTAAGATAAGACAGTACTTCTCTAGTTAGACCAGTTTTCATGCATGTGTTTGGAGAAAAAGCATTCTTTAGAGATGACCCAGCCCCCTGCAACATCTTGGCCAGGATTTAGAAAAAGAGGTCACAGTCATGTAACTTGCCTACCACAGGTAGATCAGTTTATGTGAATCCAGAAAATGACTCAGAGACAGCACTATCTACAGTAAGTAAGACCTCATTATTGGATAATTTGCATAATTTTGAATTGCTCATTTTTATTAAAATCACCTTGCAATGCTGTGTTCTGTGGTAGCCCATGCATCTTGTTGGCACAGCTGACATACATCTCAGCTATCCAGAAGTCTGCAGAACATCCCTAATGTTGCTTCTTATATATTCCCCATCCTACATAAAATGTCCCATTACCTGGTTATTAATTGAGGCTTACAGTCAGTCCGTAATGCATGCTGTTAGACATTTATACTTCTTCTTGTTTATAAAATGCATGTTAATGCAAGCCTCTTGTGGTCAGAGCTTTTGAAGTTAGGCCAATAATCAAACACTGGCTTTTATTTCAGCCATTTATGTCATGATTATGTTTGACATTGTCCAATATTCCTGATCAACAACATTGAGATGTATTACCCCAGAAGACATGCACACACTCTGCCACATGTATGCACACACATGCATCCTTCACCACCATTACATCTCCTCTGAACTGCATTAAGCATACCTGTAATCAATTCCTCTCATTGACTACAATGAGTGACAACAGCTTTTGTGCCAAGTTAATTTTATTGGCTGTTTATATTCATTTACATAACTAAGCAATTCCCTGAATCCCTCTGCAGTGGAAATAAATAGGAGCAGACATTTCCAGGGGTGGGCGCACTGCTAATTATCATTAGCTGCTCCCCCAGATTGTCCCATTACCCTTTAACACAGCTGCTCTCCTCACTGATGATTTCCACTTGAGGAAAAGAACTGCAGGAGGCCGTTCCCTAAATTAGAAAGGGTTACTGCAAATTGTCGGCCACTCATTTCAGGACTTACAACTCATGATGACCTTTTCTGAATGTCAGCCCTTGTTAAGCAATAATAGAAACTGTAAGACGTTTGATGAATTTGAGAAGAAAATGACAGAACACATGAAGAAGTTGAACAAATGCAACTGCTTTCAGGACAATGAGTAGTCTGATGACATCCATTATTGTTATTATTATCATTATTGTTATTATCATTATTGTTATTATCATTATTATTATTATCATTATTGTTATTATCATTATTGTTATTATCATTATAGTTATCATTATTGTTATTATCATTATTGTTATTATCATTATCATTATCATTATTGTTATTATCATTATTGTTATTACTGTTATTATTATCATGGGCCATTTTGTCAACGTGTTTTTATTTATTTTTGTACATATTATAAATAAAATACACAGCTATGAACTATTTTCTTTCTTTGTGTAATTTTATATGCTTCCTTGCTATTTTATTGTCATGTCTTAAGACCAGTTTCATTAGTCTCATACAATTTACTGAAGACTGAAGTCACTACAAAAGTGGCATACATTTACATTTCAGACTTCATATCACTCAGACAATACATGCTAATCCAAAATCTGTAATTCTAGCAACTTTCGAAGTTTATAAAAGCAATATTTAAAATCTATCCCTATTTTTAGGTCTTTTGTTCCCACATTATTTTAGGCTTTCTCCAGATATCTTGCACTAAAAGGTTGAGAAGTATGAATGGATATATAAACAAATAAATAACTAAATTAACATGCAGATAAATAAAGAAGAAAATAAATTTGTGAGATGCCAAAAACTATCATGCACATAAGCCCCAATATACAAACTATACAAAGTCAGACTGCCTACAAAATAAAAATAGACCCCTCAGCTGAGATTATAGACAAGTGTTTTACATTTGTACAGTAGTACTTTTCCAGGAGGACACTATTTGCCAAGCTGCACAGCTAATCAAATATGTATTAAGCATTGAATAGTGCTGGCATTGTGACCAAAGGACCACATAATTAAGTAAAAGTGTAATGATGATAAGATAAGAAGAACTAGACTGCTCTGAGGCAGGAACATTGCTGTGTTATTCCATGTGCCTTGTACTATGGACATCACAGGTGTGGTACTGAGAAATGTGTGTTCATGCATGCTATGTAGTAGGGCATTGCTGCGTACAGCTCCCAGCCACACAAGAAGGACAGTATCATGGCCAAGAGCCATATCAAGTGGGTGTGTGCACATCGTATTGGTAGACATGTTCATTTTAAGTGAGGAGAAAATGCTGTAGTATGGAAAGTTGGGAATGTGATAACAGCAAGTAGATGGAAATACAGAAGAGCAACCATAAGGTATGAAAGAAGTGGGAGGAAGGATAGCAATATTTGGGAAGAAAAGACCCCTTTAAGGAAAAGTAACATAAAAGCTAGGTAGGGAAAATAGTGACAAGTGGCTATGGCTAGAATAGATGGACAGAGAAGAGCAAGTAGCAGGGCTACACAGAAAACTATAGATTACAGACACAAACAGAGAGGGGCTGCACATACGCAACAGGTAGAGAGGACAGTGGACATACTCATACATACAATGGATGGACAAATAACAGTAGCAAGGGTTCTGCAATGAACAAAGAATGAGAAATGACAAAGAAAGTGGGAAAACATCAGGACAAGGATAGGGTGGTTTTCTGACTTGACCAGATGCTAGGCTGTGCCAGAGTGTAACAGAGTCAGACTGATGTTTTGGACTGCATATTCCTCTGCTTGCTGATGGTTAGACACCATGGTTGCATGAGTCCACCAGTCAAGACAGAAGGCACCCCCTCATTGCTGAGGTAAGGATCTATTTGCTGGGGGTATGTTGGCAGACACCAGCATTTGCAACAGATACTAGGAGACCATTCTGTATTTTCTCTTCTTTTTCAAGGCAGTAGCAGTCAATGCCGCCCTGAGAAGCAGACACAGAGGACACAAGTGACCTTTCCAGGTTGATTCATGTTAGGGAGACCAACTTCCCCTTTTTTGAAGACAGATGTGGTTCTGCAGTATTGAAGACAGTACCAAGGATAGACTGAGTTGATCATGTCCTCACTTCCTGCTGTTCTATAACTGGACCTACAGAAGGAAGAAACAATGAGAAAAAGTATCACACAAATATGCTTCAAACACAGTCACAGTTGTACAATTGACTTAAAGAGACATGACACAAACATTGCTGCCTCCAGAGAGTCTTCCAGTTCCTATGGCAACAGAACACATTCAGCTGCTACCTATTCACCACTGGAAATCAAAGTATGCACTCCTAAGTATATATGCACAACATTTAAGATAGAAAAAACAATGAAAATGAAAAACATGCTTACAGAGCATCTCAGCTACTCTCTCCTAATCCTCTGTCTCCTGTTGGTCATGCAGATCAGTGAAGCATTATCACAAGTCTCCTTGTCAATGCCATTACAAGTCACCCAAATGGGTGCTACAAGTGGTATCATTCATTATTTCTGTCAGCTCAGGCTACATATCCACCTTCTGCAATGAACCACCATAACTGCCATATAGGTGCTCTTGAAATTCCTGTGCAGGGAGAGCAGGAAATTCTGCACCCCCTACCCAGTACAATAAATTAGACCCCTGCATTCCACAATCCTTGAGGGACCAAACGTCAATCAGTCAAGTCAACTCAAGGAGAAAATGTTAGGCCTTTGCACATGGATGCTTATTTCTGAATCATGCATCTCTCACTGTAGCTCTGCCTCATGGCATTAGGACATGTCTGTAGTGCTGCATCACAACACTGTGACATGGCTGTATCATGGCTCGTGACTCTACATGTATATACATGCAGCATGCATGGGCACAGATTTCATATTAGCTGTGATGTGCATGCTTCATGCTGACATATATGGATAGAACAATATGCACCTTCTGCAGTTCACGGACAATGGCACTAACTGGCTTCATTATCATAACTGATATACTAACTGGCTCTTGTTATATATAAAGTGGTATAAAGTGGCATTACTATTTTGAGCACCACTGCTTACAATTATACAACTTTGAAATAGAAAAAGTTCAGTAAAATCATGGAGCTGACCAGAGTTAAGGAAGGAGTCCTGCCTAGTAAAGTGCTTCCCCAATAACAGCATACACTATAGTGGAATGTCTAGGACAGTAAGGCAGATGTCAAGGTGAATGCAGAACTGGGATCCCATGGCACTGGAATAGTTCAGTATTGTTTGTCTTTGCCTGGGGCCTTGAAACTCTGAAGATAAGAAACCATGAGCAGGGCATGCTACAAGGGTGTGGGTTTCCTGGGCCATATGATATGTCATGGCTACAGTAAGTAAATAAGCTTCGGCTGTACATAGCATAAACTGCAATTGATAACCTGGATTATAAAGATGGAGGCTGCGGTCATAAGTATGTGCATCACATAGCCTACCATGCACCCCTACTGGCTGACTTTTTTGTCCTTAATTTTCAAGACATTGGCATGAAGAGATGAAGAAGCTAATGCCTTGCAAATTTCATTGCAAGGGGAATGACGTGTTACTACAAGTGCTCTGCATACAATGCATGAGCATTTTTGGCAAGATGCCACAGACAAGCATTATCATGGTGAGAGCTAGCAGGATTTGATGCAGGTATAAACGCAATGAATGGCTATAATAAATTTCACCAAAAACTATGCTGAAGGGTTACTGATATGATACACACTACAAAAGAAAAGACAAGGGACATTACAATATACAGATCTGCCACATGATGTGGACCACCAGCACTTAAGGCACTCATTGAGGTTGAGGAGTTTTTGTTGTCATTTGCTGGCCTGAGGAAGTGGCCTTCATACCTGAGAAGAGCTTGTATGTGAAAACTGGGGTTTCTAAAATAAGCTGTGTGTCACTAGGAGATGCAACAGATTAGTAATCCCCATTAAGGAACAGTAAACCAAACTACACTGCATGTCAGCAGGGGGAGAATGATGAAGCATGTGTATCTTTCCTTTTGTCCTTTCAGGCACATTTGATTTGCAGAAGCAAAAAAAAAAAAAAAATACACACCAAGGTATGTCTATTAGTGTCTACTCTGACCTATTGAAATTACAGTTCACTGAACTGCAATTTCCCAAGTTCCATTTTCATGAAAGTGCATTTATCCAAAAATGCACTTTCACGAAAATTGGTTCAGTGAAGAGAGGACACCAGTTCAGGGATTCTGTGGTAGTGCAAGTATGGTGTTTCCTCAGTGGTGTATGGGAGGGGAGCTTACTCTTGTAGATTGCGGTACAGTGAGGATAAGGGAATATTCCCTTTTCACTACTGTAGTGCAATCCTGGAGTTAGTAAATATAAGTAGAAGGGTGGGTACAGCCCCCTACATGGGGGGGGGGGTGCATGCATGCATGTGTATAGTGTATTTTTTTGTTTGTTTTATTTTTTGGTTCAGTGACTCAGTTTTCACAAAAGTGCATTTTTGGATAAATGCACTTTCACAAAACCAGACTCGGTAAATTGCAGTTCAGTGAACTGTAATTTTGATTGGTCAATGTAGACCCATCTATTAACACATGCTAAGTGTATTTTCATATATAACAGTGTACATGCCACATAGACTTATAGAGACATTTCTGTGTGGACTGAAAACATTATTGTGCATATTAATACCTTCACAGGTTGCAAAGGTGGAGTATCCAGCACAATACGATAACACGTAGCTGATGTCAGTAAGGTGCCTATGGCTGACAATGATGGTAACATGCAAATAGCACATTCTGATGACACAGTACGAGGAATACGACACTACAGAGGTATAAGTTACCAACATCCACCATTACTTAGGACCCTGCAAAGGTACAGACTAAGCATACAACCTCAAGACTAATGATAGATATGTTGTAACTGACAGTCTGTTATGATTCTACCTGTGTGCTTAGCCAGAATAGCGTCCAAAATGAGTGCCACCTCTGAGGTGCATGTACCTCCAATATTGGAGTGAAAAAGGGGCTGTGACAATGCCATGACCCCAGGTCTGTACCAGATATAGCTACAATCTTTGGCATTAACAAGCAGATTAGAGGGTCAGTGATCCAGGTTCTAGGAACTGTTACCATTTGTATTGTAGAGGTGGTAAATGTGCTGTATAGCTTGAGAGATGACATACATTAGCTGTAGAGGGACATGAACTAACAGGACAGGCAGCACACATTGCTGCTGAGTTTGCTGGTAAAACATAGTGCCATCATAGGTGTCTCCATGAGACCCACTTTATAAACACCATCCGGTTTGGCTCCACAATTCATGCAATCCATGGGATGGTAATGGTCTGAAGCTGATGTACTCAGGCACTGGCTGATCCAACCCAGACTACACAGAGGACTAATGAGAGAGCATCATTGTTGCATTTGGGCATACAGCCTTACAACCCTTGTTGTGGAAATCCACTAGATTGTGGGCAATACCATTCCTACAGCTCAGTACCTGGGGCACTGGAGCAGCCTGCACACATGTGGTTCCATAGTCCTACTCCTTCCTTGTAGCTTTTGGGTACATGGACTGCTAATTCTCATTGGAGTGTCATTGGGGTTAAGTGTGATGCTGTTCAGCAGGCTCAACACATAGGCTGTCCAATCTTAGGATAGATGTATAGTCCTATAGTCTTGCTGATTCCCTGCAATGCAACATACTGCCAGTAGCTGTTTCATGGCAGCCCAACCTCACAACTGGAGTATGTAATCTCTGACTTCTCACAATCTGTCAGAGCATGTGCTTACCATGCTTTCTTCCAATGACCCTACTCCATATTATAGTGTTGTGGCTATCTCTCAGTGTACCCCCCCCAACTGTGTAAGTGATATTACTGTGACCTGCCTTACCCTTAGTCTGCATGAGAATGATGATGTCTGACAGCAAGACCAGTATGTGCAGTGCCCTTCATCATCGGGGTGTGATATCAGATGCATCATTTTCTAAAGTGTTATATGCGTCATGATGCACAGTTGCTTACCAAGGTCCACTTCATTATCAGTGCTGCAGTGTACTGCATCTACCTTTGCTTCAGCTGTGGTAATGATGCTGCATGGCCCTGCCTTTCTGCTACTGCTATGACTCATATGTAAGGATCAGCCTTGATATTCACCTGTTGCTTCAGTTGTTAGCACAGTGCCATGTTGTGTGGTATGGCACAGACTGCACATATCTTCCTGCAGATATATGTACTATATTGCAGTAACCCTCCTGAGGCATCTAGAAATTAGAGACATACTGTAAGTTCACAGGATCATAGGGTCATAGGAAAGTACTAGACTAGCTGCCCTTGTGAGTCATTTTAAAGCTAGAAAATTCTCTTTTCAAAGAAGAGGATCAAACCTTAAACCTTCTGTCTGTCAGGTAAACACCTTAATGATTATACCAACCCCCAGCTCCAATACTAAACTTCAACCCTAGTAAACTGAATCCAGACTATACAATATTTCATGTTTTCTTATGGGCTGATGAATAAGCCATTGCTTGCATGATCTAGACAATGTGTATGGGGTCATCACCAAGAATCTAGATCACATCTGATATTGTCTGCAACACACATCAAACAAATCACCTTTAACACACAGCAAACAACATATTATATGTGACTTTCTTCCTGCTTGCATGGTGCCTTTGTTTACAGATCTGTCTAAGTGGCATATGTGTGCAACTGTCAGTCAGATGACCCTGTGGGAATTAAACCTGCAGGAACTATTGGTGCAGGTTGGACATGTGCCAAATGTGCAAATCATTCAAACTGACTGAGTAATAGATTGACAATTTAAGAATAATGCCATTTACATTACAGACCACCTGATGGTTGGGGTTGGGGGCTTCCAGTTCACCTATTGCAGGAACTTTAGATGACATGAAGCCTTAATAGCAACACTTGTGCAATCTACAGTTCTCAGAGCTACAGGGAAATGAGCTATATTATAAAAGTGCACATTGTACCACTGATGTTCGACATGGCTGACATACTAATACCTCTGTATGGTTAAAGTTGCCTGTGTGAAAACTTGATAATATGATGACTAGGTGCTAAGTATTGGGTAAAGACACACTTTTAACAAGATAGCATTTTCTGAAATGAAGACTTGTATGGTTGTTTAAAAGTGCTGGGATTATCCAGTTCAGAAAGTAAAGTGAGTTACAGTTTTTAGCCAGAAAAGAGTGAGGAAAACGGTTTCCCATTCCAGAGCTATTTGTTTTTTGTCTTTTGAGTTTAAAAGAGGATTTTGTTAACAGATCTCATAATCATCGCTGTGGAGCACCATTTAAGTTGTGGAGTTTTGGCAGGGCATTGATTTTTATAGTGTAACTTGTGTTTGAAGATTATATGTTTGAACTTTAGTGGAGTCATCTGCATGTTCTAGAATTGCAAGGCCTCTTATGTGTCAGTGCATGCCATTTGCAAAGATAGAGATAGAGTCATAACTCTCCACTGTCCAGATTTTTTCTCATATTTTTGGGTCTGTTCCTCATAAAATGTGTGGTTTTCTGGCAAATTTCTGAGGACTGAAATCACTAAATAATGACATTCACTTGAGTTTCAGACTTCATATCTTTCAGGAAATGCATACTAACACAAATCCTGTTATTCTAGCAACTTTCTACCTGAATAAAAGCAATATTTAAGATATGTTCTTTTTTCAGCCTTTGTCTCTCCATTATTTTGGACTTTTGCCCAGAGTTCTTGTGCTAAAAGGCTTCCAGGTATGGAGGGAGTTCAACCAGTTATAGTACCAAAGTGAAGGACTAAGATACAGAAAAGGAACCAAGTCCCCTTTCATCCTGTGTCACTTTGCCCACATTCTATGATATCAAGATGTTGATCTTTTTGAAGGAATGGATATATCTCACAGAGAATACCGCTGCTCTGGAACAAACTCTCCCTCCACATTAAACAAAGTTTATCACTTTCCATATTTAAGTACAAATTGCATTGATGGATGGGAAACAGAAAATATACCCAAGGACTGCCTCTGTACTACCAATAGACAGAGGCAGCTCCAAAATGCTTTATCCCATACATGGGTCCCCTCAAATGATTTATGGTATGATTCCAGTTATTCCACTTAGGGGTGATATGTAATTGTCAACCATGGGTTGAGTAAGGTCAATCTTGAACTAAATGGAATGGGGTAATTCAAACTGGCAACATGAAACTAGCTAGGCTTAAAATAGCCCACAAGGTCAGCTAGCCCAGCATTTACATATAAACCTATGAACCTATATGTGTATCCAGAATCACATGTATTCAATGTGCTCTAAATCATAAAATCTAATCTAATATAAGCTATTCTGCATGTGATTTACTTATACAGTTTGCTGTAATTTTGCCCTGGGTAGAACTGCTAGCTAAACTGGAAACTGAGCCTTGCCAAAAGAATGTATTTGTTAAAATAAGTCAGTGTGGAAACCAATAGGGCACAACCTAATACTGAGTATATTAAGGGATGTAGGTATAGAATGGTTAGAAAAATCTGTTATTGAGTCCTGACACAAGAATGTACTTGTTAAAAAATAAAAAAATCCAGTAGATGTAGAAACTGAGGAAACATCAGGTGAAACTCATAATATAGGGAACAGTAAACCTAAGCAAGAGCTTGTCTCTGCTGCTCCAAGGGGACAACCCATGAGAACCATAAGCAGGAATATAAAGGTAAAAATGTAAGAAGATAGGAATGCTGCCAGTACCAGAGGTTAAATAATGTAGTTTTTTTCTAAGCTGATTTTTTATAGGGAATGAACTGGCCCTTACAAATGTCTCAGAAACAAGAAGTTCAGGAATTTGGAATTTGAATAAAGGCAACTTTTGAGCTAACTGACAGAACCAGTTTAGTACAAGCACAACATAGAAATTTTATATGATGACTAAGTAAACTTGAGATTAGAAGCCTGTACTTGTAATTAGTGGTGACTGCTTCTACTTCATATGAGAATTTTAATGAAAACAATACTGACTTGGCTGACTTCTAAATAAACTCAAAAATCAAGGCCAGCACTGAATGTGGTTAAAATATCTCAATTTTATTCAACCATAAATCACCAGAATGGTAGGGTAAAACCCTCTAACCCCACAAAAATTCAACCAGACTGGTTTTGGTTGAAATAGCCTTCCTCAGTGTCAAACAAAATATTGTCACATCTACATAATTTATACAAATTCATTAATTAAGCACAGTTGGTTATTGGTTAATTATAAATGATCATTTAATCCAGGCTGAAAGAGCCCACCTAATTTAATAATCCAAGTCTTTTCTTTAGCGTTGAGAATGGTATGCCACCCAGATTTATTAGTCTTGTCATCAAATATTTTATCAGTGACAGTAAATCTGTAGGAAGCATTACCATGTTTGAGTATATGTTTAAATAATGCATTTCATTGTCTCTTATTCCTAATATTGCTCAAATGTTCACCAATCCATAAACTTAGGGGTCTAGATGTTTGGCCAATGTAAAAAGCAGAGCATGTACATGTTACCAAATATATTACTCAGTCCAACCCATAATTGGCCAGGAACCTAATGTCATAGATCAACCCAATATTTTTGTTGCTGAACTGTTTGGTTTTATTCACTCTAATGCAGTGTGTGCAGTGCCCACAAGGTACACAATCACACAATATCTCCCCTGTAATGGTGCATTGCTGTCGTGTTGTGGAAGCCCCCTGATGATGCTTGTAATGACTAAAATAGGAACCAAGTATCCTCGCTCTCTGAAATGAAAATAGGCATCTATTGTCTAAAATGTCAGATAACCTATGATCTGATAGCAATATATTCCAATGCTTGTTAATGATAACCATAAATGCCTCTGTATTACATCTGTATGTGGTAACTAACCTCATATCCTACCACAGCTACTTAACTATCACCAGCTGAGCACAGCCTACAATATTCTCAAATATCCTGAAAAAAATCCCTCATTATCCAACCTACTTACTATCTATACTGCAAACCGGTACCTAAGATCCAGTGAAAAATTTCTCCTCTCCATCACCAAGGCTAACAATAATGCAGGGAAAGTGCTCTACTCCCACACCGTTGCCAGAAATTGGAACTCTCCTCCCCTATGCGTGTCCACTGCCCCCTCCACATCCATATTCAAAAACTCTCTCAAATCGTACCTTCTTAGTACCTGGTTATGCCCTTGTATCACATGACACTACCCATACTACTATTAACTCCCCAAATTCCTCTTTTATCACATGCTGGAGCTCTGATCCCCTGTAGGCTTGGTCATCTGAAAGGGCACTTTTAACTGTAGAATCTTACTTGATATATTTTCTTCTCTTACCAATGTATAACTGTCTTTTTACCCATGTTCTATATCTTCTTTTACCTGGAGTGTTTTTATTAGCTTCTTGTTATATTGCTATGCTCAGCATACATGATGTAACCTGTTTTATGTATTATGCTGGATGTACTGTATTTGTATAACTTGATGTTGGAGCTTTTCTCCATGGGCCTCTGCTGAAAATGGACCTGGTCCAGTCAGAATTTCACGGTTAACAAATGTAAAATAAATAAATAAATAAATAAATATCTAATGTTTTATCAGGTGAATGTTCCTTGCATGACAATAGGTCCTTCCTATCCTGACTAGAGGCCTAGTTACTGGCAGTAATAATATTGTCATATTTATAACCCCAATTTTTGAATCTTTGTACCAGATCACTCATATATTGTTCATATTTCTCCATATTGGAGCAAACACATTTGACCCGAAGGAACTGCAATTTGGGGAGGTTTCTGATGATATGCTGTGGGTGAAAGTTGATGTGTAAAGTAATGAATTGTATTGTGGGTATTTCCAAAACAATTCACTATCTAGAGTATTGTCTTCATTCCTTTTTATAAGGACATCCTGAAACGTAATCTGGTCTGTATGATAATATACTGTGAACTGGATTTCCCACTTTATCCCATTTTAATATTCTACAAATTCTTGAAGGTATATACTATCAGCTCTCCAAACCAACCAACAGTCATCCAAATAGTGCCTCCAAATGTCAATTTCCTCCAAATACAAATTATGCCCAGGGTCATAAATGAGATGATCCTCCACATAGGCCTTAAATAAATCTGCATAAGTGGGAGCAAAGGTTTCCCCCATTGCTCTGCCCTGTATTTGCCAATAGCACTGGTCCTGAAAGTACAAAGCATTTTTGGTTAAAACATGCTCTGTTAAACAAACCAGGAATGTATTGAGTCCAGGCTGATGAAGTTCACTTTTCTCTAACCAATATTGTAATGCACATAGGCCAGCCCAATGTGGGATGTTAGTATAAAGAGCAGTAACATCAAGTGTACACAGGAACCAACCTGGTTCTAATTGCATGTCAGAGATAATACCTAAAAACTGGGTGGTGTCCTGTATGCGTTCTCTAATAAAGTTTAATAGTGGTTGCAAATACTTGGTTAGGAACTCTGAAAGTGGTTTAGTGAGTGACCCTCTGCATGATACAGTGGGTCTCCCTTGTGGGTTTTGTAGATCCTTGTGTATTTTAGGCAGAAGATATAGATACTGGGATTTGGGATCCTGTACCGTTAAATTGTATAAGTCAGAGTCTGTAATAATACCCTCCTCCCTAGCTTGCTTTAAAAAGTTATCTATTTCCATCTTGAATCTGAAAGTTGGATCTAAAAGGCATTAGAATGTTGTATCTGTCATCCTTAAGTTGCTTTTGGGCTTCATTATAGTACATCCCCCAGTCCATAACCACCACAGCTCCTCCCTTGTCAACAGGTAAAATCACCAAGTTCTTATTATTTTGTAAATTAGAGAGACATTTTTGTAAATTAGAGAATGTTTATTTTTGTACCATGAGTTTGAGAAGACTCTCAAGATCCCTTGCTCCCCCTATGTTTTCTGCCTCCCTATGTATCAAGGCCCTACAGGGGTATCCAAATTTTGTCTCTTTGGGGTAGGTGATTCCAAAATATGGTTGCTGTCCACCTATGTGGCCGAGGACGAGTCCTCACCAGATGTGCTGCTGTCCCCCCTCTATATTTTGAATAAAGGCAATTTTTGAGCTAACTGACAGAACCAGTTTAGTACAAGCACAACACAGAAATTTTATATGATGACTAAGTAAACTTGATATTAGAAGCTTATACTTGTATTAAGTGGTGATGGCTTCTACTTCACATGAAAATTTTAATGAAAACAATACTGACTTGGCTGACTTCTAAATAAGCCATGCCAATTAACGAAGGTCCTTTGGAAAGACAATGTAGTAAGCAGAGCTAGACAGAACCTGGGATTTATGAACAATCCTATAGGCTTCATGCAAAGCCAATGAGATATTTATGTGTTAGTAAGATGAGCAGTAGTGCTAATCATGTGTACTTGCTGCTCATCATGCTAATACCAATACAAGTAAGTTTCTGTAGCCAACAAAAGTGTGGGGCAACCAAGAAACCATCTTGAGCAGCATAAGCACACACAGTAAACAACAGGTTTATCTATGGGAAAACTTGTTAAGCACATTTGGATGGCAGCACAATGAGCTATATAAGACAAATAATGCATGCTGTACACAGGCAGAGAATGTGTACTGAGTAAACTGTGCACATAAATAAAACATATGAATACAGAAACAAGTTAGAGGTGATACAAAACGGCAAAGGCAACTATAACACATGCATTACCAGGCAGGAAAAAACAGGAAAAGTGCACTGAGGACAATTCACACAGATATCTAAAAGATGTATACAGAATGATGTCAGAGGGGAGGGTAAACATTCCAGTCTAGTACAATAATTGATGTGAAGGTGATTATGTCACAAAGACATATTTATAGTAATAACATTTCACAATATGTATGGCAGAATAAATAATGATGGTCATCATTCCTGAGTAAATGTAGGTAAATAAAAGCAGGCATGATATTATATGATTTGACAGCAACAGAAAATCACATTGTAACAGAGGAAAATTTCATGACAAATGGATGTCATTCACATGTTGAGTTTAGACGACAGTTTGCAAGGACAGTACATATATAATGAGATATCTGCACATTGCCATTATGTCCATATAACATGCAGGGAAATAGAAATAGCTAAGAAGACACAATCACTTTTTGCAAGAATTGAACCCATGCCATCTACATCAACACTGACCTGTATATTAACTGTGCACGCCACCGAAAGAGACCTAACACGTGTGCAAGAAGGATCACCTTTGAAGGGAATTATGCACTTCAAAATTGTAATAGTTATGCATCCCATATGTAGGTTTGTGCGATGTTACATATATGGAGCAGAGTGTGACATATGTAATACCCTTGTATAAGACACCCCTGCCTGACACAGTTATTGTGCCAACAGATGACAACAGATGCAAACCCTACACTATGATGCAATGCATTTCCAAGAGCTGTGTATTGTTGGCATCTGCTAGTGGAGGTAGCGAGGGATATTGTGACAAACAATTCAAATTAATGTGTGAATTAAGAAAGGATACCTGATAATGAATTTCATATCAGCATGTCAGACTGATGACTATTAAATGAATATGTTCATGTGCACACAGATGTGATCAGTCCTGTATTAATGTTCAGTCAAGGACAGAGTCTATGTATGTCTGTATACATACCACCCAAGAAATAGCACACACAAATGTACACCACAGTACTCATTCCATGTGGCATGGTAGCACTCTCACCATTACATTGGCAGAACAAATGTTTAATTTCAGGAAACCCAAGCTTACGTTCACATGTGTTTGTATAATATCTCAAGGGATAGCACACTGACTTGATGTAATGGTTGTTTTGTGATGTCAGTGTGTTCACATAAAATGAACCCTATGCTAGAATTAAACATAAAGCTGCATAACTCCTCTAAATAACAAAACAGTTATCAATCACATTCACAAAAAAACAAAAAACAAAACTAAACGTCTGTAGCAGGGGGGCTACACAACCCTGCACCCCCCCATGTGGCACACCCCCCTACTTAAATATACCAACTCCGAGATCTCACTACCCCTTCCGCACTGTACAGAGATTTCCATTCAGTCTGATTGAACTTTTACAAGTTCAAACATATGGTCTCGGCCATATGATGTTTGAACTTGTAAACATTCGATCTACTGAAGGGGACCCATTGGAACACATGCCTTACTTAGACAAGATACATTACATTGTTTCATGTCCTCAGTCCTGAAAAGGTGTTTCACTACAACAACTGTGATGTAATGAAGATCTACAGCATCAGTTTTCAGTACAACCTTTCCAAAGGAAATGTGGAATAAACTATTGTAAAAGGAAACAACATCTACACCTGAACACAGCACATCTTGGTAACAGGAAACAACATCTACCCCTGAATATAGAACAAGTTAGTGACAACACTATTAACAATATGTACATTTAACTGCAAGCACTGATGTTGAGATTTTAGCTATATATTTAACATCACAAGCAAATGAAGGTTTGCTGAAACACAAGGAATTATTTGAAGACTGTGATGTTGCACATTTCAATGGATGACATTACCACTGTGTATTATCTTCATGTTTCTGCTAAAACGTGGTTGCATAGCACACTGTGTAGATATACCTCATATATGCATTTGCAGCCTGTTCCGCACAGTAAGAGGAAGAAACACACAGCCACAGATGACAGTCATTCCTGTATTGAGACTCCTAACCTATGTACTTAAACAATCTACATATAAGTGTATTACATGCATATGCCACAAGAGAAATCTGAGTTCATACAAGGCATACTGCATCTTTGAAAGGATGATGTCAGCTGTGTTATGCAAAGGAAATGTGTCTGCAAAATGACTTCTACAGCTATCTTTAATTCTAAATATAGTTGATACTAAAAACTCAGGCATCCCTTTACATTCTCACACACACACACACACAGACACATACACACACACACACACACACACACACACACACACACACACACACACACACACACACACACACACACACACACACACAGACAAAATTAGGAAAGTCTCACTGCTGTATTCGACTCTCTACTGTTGACTGACATAATTGGCATACAAATGTATTGTATGCATGTACCACAGGAGAGGTCTGAGTTTTGTGGTATAAGAGTGCATTATTGAAATGATGACCTCATCAGTGTGTTGCAGACAGTATGCATTTGTAGACAGAGTGAAAAAGGGATGTGGGATTGATCTCACCATATAAAGTTTTCTCATGAGTTGGAGTTAAATGAGCACACCTAAAATAACCTTCTAGTGATGCAATGCATCCACCATGACACATAAAAGTTTGTTCTTGTGAGATTAGAACTCCTGACCTATCTAGATATACAACAAAGAAGGCACAATATTTAATACAAGCACCACCACAGAAGTCTGACTTATACAGTGTGATAGTACCCTTTATAGAGGATATCATTAATGTTGTGTTGCTGAGACAATCATGCTGGGAGAAGGCTATGACTCTGATGTGGACACACCATGTAATGTAAAATTAAATCCAGGCTACACACACATGCACACACGCACACATGCACACACACACACACGCACACACACACACACACACACACACACACACACACACACACACACACACACACACACACACATATACACACAAACACACACACACACACACACACACACACACACACACACACACACACACACACACACACACGTAGAGGACACAGTACTTAATGCAAGTGACACTGCACAAGTCTGACTTTTATAGTGTGAGAGTGCACTTTATAAAGAATGACACCAAAACCAAAGAAGATCATGTTGGGAGAAGGGTATGAAATTGATGTGAACTCACTCTGCAATTTAAAATTAACTCCAGACTACTACTGTATTGTGGGCAGCAGAGAAACTGTAGCATATTTCTACATATTTCTGAATATAAACTGTATTCTTCATAGTCTTGAAATGTGAGATTGCAACTTGTATGTTAATACAATATGTTTGTGCATATACTGTAACTTGCATGTCTTTATCTGTTTGTAAGTTTGGAGTTTTTCTCCCAAGGCCTCCGCAGAAAATGGGCATGTATCCAGTCAGGCTATCCCAGTCAAGAAATGTAAAATGAATAAAAATAAAATAGTGCAGGTCATATGTGCACAACACCATACACACGCAAATTAAATGTCATAAGATTGGAACCCTCTACCTATCTAGAGTACAAAACACTTAATGCAAGTGCCAATGCAGAATTCTGACTTATACAATGTGATAGTGCACTTTATACAAGATGACATCAGTGTTGTTTAGCAGAAAAGGTAATGTTAGGAAAAGGGTATGAAATTGATGTGGACTCACCCTGCACTTTACCTCTAGGCTACTACTGTATCGTGGACATCTGTGCCTCAGGTCATATGTACACAACTCCATACACACACAAATTAATTGTCATGAGGTTAAAACCTCCTACCTATCTACTTATGCAATTTACAGGATGCAGTATATAATTCAAGTGCCACTGCAGAAGTCTGACTTATATAGCATGACAGTGCACTTTATACAGGATGACATCAGTGCTATTCAGCAGAAACGATTATGCTAGGAGAAGGGTTTGAAACTGATGTGGACTCACCCTACAGTTTAAAATTAACTCCAGGCTACTACTGTCTTATGGACAGAAATCATTCAGGATATATTTGCACAATGCTGCACACACACACACACACACACACACACACACATACACACACACACACACACACACACACACACACACACACACTTGACTACAGTGAGATTGGAACCCCTACCTCTCTAGCTATTCAATCTAGAAGACACAGTGCTTAAATCATGCACCACTATAGAAGTCTGACTTCTATACTGTGAGAGAACACTTTATATAGGATGACATCAGTGAGGTTTACCAGAAATGATGATGTTGGGAGAAGGGTCTAAAATTAATGTATAATCTGCCTGAAGTTTAAAATTAACTTCAAGATAGTATTGTAGTGTGGGCAATGGTCATTCAGGTCATATCTGTACAGCAACATACACACATACACATACACACAAGCTGACTGCTGTGAGATTAGAAACCCCTTTCTATCTAGCTATGCAATCTAAATGATACAGTACTTAAAACAAGCATCACCACAAAAATCTGAATTTACAGTCTGACAGTGCAGTATAGATATGATTACCACCATTTCATTCTGTGTCAGAGATGATATTCTGATGTTGAAGCTTTTGTGCAAATTCATATTTGTTGATATAATGGAGTAAGGTCAATGTTTTGCTTAGTAATGCATACCTACAGCTGACTTAAGTCAGCTACGGTGTCATCGATGTATACTGCAGAACTGACATTGACATGTACCTACCTGTCTTGTTTATATGAGACACATACACCTGTGAAACCCAGAATGGACAATGAGTCATTCATGGATCATTAGGTTATGATGATGGTATATGAACAAAAATAAATGTCACTAATATTAGTTATTGTATGTGCTCATGCATGGGCAATGTGGCCTGTCAGTACCAAGCTATACTGAATGTTTCAATGTATTAGGGATAAACATGATAATTTCTGTATGACAAGGCTGCATGTGGTTGTATATAATTTGTGTTAGTGCTGCAGTGCAGGGCCAACTTTCCAGAATGAAGTGGTCAATTAACCACACAGTTCACTACATTTCACATCAGTACATTACACAGGTTTCATGTAATGAATAAGCAGCACTTATTTTTGTTCCAAATCACTTCCAAAAGTGCAATGTTGAGAAACATATTTACATGAAGGTTGGCAAAGTGTTAGCACATGTGTGATGATACTTTGATGGGTTGAACTGGGCCTGTGAAGTACGAGTGTTTAGAGGTGTTCAGTGGTGATCTGAATGTTGTATTATACCTTTCCATGTTAGCTCCAAACCTCGGTTCAAAAATGAAATATTCTGCATGCCTTCCCCATTTATGTGATGGTATGCTGTGAGTAAACACAGTTGCTGAAGGAAACAATGAAGCACTATATTTGGTTTGCTTTCTATAGTGCAAACAGGCTTAGTGTGCACAGCTATTAGCACTCTGTACAGTACTTAGTGGTGAAAATTCACCTGTTAACCTAGCTTTTTCTGTGGAAGAAGGTGCGAACACTCTGAGCTAAATGAAAAAGCAAAGCAGAAGCAGGGTTTGACTCCAGTATGCAAATGGTTTTACAATGTGTGTCACAATGTAATTATTATATTAACTTTTTATCATAAATTTAAGAATACCTAGCAATGACTATTACACATATGTTTCCTGGCAAACTACATATGCAATAGCTACTTATTTTTTATGCCTGGTACACAAAGACAGGCTTAAATGGAAATCACAAGTTAACTGGGTGCCCATCAGCCTAATGAATAATCAAAACAGTACAATGGGGTAAGGGAGAAGTGGTGAAGATAGACACAGATATAAAGGCACCCATGAAAGGGTGCTGTTATGGGACATTAATGTACATCCTAATGTGTGTCCTCAGTATTAATCAATCAGGCTCTGTAATAGTAAATGATGGCAGTAGTGGTGAGAAGTTGTAGTACAGGCAAAACTGATGCTGACATGGAAAGAATAAGGCGGGTTTAATAATTTGCCCTTATGTGCATGGATGTGTTTGAAAATGCTTTTTTGAAACAGTATTCAAAAATTTGCTTACAAAAGTTTATTAATGGATACAAATTAAGACAGATGTCATTAAACATATCATGGAAGTATAACTTCACAATAATAACTAATGTGACATACATCTGGACTTGAACCTGACCAGGTTTTGCCATAGCACGTAAATAGCCATTCACCATCACTCGCCATTTGTGTGCAAAGTCAAACTCTGTGGAAAGGCTGAGGACAAAGACTTGCTTATGGGCCATTGGTTGCCATGTGTGTTTTGTATGAGTCTATCTTTTGACCAGATTAAATGTGTGAAAAAGAGGTTAATAAGAAAGTAGTGAAGTGGGCTGGCAAGCAGAGGGGAGGAGACAAGGGATATAGTACAGGAATCTGCAGGAAGGTAGTGTGAGAGAACCACAGCTATCCACATCTTCACAGCGTATAACCAAAATTTGCTGATTCTGTAATGTCACCACACCAAGGATAGGCGACAGCAACAGAAAATTGTTGTACAGTCAGTTGTATTACATCACGTATATCAAGAAGAAACATAGGTGAAGTGGAGAGCTATGTTTGGATCATTATTTTTTTGTGGAACAGGTCCTCATTTTTTACTTTTTTCTTTCAAAGAGAGATGAATGTTGGGGAAGGTGCTTAGGGATGTGAGGGTCAAGTAGGAAGGTTAGATGAGGAAGCAGGTGCAGACATACAGGACAAACTAGACAGACAAGGGTGGTGATGGGGACAAAAGGTTATGGGACACCATGAATGGGGATAGGTAGTGGGTATCAGAAGCACACCCACGTCAAGCCTGAGAACAGTGAGAATCTAGTCTTCACTCTCAGAACTCTCATTACTGTCTCCTGTCTCAGTTTTCTGGGTCAGTGCTCCATATGACATCTTCTCAAATTGATGAAGCACATTTTTGGCATGGCCAATTCAGGCACCAAGGTCCCTATCCATAATAACTTCCACAAACCCTGTCAGCTCTTGGCAAGTGACAAAATCACAACCTCAACTAATACTACTTCTAGTGGGTACCAGTGTACCAGCTTCCAAGGCAGAACTGCCTGATGTGGATGGGCCAGATAGGGCAGGGTTTGTGTAGGCAGCTGGGGACCCCAAAGTACTGGCTGTCAGTGCTGCAACCTGTGGAGGGATGGCAGGACGATCCACAGTGGTCAGTCTACCTCTCTGTGCTGCATGTATGGTTTTATAGAAATAAATTATGACAACAAAACATTTTTAGACATATATAATATTCTTCCCACCACAAAAAAGAGAGAATAGGGGTGTGGTGAAACTAAACATATCACATGACTGTATAATTTGAGACAATTAACACTTATGATTATGCATTCTATACACATTTGTCACATTCGGGTATGATGGTAAGGTCTTACTCTGTTGTGCAATTAATCAACTGCACTGCTCTGATATTATAAATACCACTAATCATTACAATATTGTCATTTTGCGTACAACTGAAATACTTATTAGGCTTACATTAATACCTGATGCATACATACCCCGTGACTCTCTGAGGTGAGTTAACTTCTCACGGTGTGCCTCATGAATCACTGCAGTATCTTTGTCAGCTCTACAAACCAGAAGAAGACAAGAAGAGATAAGAAAGCACATTGAATAACAGTCTTGGCTGGGTGCTGCATTCCATATCATTTAATACAGATTGGTCAGTATACTTGCATAACTGTGGGAAGTCAGCAGTTCTAAACTCATCCTCCCATTGGCTAAGGAGGTTCTTCTTGCACTGTTTCAGATCACTATAGTTGTCATGGCAATTTTCTCCAGTGTGTGGGATGCCATTTGCATTGGAGACAGCCGTCGCTACTCTGTCCCAAACCTCAGTCTTATACTGAGACAGTGCAGTCTCCCTGTAATAGCCTATGGCTGTAGCTCTTTGGGAGGAGTGCCACAAATATCCTGGACTCCTCCACACTCACCACTGTGTTCTAAATTTAGCAATATCATCTCTCACACCAGCCATGCCTGCAGAAGTCAATCAGTAGCTCTAATGATGAATTGTCATCAAATTCCAAACCCACTTTTAATCATAGGATCATAGGATCATAGGAAGGTACTAGGCTATTGGCCCTGGGGTCCTTATAAGCCTAGCCAAGAGTTTAGCCCATGCATAGACAAATCAGCACTCAATGCTTCTGTCCAGCAGGGACACGGGTGGAATCCCAGGGATGCATTTTCTATTTCCCATCCAATTGTCCAGATTGCGCTTAAAAAGGGGTAAAGAGGTACTCTGCTTGAGGTGGAGAGGGAGTTTATTTCATAGATGGGGGAGTCTCTGAGACACAAATCTGTCCAGACAACAAGTCCTATTGATGTCACAGACCAGGATGAGGCCACATGTGCGGGATACTTGAGTGGAGATTGACTTGCGGATATGCAGCACTCCCATCAAAGCAGGGTCAAGATCACCTTGTATGCCAGACAGAGGTCACCTCTGAGGAGTCGGTATGAAACAGAGTAGAGGCATAGGGTATTACCCTGTGTATGGTAGATTTTTGAGGCCCTGGATTCTCCTGGTGAGGCACCTCTGTGGTCTCTCTAGCTGCTGCATGTGCTTTGCGAGGTACATACCAAATGGGGCATTGTACTCAATACTGAGTCTTATAAAGGAAGAATACAGGGATGTTATGATCCCCTTATCCCTGGATGAGATACCCTTACTTATGAGGTGGGCCATGTAGAAAGCTTTCAGTACAATGGAAGCAACATGGTGGTCAAAAGTCAGGCTGCTATCAATCTGGGTGCACAAAGTGCGCAAACATGGTAAACCATGTCAACTGCATTTGCCTGATAGTAAGCACAAAAAGGCATTTGTCAGCAATGTAGAAGACATTTTATTAGACAGCAATAATGGTTTGAGACATGGCAGTGAGATTTGTCATGTTTGATGCTGAATATATTCACACTTTTTACAGGTTGGGTTATGATGCATACATACGTACGTCTCTACACATACTGTCATAAATACAGAGTTGGCCTATGTGAGGGCAGAAGATGATTTTAACTTAAGTATTCTGCCCATCATAGAAATGCAACTGCATTTTAATCTATTATTATAATTCTCAAGCTTAAACAATTTCACACACATTCAACTGTGTTTCATAAGTAAATTATTTATGAGATATGCTACTTAGAAAAATGTATCTATCAAAGCATTATCAATACATTTTTTGCAATATACATAATTATGACAGCCATTTGTCTGTTGTGTAACCTTCCTAATGAAAGTATTGTTAGAAATTGTATTCTAACACCCAATTTTAAAAACAGTGTTATCAGGACTTGAATGCTGGAGTACCTATTTAACATTTCTAAAGACACTACCCTTATACATTGTTGCACAGAGAAAGCTAGGTTAACAGGTGGATTTTTATAATAAGTACTGTCCAGAATACTGACAGCTGTACATCGCAGCTAAGCCTGTTTGCACTACAAAAGGCTGCCCAAATAACATTTTTCACTTTTTCACTTAAGCGGATAAGCTTGATTACATGCCGCTCAGGAACAAGCAAGTGTACATGTCAAAAACAGTGATGCAAGCATGTAAAGTTATGATAACTGTGATTCCAACATCTGGAATAATGATTTACACAGTTCCTTCACACTGTATGGATTTGAACCTCAGAAAAACTGTGTTAAAGGGCCAAAGTTACTGCATTTACAGCATCTGTCACAGAGACTGGTATAAAAAATGTGCACATCACTCACTCAGAAGGACCGCACAGCAGTGCCAAACCTGTTTGCCCTAATGCAGATTACAGAAATAAAATTGTTCCATTTCCTCCAACTGTGAGCCCTGTCTGCTCTCTGATAAGCAGTGCTGACATTACACAGGCAAGCACATATATAACAATTTATATTCTACACAACAGTTTTGTCTTATTGCTGTTAAGAGTGCTGTAGCAAAGCACATCTATGCGAATGTGAAATGTGATACTGATGGCAATACCAGTTATATCTCTATGTGAGTTCCCTGGGCAGTACCTTGTTCACTCCCTCAGAATACTGCCAGTCAATAGTGTGCTCTGTCAAAATGCACAAATAAGGAACACAAAAAAGGATAAAACATGTCAGTAGTAACACGTATAGGGTACTAAATATGAAAAGATAGGATTGTGAAGTTTCCTATGTCTGTGAGTGGTACAACCTGATCATATGCTCACAAAATATACATTAATTCTGTCAGACATCATACTATATGGAACTGAATTCTTAACTCAGTGCATTAACAACCACACTCAGCCATGTTTTGTGCCCCTCTTTGCCACCAGCACAGGACTAGCAAATGTTACTTTCTCATTTCCTTCAACATGTCTAGATCAATGTCATATTGACCAAAACATTACAATAATGATAGTCCACATCATTTTAATGGTCAGGTTACCAACACTGCCAGCTACATCTTCCCTTCTTGTTTTGAACATCTGCCCCTGCTCTCAGCTTAACTACAGAAATGCAATGTCATGGCCATTTAGTTGCATCTTTGTTTCAACGTGTAATATAGCTAATCAGCATTTCAGACGTGATTTTAAACAGAGAATGGACAGTGTTGTCTTACTACAAGGGTTTCAATGTTCTTAAGGTTGTTCTCATAGCTCTAAAGGTGCTTACAAATTTTTATTGGAAGTCTACATGATTCAAAAACTTCAGGGAGAACAGTCACTTCAGCATTTCTTGCTGTCAGAACAATCGAAAACCGTTGCAAGCCATTAGCAACTAATAGTTATTGCTCTTCCCTGCAGTTCTAGAGTGTGGGAATACAATTGTGTAGCTACCTACACCATGTTTACATCCCCTAGAATAAGAAATGTTTCAGTATTCACTAATGCTAATGATGTCACAATTCATTTGCATCTTCACAGTGCTCAGAGGACTGAATCTACACTATAGGAAGGTAATGGTGTAGCTATAGACATGGAAGGAGGGGTGTCGGATTGAATACAGCCAGAGCATTATTATCAGTTACTTGGAGGAGATTCCTCTACAAATCATTGCATTAGTTCATAAAGTTATGTTTGTACTCTACACGCACTGCTTACACGTTCATATTTGGAATATATTTCAATAAGTAATGGAAAAACATTTTGCAATATATGCAATTTTGCAATTTAATTACTAATATACTGCACATATGGGAGTTCTTAGTGCACCCATCCACCCTGTGAGAATGATGATTATGATGACTGTGCTGTGTGCTTTGTTCATTTCTGTTTGACTTAGGGTTGCATATATGTGTGACGCACATAGTGGATAAGTAAGACACTGACAATATGCAGGTAATTTATCTTTTTACACTTTTGTTCATCTATTGCAGGTTCCAGACTTATCTTGATATTATTGCAGATAGAAGTCACGTGCTTTAGGGCTGTCTCTGTCTGATGTTATATGTACACAGACATTACATGGGTAAGTAACATTTGTGGACATCGGATGGCATCACTTTTAATATTTGTAAGTGCTTAAGTTGTTATGTGTATTCCTTTGCTGATGAGTGTGTGTGTGCTGTAATTTGCCACTTAGTTGATGGATGTGTGTGCTGACCATTGAACCTTATTTGGTGAGTCTGCAATCCTTCACCTCCAACTATGACTGCAGCTGCAGGTTCCCCCTCAGATTTCTTGGCTGTAAGTGCAGGAGTAAAGACCCTGCTTGTGGTCCAGGAATGTGTGCCTCTAGCCCCTGCTGTCCCTGTTGCAGCTGTTTCCTCAAGTTGATATTGGACAATATGACACAGACTGTTAGAATTTCTGCACAGGTACTTGGGTAAAAGTGTAGGCCAACACCAGATCTGTCTAGAAAGCAAAAAAAAGTGGCTTCAGCATGTTGAACCCACACTCTATGATGTTTCGAGTTTGAGTGTGTTCATCACTGTATCCTTCTTCTGTGGGTACGTGTACCCTTTTGATGGATATCATGAGTCATGGTTCCACTGCATAACCTGAATCCCCTAGAAGATGGCCTTGTGGAACATCACCCCAAGCACACCTTGTGTAAACCTGTAAGGTGTGTCATATGTGTGATTTGTGATAACTGGCTAGGTTGCCTGCACAGACATTGAGAATGACCTTCAGGCATTAAAAATAACCTGGCAGTTAAATGGGTGGAACTCCTTCTTGTTGATGTATTTCCTTCCCTGTTCAACAGGTGGGGCTTTTATTTTATGTGAGTGCAGTGTATTGCCCTACCAAGACTTTAGCAAAGTGTGCTACAGCATTTAATTCCTGCAATGTTCTTGCTGTTTCCTCTGCTGTGCATGGGAAATAGAAGTACTCCCTTGCATATTGCAGCATTGCATTTAGATACTGGTGAAATATTCCTGAAGCTGAGGCCTGTGATATCCCTAGTATATGCACTGTTAATCTCTGGAATGTATCAGTTACCAATATCTTTAATGGTGTACATGCTTAGTTTCCACTGGTATAGGTTCCCCTCAAATTTCCTCAGTCTGAGGTAGGTGTGGCAGATGTTGCAGATTTCTTATTGTGTTTCCCTATCAACCCAGTATCATTCTACAATTTGATATCATGCAGTCCATTAAATGTTAAATGGGATCTGAATGCCATTGTTCTCCTTGGACAAGGTTTATCTGCAGCATCAGTAGCATAGCTTTGAGGTTGTTGCACATGCATATGCATGAGAGCAGCAGCAGCTCCTAACATTGCTTTTTTAATTAAGTATGATGGTGACAGTATTCTAATAGGTTTTGGCGTTTAGAGCTAAGAGTTTCACCATCTCTACACTGTTACTTTATAGCTTCTTGAATAGCTCTGCCACATCAGATTGGTTCATTTATATGTAATTCAGTTGATTATGCTGTAATTATCTCTGTTTGGTAACTGTACACGACATATAAAGCTATTTAATGACTACAAAACGGCATGCTGTCTTATGTCATCATAGCATGATGTGAACATGATAACATCATAGAAATAAATCATTCATGAATCTGGCCCAGATTATATAAGAAAGTGCACATTGTGAACTAAGAAAAATATCTGCTCTGTAGGACAGAACATGGCGGATGACATTAGCATCTAGTTACATTTTTATTTTTTATTTAGTTTATTTATTTTACATTTGTTGACCGGGCTAGCCTAACTGGATATATGTCCATTTTCAGTAGAGGTCCAGGGAGAAAAGCTCCACATAAGCAAAATATTAGCAACTACAGGAACAAATAAGTAAAAAAGTAACAAATTTAGGTGTAGTACTATTTTAAGGTGAAGAATACAAATATTTTATAGACAAAAAATTAGTGTTAAAGTAGCAGAATAATAAGAAAAAGATTAAACAATAAACAAATTTGAAGTGGTGCACTATTAAGAAAGAGAAATATAAAAAAATACAATAGCAAATATTACAGTTTCAGGTACACTATTAAGCAGTGAGTCAGCCCATTATCCTATAGTAGCATAGCAACTTTAAGGCAGCATGAAATAAGAAATATAACGAAAGTCTATATAGATCTTTATATGTGATAGCAAGTTAATGCTGCAAGCAGCAATCTATGCAAGTGTAAAGTTAGTAGAGGATCGAGTGTAAGAGAGAGTTGTGGAGACTAAAAATTAGACTAGGTAGGTCTACTCTCTAAGGCATAGAGAGAACTGGAATTAAATTGCAAAAGGTTATGTAGGTAGGGTTCAGAGAAAGTGGTGGAAGGATTAGTCTGGGTTACTACATGGGCATAACCAGTGGTTAACAAGGTGTTCTCTGAGTTGTTTTTTGAACAGTTTTGCTGAGGAGACAGGTTCCAAGATTTGCCAACAGTATTGGCAAACAGAGAATCACCGGCCTTATTTTTGGATTTGACTGTGGATACTAGTACTTTATTGGCTGAGTGAAGGGTTGTCAAATTATTATAGGGGGTAAGAAGGCTATTAAGTATAGGAGTATTTTTAGGAAGATAGAGGATCTTATGGGCAATAATAAGTTGTTGAAACTGAAGATGATTATGAAGTTCTAGCCAACCTAGGTGTTTAAGGTTTTGACAGTGGTGAGTTCTATATGAGAAACCAGTAGCAAATCTGGCAATATTGTTATAGGAGGTAGCTAGTTTGTTAAGGTTGTGTTTTGATAGGTTGGTATAAATGGGAGAGGCATAGAAGAAGGTGGAAATTAGATGGGTGTGGGCAATAGTGGTTCTAGCTGTTGGAGTTAGAAAGGGTTTAATCCTATAGAGGGAGCCTATTTTTTTGTTTACTGTTTTTATTGTTGTGTTAATATGTGTGTCAAAGCTAAGAATATGGTCTATTGTTACCCCTAAGAGCTTCGTAGTTGGGTCGGGAGATATAATGATGCCATCATTGGATAAAACTGTGAAGTCATTTGGAGGGGACCTATGAGTGGGAGTGGAGAGCAGTAGTTTTGTCTTTTTAGGATTCAGAAGGAGGCTATGCTGTAGGAACCATTTTTCCTACTGTGTTAAGCACTGTTTGGGTAATGGACTGAAGTTGAGGTGCAGAGGTAGCTGAGCATATTAGTGTGGAGTCATCAGCATATTGGATACATGTTGCTTGAGGAATGATTAGATTAAGATCATTGATGAAAACTGAGAAAAAGAGAGGGCCCAGGATAGAACCTTGGGGACTTCCAGGGTAATTGGGAGGTGAGAGGATAGATTATTTTCCCAAAGCACAACCTGTTGCCTATTTTCAAGGTAGGATTTAAACCATTGTAAAGCCTGTGTATCTAGATAGAGAGACTTAAGTATGTTCAAGAGCAGTTGATGGTTGACCATATCAAAGGCTTTTGAAAGGTCAATAAAGAGTGCTGAGGATAGAGTGTTGCTGTTTTGCTTATTGTTAATACAGTCGGAAAAGGATAAGAGGGCTGTGGTGGTATTATGGTGAGGCCTAAAGCTGTGCTGACAATTAGCAAGTAAGTTATTTTTCAAAAGGTATTCTAGTAGTTGGCGGTGGATACATTTTTCCATAATTTTGGCTAAAGGAGAAAGTAGAGCTATTGGGCGGTAGTTAGAGAGTTCATGTGACTTGCCCCCTTTGTGCAGTGGGATAATGTGGGAGGCTTTCCAGATTGATGTGATTATTTCTTCCGTAATGGTTGTTCTATTTATAAGGATGGAAACAGGAAGTGCTACTCCAGCTGCAGCTTTCTGTAGATATTCTGCTGGTATAAAGTCAGCCGAAGGGGTACAAGGTTTTAGTTTAAGAAGAAGAGTGTAGATAAGGGATGTAAGGACTGGTTGTAAATTAAATCGGGGGTTAAATTAGTCAAGGAGGATGACAAATTTGAACTAACAGGAGGTAGTGACTTGGCAAGACTTTGGACTGCTTCAATAAAGAAGGTGTTAAAGGCATTTGCTATATGATTTGGAGTTTCATAGGTGGATCCTGTTGGGGTGGGAGTTTTGCACTGACCTGGGTGGAGGAGTCTGTTAATGCCTGCCCAGAACATTTGAGGTTTGTATTGGTGGGTTTGCTGGTTGTTGTGGAAGAAGTTTCTTTTATTTAGAAGTATGGATTTTTTGGTAGCATTTCTTAACTGTCTAAATGTTAGATGATCAGCTGGGTTTTTAGTTGTTCTCCATTTGGTCCAGATTTTATTTCTTAGTATAATTTTGTGACTTATCTCTTTTGTTAGCCATGGAGCAGGTTTGGTCCTATTTCTCATTGAGCAGGATGGGGCATGACAGTCCAGGATTTCTAAGAATTTGGTATTAAAGAAGGATACTGCCTCATCTAATTGGAGGTGTCTTAGGGGTGACCAGTCACATGCTTTCAGTTCAGTTTGGAAGTTAATAGTGTTAAAGTTTTTGTTGGTTCGAATGGTTTTATATAAGGTTGGTTTATGAGCATTGATCTTTTGCCTGGTTATGTAGGTCAGTGAGTGGTCACTGACATCATCAGGAAGGATTCTTGCTTCATAGGAGAGGGGATGACTATTTATCAGTATCCAGTCAAGAGTAGTTTCTTTGTTATTAGGCTTATGGATCCTGGTGGGGGAGGTTATAGTTTGGGAAAAAACATAGAGGTTTATGTGGGTAGTCTGGTTTGCTGAGATGCAGGCATTCCAGTCAATATTAAGGTCACCCAGGACAATGGTTTCTTGTAGGTAGTTAGTTGAAAGCCAGGAAAGAATATTTTCAAGGGTGTTTATATTGTTATCTGGAGGGAGGTAGATGCATATTATATAGATGGATTTATAGGTGTTGATTTGGATTTTAGAGATAAGGATTTCAGCACTGCTAATAGAAGGTGGTTGAACATTTATAGGTGCAACTTGCAACTCTGTCTTATATAACATTGCTACACCCCACCCTTTTTGGTTGTTCGATCTAATCTCAGGATATTGTATCCTGGTGGGGTGAGTTCATTGTCCTGTGTTGCAGGTTTTAACCTGGTTTCTGTTAGGCAAAGGATGTCAAAGGAGTGAACATCTAAGAGAGCATGGAGGTGGGCAACTTTGTTGTTCAGGCTCTGTATGTTGAGATGAGCTATAAGGAGAGCGTTTGATGGTTTAGTGATGGATTGAGGAATACATGGATTTGGTTTAGGTGGGTTGGAGGTGGTAGTGGTGTTGGGGCAAGGGTTGGGATGGATGTCACCATCTAAAAGGTTAGTATTTTAATTCTGTGTATGATATTTAGGAATTTACAGGGTGAGAATTTTGGTTTCATTGGTTGGTTATAGTTAAGGTGGGCTAAACGATGAAACGTTGGCTCTAAATAGGAGGGTGTTGAGGTAATATTAATGTAGTTTAAGTAAGGTGGTAGGTCTGACAGGGTTGATTGTTTAAGGGGTTGGTTGAAGATAGTTAAGGTTAGATGTTCATATTTAGTAAGGACATAGGTTATAGATAGTACAGCTAGGATTGCAATTAAAAGGAATAGTATTGTGTATTTGGATTTGGGTATGGTGGTCATAGTGAATGGTTAGTTAAATAGTAAGTGGGGAAAGGTATAATAAAGAGAAAGATTTGAAGAAGATGATAGTGGGGAGATTTTTTTTAGGTATTGTAGAAGATAGGGATAATGCGTTTGTAAATTGATTAAGAACTTACTGATGTAATGAGTATTTATAAGTGGTGAGATAGGGTAATTAGCACTTAATGAGTGGGAGGTTGGGATTGGTTGTATAGGAATGAGGATGTGACCAGTGGAGGTTTATAGTTAGGACCCCTGGGGTGTGTGGGAATTGGGGGTAGGGTAGGGGAGCGGAGTGAGCCCGCAGGGCGAATGGAGCGGGTAGACCCAAGGAAAGAAGGCAGCAGAGCAGTGAAAAAAAAAATCAGTACAGTGAAGGTAAGTATGGAGGAAGGTAAGCAGGGTGGTTAGAGGGATGCTTAGGGGGGTGTTATTAGGGAAAGGATTTGAGTGATAGTTAGAGGTAGGTAGAATTGTTAACAAGCAGTTAAAGAATAACAGTAGGAATAGATATTATTTAAAAGTGAGTGAGAAGGAGATAGGGAAAGGAGATTAATGGTGGCTGAAGACTGTCATCTAGTGGTCAAATCCTGTACCAGTAGAGAGTGGAGCGCGTAAGGGAGGTAGAAGGGTGTAGGGCAGAAAAAAAATGGCTCAAAAATAGGGAAATATGCGGCAGTGATAAGACAGGTATGGAGGGGGTTTCAGTAAGAAGGGTATTGCTGCTGGCTATTCTGGTCAGGATCCTACACTAGCTCCTAATAAAGAAGTACAGCAGTATCACTTATAGAATTAAAGGTGTATATTTATATAACATACTTTCTTTAATTCCTTTGAGGTCTCTTCTGAGAGAAATTGTGACCTTTTTCTGTTAGGAAATGTGGCAAAACAAGGTGAGATTGGTGTCTTTTGACTGGTCTTGGAATGTCCAGGAAGGCAGGGCCAGTGAGCAAAACAAAAATAGGTAGAGAAGGCTGGAGTGCTGGAGAAAATACAAGGAGAGAGAGTTTTGTGATTATAAAAAGGAACAAAAATAAGAGGTGTGATGGTTAAGCAGCAGGTGTGAGTAACATACAATTAGCAGGTTAAGCAGCAGAACAACATTACAGACGTTAGCTCAAAATGCTTCAAATACAAGACCCTTCAGAAATTAGGCACAACAAGCAATGTATCAGTGTCTGTTTCCAATTACTCTATCTTGCTGTGAAGTTGAGGCTGTATATAATTACTCAAAGATAAGATACTACCCAATGTGCATTAAATTCACATTTACTGGTAAGGTCCATTATCATAAAACAGTAATTACTAGTAAGTAATACGATATGTATCCATTTTGGGTGGCCATTTAAAAACAGATACGACAAGTGTTAGGATATTGGTTAGATTCTATGGGCCTGATGTTATGAAACACATTTAGGGGGATTCAATAAAGCCTACATGGTTGTTTTTGACTGTGTGCATGTCTTGGCATGAAGCCACATGGCCACAAATAGTTCTAGGTTCAGTAAACTCCATGTAGCAGCCTGCATTCACGTGCAAACACAGAAAGTTTTGTGGCATGCAAAGTACAGCATAAGTAGCTGAATTGTATGCTAATGAAGCAAATCAACATGGTGGCTTCAACAAGCTTTAAAGCAGCTGTGTGGACTCTGTGCTCATGTTGGCCATGTATTCAAAAGTTTTCTGAATGCACCCACAGAAAGGAGTCTACATGGAAACAAGACAGAGTAAACGTACATAGATTTGTACAGAACCGACCTTAACATATAACCCCATACACATTTTGACATTATCAAACATGGTGGATGCTAGAAAATTACATTAACAATAGCAACAATTACTTTTTAAGTGTCATGACATAAATACAGCTTTGCTCCCCACTTTCAAATGAAGAATGTACTTGTAATTAATGTAGACAGCTAAAAGTGTAAATCCCATGAAACATACAATTCATACTGTCATGTAAGCATATGCAGTATGAATCTGATGGAATACAGTCAAATTGTATTAAAATCTGCATTCCTCTGTGCAGATATATACCTCAGTAATACCTCCCTTGAGTGTAAAACTTTGGGCTCCCATTCATTTTTCCTGCCTACACAGTTACCAACCATGTAGATTCAGGGCTGTTAGCATGGTGAAAATGCAAATGAGGTCAAAACTGATTAGAACTGTTGGATTCCAAAAATTGTAATGGTGTAGGGATGTTCACTTCATGTAGGGACTTCCACAGTGTTTGTGCTGAATGCATGGCAACAGTGAATGATGACATCAGTGGGGTGTGTCAGCTTGCACTTACAGAGGTGTACATGTAGATCTGTGAAGTATAAAAGTGCATGTAAGCAGCGCAGAATTCACAAATTCTGTTTCACCCTCTTTATTGCTTGTTAAAATGTATCATCTTTGTCAGCTTTAAGTCAAATTTTGTTTTTTAACTTTTTCTCATTGTTTGCTCGATGCAGTGCTTAGAGCAACCACAGGAAATGGAGGAATGAATGGTAGGTTTCTAGAAGCTCATCACATAACTAATTCTTTGGCAGCATGGGTATGTGTAAGGCTAGAGTGTGTAAGGTCCTGGGCTCTAATGCAGGGTCTGCAAGCTTTCCTCCACTTTTTGAGTTGCTTGTTTGCACGATATCACAGACACAGAAAAGTAATAACAAGATTACCTGTGTTTACCTTATTTCAACATCAGTATTATGTACTAATGAGCACAAATACAGTTCATATATTCCGTAAAGCAGCAGATGGTTTTCCATAGGTGCTAATTATATCATAAGCAGGTGAGTTCCAGTATTGTGGTACTATTCAACAATCTATAAAGCATCCCTGTAGCCTTCATTCTGTTTTTTCCTGAATAATTCAATACCATGGGAGTAGAGAGAAGGAAATTTTAGGACTGAAATAAAATTGGTGTCAACTGCTGCATTTGCAAGGCATGTCTTGAGGCTACAATGTATTCTTTAATAATATTATGGCATAGCCTTGTATTTCTTAACGTGGTGCAATAATGAAGTAAATAGTGATGACTTTGTACAACAAGTACCTTAACATGTGACAGCAGACACTTGTTTTACTTATATGTGTCCATTGCTAAGGTTTTCTTTCTTATTCTTCTCATTTTTAATTGCACTTTTTGCATGATGCACTGCATAGCGCAAACAGTGGAAGCGGGGAATGGCTCTGTTTATCTGGTTTGAGCAAAGCATAGCGGACCACCTAGAAAGCAGACAGCCAAAAATAGTAACCGGATACATCCAATTAATATCCTTGGACATCATGAAAACCTGGCCTGGAGTACAGATGGTATTGGATTCTAGTACAGAGTGTGCAACCGTTGTTTTACTGCTGTGACATTGCAGTTTACAGCAACAAAGTGGGAAATAGACAGCTGCTTCCTCAACATTCGTGTGCAACAGGTGTAAGTGTAGTACTGCCATACACATGGACATGGGTTCAAATAAGACATATTCCATATAGTATTATTTTTACTGATAGAGTAATCTATGTATTATTATATTTATGACAAATGTATGACTGAAGATACACTGTTTACTATAGTTCTATAAATGTATTCCTGCTATCTTTTACAAAAAACACATACACTGCTGCCTGTGCTTAAAATGTCTTGTCACTGTTGCATTCTGCTTGGCAGACTTTAGCAATGCAACTCACATTTCTCACTGCTTACCTATGCACAAACTGATGTAACTCACATGTGTGTACACTTTATTAACCATCGTGCAAATCCGCTGCTCACTGCACTATGGTGCTGTATATATGATGGTTTCTTATTACTGTTTATTGTCCATTTCCTTTGTATGTCATAAAACTACATGTGAAAACATTGCAAATTCAGGGCACACTATAAGTGTATATAATATATTCACAATATATACATGTGTTGTCCCTCCCTCTGCCAAACAGTACAACTTTGGAGTCTCAGTATTTTTTTATACGTTGTGTTCTCCCTCATGGACAGCACCAGTTAGTGGTGCTAACAACCTTGCTCTGCTGCACTGAAACATCCAACTATGCTCAATAAGTGTACTTGTGTTTTTACACAGCTGTGCTTATACACACTCTAGTGCTACTAGCCTCATCTGAACCTACAAATCTATCTGCTTGTGCAGGCCTCCCAACCTGTTGTCCTCCATATGGCCTGCTGATGTCATCTAAATCAAATTGATCTGTAGACATATAGAAGTCAGTTTTGTGCCACGGTGCTTGCATAAATTACTGTGTTTTATAGCCTGTATACTTAGGTAGGGGTTCTATTCTTAAAGCAGTCAACTGTGTGTATGTGTATGCATGTGTGTGTGTATGTGTGTGCGTGTGTGTGTGTGTGTGTGTGTGTGTGTGTGTGTGTGTGTGTGTGTGTGTGTGTGTGTGTGTGTGTGTGTGTGTGCATGTGTGCGTGTGTGCGTGTGTGCGTGTATCTCTACCCAGCAGATTAGATGTGCTATCCTACAGTTACTTCTCCAATTGCATGGCTTGCCAGTCTTTTGATACTTGCACAAGCCTACATATCCATTTCATGCAGCTCTCACAACCTCTTGTCTCCCACATGGTTTGCTGATGTCTTCCACTATAAGTTGACCTGCAGCTATGTAAAAGTCAGACTTGTGCTGTGACACTTCCATAAAGTACTGTGTTTTGTAGCCTATGTAGTTAGATACATAGGGTGTCTATTCTCACTGCAGTTGACTGTGTGTGTGTGTGTGTGTGTGTGTGTGTGTGTGTGTGTGTGTGTGTGTGTGTGTGTGTGTGTGTGTGTGTGTGATTGTGTGTGTGTGTGTGTGTGTGTGTGTGTCTGTGTGTGTGTGTGTGTGTGTGTGTGTGTGTGTGTGTGTGTGTGTGTGTGTGTTTGTGTGTGCTGTTACATGACATTAGAGAGAGCCTTTTACACCAGCGTGTGGGACACTATTATCATTATATGCTCAATAGACAATGTTAATATCATCGGCTATATCTGATTATTGAATATGCAGTCATTTAACCAGGAAATCATCAGACACTGGCCTGAAGCCCAGGCTAACATCACCTTATGTTCATAGGTTCATAGGATGTTACTAGGCTACTGTCCCTAGAACCTTTATAAGCCTAGCCATGTTATACCCTTGTTCCCTGATCGACCAAATTGTATGATCTATATTTGCAGTGTGAGTCTATGATAAATGTCAATGGCCCTTAACCAAGAGGGACATATGTGACACCCCCAAGGTAAATTTACATTCTAAATGGCCTGAAAAGAAAAAGTAGACCACTCAGTTAAAATTGGAGTAAATGTAGTAGTCAGATCTAAACCAGTAACAAAAACTCCTGCCAAACATGGCTTTAAATCACTATATATTGAAGTAACTTTATTAAAACAGAAGGTAAGCACTTTCACAGAATAACATGTGCTTCATCAGACCATGACAGAACACAAGGTCTAGGTACTATTTAAAATAAAAACTCAACCAATCACAGAGAGTTCAGCAGTCATGTGATGACATTAATAAAAAAAAACCTCCATGTCAATAAAAACAGCCTACTATTTGTTAAAGACATAGCAATAAAACAATATTCCCATCAACAAATATAAAGATTTATTAAAATTATTCCCAACACAGTAATGAATCATAAAAAAATAAAGCAGTCTCTGTATGTTACTTCAAATCTGACAACAAATATAGATAAATGCATTAAATGTTGAAGCACAAAGAATATCAGGAACTTGCTTGAATGCACAGGTGTACCAAAAATAAAACAACTAATAACTATGCATAATCTCTGCACACTGACTAAAAACATCATACACATTTAGACATATTAAAACTAAATATGCTGTTATACACATGCAGCAGAGAGGGGGGAGTAATATTCTAATGAAAAACTAAAATAGAAACAGAAGCTACAAAAATTTGTATCAAATACTCTTATATAACAAATAAAAGAGAATACTGCACTCCAGTTTGAACAAGAATAAAACACACAAAAAAGCATCTATCAAGACCTATCAGTGCTGCAATGGTCTTTTCCTTAAAACAGGTTTAAGGGAGACCCTGTAATTTAAACCTGGTTCAACATATGCTTTCAGCAGTAAACTCCATCTCTGTTAACATACTTCAGTTCTGTTGTTCTTATCAAATTCCTTAGGATTGTTTCTCATTAACTCTAACACAAAAAAACTTGAAGTAATGGCTAGTTGCTTTCAACATCATTGGCTTTGTCCCTGCTCTAACCCAGACTGATATACCCTGACTGTTGTCTCCTTCCCCTTTTTGCTCTCCTTACACTTCTATACTCCACTGTTCTATGTCACATACCTGTAAACATTTTTTATTTACAATTCAATATTGTCTTAGCTTTTTTGATTGCTCTCTCTCAAATTTTTGCTCACATTATTTGATCTGTGTGTTAACCTACTAAATACTCTAAATAACTTATGTCAACCTCAATGTAACAATGTCCTGTAATTTGTTTTGACTATTACTATATATTGTAATCTTTGTCACTACTAATGCTTGGAGCTTTTCTCCCCGGGCTTCTACTGAAAATGGACATATATCCAGTTAGACTAGCCCGGTCAACAAATGTAAAATAAAATAAAATAAAATAAAAATAAAATAAACATAATATCCCTAGCTAAAGCACTAGTGTTTTTACATCTGGCTATATCATTCAAGTGTTCCAAAATCCTATCATTAAACTATTTGTCTTCCCAGTATAAAAGGCACTGCATGTGCAACAGGTAGCAAATTATATTTGCTTTTACAATCAGCATAAAAGTCTAAATTGATGGTGACACCAGAAATATGTGTAAACGAGGTACATGTAAAGATGTAATCACAAGCCTTACAATTATGGCATCTAAAGGTCTCCTTCCTTTCTGACTCAGGTATCACAGAGGTGTTGTAGTTCCTATTTTATTGGCTGTTTGGGCAGTTTTTCCATCTCTTTCCACTTTCTGGTTTAAAAGCTTGTGTTTGTGCTTGTTTCCAACCTTTCCTGTAACTAGTCTAGTCCATATACAGATTTGCTGTATCCAGGACTGTTTGAAAGCTTCTGAGCAGTGCCAAAAAGTCTGCTCTTCAATTTTTCCCTTAGATCTGCTAGTTCTATCCTCTCCTGCACTTTTACTAGCTTATTAGTCTAGCACTTTACCCACCTTCTTGTAGCAATTACTGTAGCACCAGGACTAAACATTCTACAGGGAAACAGCTCCAGTACTCATTATTAATGCCACCTCTCCAGGCATAACTAAAGGTCAGTTCCCTGTGCTTTCTCCTATTAACCTGGTGAAATTGGGCATCCTGAGACAATGTAGCAACTGCCTCATTTACACTGACAACCCTCTACTCTTACCTCCCAACACTTAGACTTGCAAGAGATGCTCTTATACATGCAAATTGGAAGCCACACACTCTCCAGCCAAGACAGGAATAGCTGGACAAGAGGAGAAGGTCAACACTTGCATCACACTGCATGGAACACATAGCCCTCCAGAAAACACACCAGCACTGCCTTCACATAAAAACACAAACCCCACACCCACCTTTGTGGAGGCTCTGAATAAAAATCGACACAAACAGCAGAAACCTCCAAGGCAGAAATGCACTCGACCACCACAACACAACACTAATCATGAGACACATAACTCTCCTAAACAGTGTGCCACTCAACCAAAGCCCTAAAGGCAAAACAGCATGCCCAACACACTAGTCATAGGTGACTCAATGGTGAGGCACACTGATGTCCCACTCACTAGGTTGAATAAGGAGGAAGTAACAGTCAGCTGCCTGTCAGGTGTCAGGATCCACCACATAACACACGCACTCAGGTCCCACAACAACAGGTACAAATATGACTCTGTCATTGTACATGTGGGTGTGAATGGCCTGAGATCTACCTCCGTGGACTACATGAAAAATGACATGGAGGAGTTCTTGGATTATGTAGCGCAGGTGGGCATGACCCTAGTCCTGAGCAGCCTCCTACCATCACCCAGAATGATACTACAGTACAAGCAGTAAATGACTGATTTCAACAATTGGCTGAGTTTCTGGTGTCATTCTAAGGGGATCCAGTATCTGCCTGCCTGGGATGACATGATTGACATACCTCCATGCTTTCCCAGAGATGGCCTGCATCTGTCACCCCTGGGTTTCTGGATACTGGCCAAGGCTCTTGCCAACCTTATAGTGCCTTTTTTAGGCGGTGTTCCAAAGACCAAATTACCACCATAACAGCTACAAACAAATGCGATCTGATGGTCATGCTGCTCAACGCTAGAAGTCTAAATCTCAAAATGCACTCACTTGAAGCACTCCTTAAAATGGAGAACATTAACAGTTGTGCTGTAACAGAGACTTGGTTCAAGGCAGCAGAAAGCACCCCTGCAGTACCAGGCTATAACTCATTCCATACCTTTCGGCCCCAGAACTTGGACCAAAGCTCCAAAGGTGGTGGTGTTCCCATATTCATAAGGGATGCGCACACTTCCAGACTGGTAGCCCAACATAACGCATCAGAGATACTTCAAGTGCAGATAACACTGGGAAGACAGCGATTCAGGTTGTAGCCTGCTATAGTTTCCCAGCCATGTCCCAAGACTCACACTCCATGTTCCTAAGCACCTTGGAGAATATTATGGTCCAACCTAACACTCTCATACTGGGCAACTTCAACTACCCCTTCATTAACTGGGAAAACTACTCATGTACCAATACTCTTGCCCAACGTTTCCTGGAATTCATTAATTCCAATGCCCTGGACCAGCTCATTCAACCCCCACTAGAGGTAGCAACATCCTTGACCTGATCATTACTAAAATGAGCGACCGTTGCTCTACACCAATAGTCAACCCCTCCCTGGTTAGATCCAACCACAAACTAATCACCTTGGAAATCTACACTCCCCCACTGCAAAGGTAACTTCTCCAAAGCTAACTTTGGGCTCCTAAAAACACAGGTGGCTAATGTCTCAGCACCCATGCACATGGAGAACAGTTGCATGACTGCCGAATCATACACTAATGCCCTCTATGAACGAGTACATAAATGCATGGATCTCTCCATACCCAACAGAACCAAGACTCTCGCTACCAAAAAAAGGAAGCCAGTCTGGTGGTCCTATGCCATAAAAAATCTCTACAACAGAAGGAGGAAATTCATGCTGAATAAGGTGAAGTCCCAAGACTGGAAAAACTCCTTTAACAGCCTCAACAAAAAGTTGAGATCCCTCATCAAATCCTCTAAAGCTAGCTATGAAAACAGAATTGCAGCAGATAGTAAAGACAAGCACAAGACTTTCTATAGTTATGTGCAGAATCTCCACGACAATACCCAGATTTGCTCTGAGCTACTGCACAATGGTACCTCCTATACCGAGCCAACAGGTATTGCTAATATACTGGCCTACAGATTCAGTGCCAACTTTACCCCTGTCTCCTCCGCCAAAGGACCAATCACAATACCAGTAGAATGCTAGGCACCCAGTATTACTGCTGCGCAGGTTAAAACAGCACTCTCCAAGGCCAAGAATACAGCTTCTATGGGAGCTGACAATATCCTTGGCTGTGTTCCACATGAACTACAGAGTGAACTGTCACCTCATCTGTGTGCCCTGTTCAATCACAGCCTCACCTCAGGCTTTGTCCCTACCAAATGGCAAACTGCTACAGTTATCCCTCTCCAGAAAGGAGGAGTGACTACAGACCCTGGGAACTATGCCCCATTAGCCTGATGAGTCTGATATGCAAAGCTATGGAACGCATCATCATGGACCTAATAGACAAGGATATAGAGAATCTCTAAACTCTGGATCCCACACAGTTTGATTTTGTGAAAGACAGATCATACCTGCTCAACCTGGTTGACTTCTTTGAGTCAGTCACCAGAGCTGTGAATGAAGGCAAGGTGGTTCATACAGCATACCTTAATTTTGCCAAGGCCTTTGATACCATTCCCACGCAGGAATAATAGAAAAACTCACTAAGCTAGGCATCAACCCCTATATCACTAGGTGGGTTGCAAACTGGCTCACAGATAGAACCCACAGTATGAAAGTAACTGACTCCAAGTCAGACTGTCAACCAGTCACGAGTGGAGTCCCACAGGGTTCAGTCCTGGGTCCTCTCCTGTTTGGTATCTACTTCTCTGAAGTCCAGATCAACACGAAGGGACTCTGGCTGGCAAAGTTCGCAGACGATTGCAAGTTGGGAGCTATTATTAACTCCCCAAGTGATGTTGACATCCTACAGAAAGGTCTCCCTGAGACCAACGACTGAACCATGGCCTTAAGCTCAATGCCAAAAAATGTGTCATCATTCCCTTTGGGAAAAACCCGGTTCCCATGAATTACCACATTAATGTTAGTCCACTGAACACAGAAGGTGTTATAAGAGATCTGGGAACACAAGTTGACAGCAACCTCTCTTTTGACCACCACATTGCCAATGTGGTCAGAAAGTCCTTCTGTGTTGCACATCTCATTACTAAGGGTTTTGCATCCAGGAAGAAAGAGGTCATTATCTCCCTGTACTCTTCCCTCATTAGGCCAGTCATCAAGTACAATGCACTATTTGGCATGTACCCCACTGGACACCTGCAACAACTGGAGAGGCTACAAAAGTATCTCACAAAGAGGATCCTAGGCCTTAAATGCTTTTCCTATATGGACAGACTCAAAAAACTCCAACTATTCTCTGTCTCATATCACCTACTTAGAGGCAATCTCTGCTTGACTTTTAAAGCCATGTCTGACCCAGCTCTGTTAGAAATGCTACATCTAAAGAAATCTCAATCCCTCCACACCACACAATTCCATAGACCTCAACCTCATAGCCCCAATCAACAGAATAAGCAGAAGGGACAGGTTCATAACCCAGAGACTGCCCATGCTATGGAATAGACTTCCCATACATGTCAAACAGAACACCTCGCTGGCCCTCTTCAAGAGAAATCTTGATGAGTGGATGGGAAATAGAAAATTCACCCCAGGGATCAACCCAGTGGCTATATTCGACAGAGGCACTGTGAACTAATGTCAGGTGGCATGATGCCTGGGTAATCCTATGGGCTAGGCTTGTAAAGGCTCCAGGGCCATTAGCCTAGTACACACCTATGAACCTATAACAGAATTGTCTTTTTATGGTGAAATTATTTCTAAAATAGAACTTTGGTTTAGAGTCTATGACCTGTCTAACCTCAGGATCTGCTTGTAAAATAGGCCAATTCTTCCACAGCACATAGCAAACTAGCCCAACATTACTGGAGTATGTGAACGCAGATCTATTTGAAACACAGTGTTGTGAAGGTGTAGAATTATCATGGCTATGTTCAACTCTCCTTGAAAAATAAGGTTTACCTTTAGTGCTTCTTAGGGCTAAGGTTGTAGTGGCACATTCTTCTACAATTGACTGACTATAACCCCTCTCCTAAAAATCTCTTTTTAATTGTGCATAGGCTAATTACAGATCATCATCTTTGTTATGTAACCTCATTATTCTTAAAAACTGCCCTTTCAAGATATTCCACATAACATGACATGGATGCATACTACTTCTCAATAACAGAGTATTCTTTTTACAGGGTTTCTTATATATATATATATATATATATATATATGTGTGTGTGTGTGTGTGTGTGTGTGTGTGTGTGTGTGTGTGTGTGTTGAAATATCATGTAGATCTTCTCTGCATACAGAGATATCTAATAACTCCTGAGATTCTCTAGAAACCTTATAGCTAAACCTCAAAAGATCAGTTGTGTTGTGTAGAAAGTCAACAAATGCCTTAAGTTCTTGTTTATTATTTTTCCACAGAATAAATATGTCATCCACAAAATTCCTATAAAAATCCAATAGAGGAAGAAAATGTATTACCAGTCAAGATGAGACTATTTTCCCAGTTTACAAGGACCAAGTTGGCATAGCTGTTAGCACATGTAGTGCACATACCAGTGCCAGTTTTCTGTAAATAAAAGTTGTTCTCAAAAATAAAGACATTATTCTCAAGTATAATTTTAATCAAGGAATACAATAACTCAACCTTAGTGGTAGAAAAATCAGTATGTAAAGTAAAAACTGCTTAAAATGATCACCTCCAACATGATTAGGAATAACAGTGAACAAGGAATTCACATCAAGTGCGGCAAAAAGAGCATCATGCAAATTTGATTCAGCCCAGACATAAAGGTCTTCCAGAAAGCTTTTAGTATCTTCCAACACTGTAGTAACACTATCTAGAACAAGTTTAAGTGTTTTCTCCACATAGATGGATAAGGGCTCAGTGACTCATCCTCTACTAGAGAGGATATGTCTCACAGGTGGCTTCTCAAGATTCTTATGGATTTTTGGGAGCCCTATAAAATAGGGATAATGGGATTGTCAACAATAAAATAGTCAACAACTCTTGAGTAATCAATCCTGTCATCAACAGGTCATAGATCAAAAAATTGATTCTATTAATAAAGCCATCTACTCCATCTTTAGCAATATTAAAATAAGTAGTAAAGTTACTCAACACAGTAGACATCTGACCCAGACAGACATCTCCTGGCCAGGAGTCAAGTTGTAACTACTGTTTTTATGTTTGTCCGTTAATGTGTCTCTGATTTATTTGTCACATACTTCAATAAAAGCTGCCAGCAATGGATGTAGATCTGGGGTGTACAGATGGGGTTTCTTAAATAAAGCGTAAGTAGACTGTTAACTATTATTCAAAAGGGACAGAGCGACATTACGTGCAAACAGCCTTAAATCTGAAGCTTGTGAAGTATGAAAGAGAGCCATCTATTTAACAAAGAAAGTTGATCAGAGGTAAGATTAAATGATGAAATGTTGAAGGCAAGGTTACAAATTGCCTGTTCTTCGTTCTCAATGTGTTGGTATTGTTGCAATACTGCACTCTCCCTCTTCTCACTTGACTGCATGAGTAATTCTCTCAAGTCCCTTGCCATCGGTAAAGAGGGAAAAGGGGGGGTCATTGGACTCAGTTGTACTGGAAGTATGAGCTGTAGTGGTGATTGAAACTTCTATATTCATAACAAGTACAGCTGTAGATGAACTGGAGAGATTGCTGCTTAAGCCAGGTTCAGTTGAAGCATTAACTTCAGCACTATTGCCTTCCACAGCCAATTCCCCATTATCCTCAAGGATTCTATCATCTGGTCTCTCATGCCTATTCTGTAAAGATTGTCGAGGCCAAGAAAAACATGGCCCTGTCTAATGTCATTCAGATCAGGCTGTAACATCCTCAGTATTATGGCCTGAAGCTTGTCTCCATAATGAGCAATGTCACTCAAGACTTCACATATTTTTGCTTGACAAGATTCTGATGGGAACTTGACAAGCATATCATGTTGATATTTATTGATTTTGGTGCCTAACGAAAGTTCCATAGGATAAAAGAAGTCAATCAGAAGTCTAAGATAGTCCATCCCGAGCTGTAGATTCAGGTTCTGCAATTTCTTAAGTAGTTCAGGATATGCATCACCATAAGTGGGCATTTTTAACACTGTCTTATGTCTAGGTACAACCTTGTGTTGAATACATGCTTCTAAATGAAGCCTCTGCCACTGATACCTCTTATATCTTTATAAATCAATTTCAAGCTTCCTCAACTGGGAAACAGAAAGTTCACTTACAGCAAAATCACGCTGGGTTGCCTCGCAGCTCTCAATCAAGTGTGTTACATATAGGAGTGGATTGGTATCAGCGCTAAGAACTGATAGCAATTTTTCCATACTTGAATCTGGATTATAATCCAACTCAGTGTTAGTGCCCGCCATGCCCAAGTGGTCTCACACAAACACAGGCCAAACAGAAAGAAAAAAAAAAAAGTAGACCACTCAGTTAAAGTTGGAGTAAACACAGCAGTCAGATCCCAAACAGTAACAAAAACTCCTCCCACACACAGCTTTAAATCGCCATATATTGAAGTAACTTTATTAAAGCAGAAGGTAAGCGCTTTCACACAGTAACCTTTGCTTCATCAGACCATGACAGAACACAAGCCCCAGATTCTGCAAGCCCTGCACAGCATGCAGGACTAGTGCAGGAGCTCCAGCAGGCAATATGTCTGCTGTGCGGTCCAGGAATAGCCTGTAGGGACGTGCACGAGCGCTCCTGCAATAGTCCTGCATGGACTCAGCCCCTGTATGCAAATTACCCCATTTGCAGGAGAAATCCATGCAAATGAGGTGAATTTGTGATCCAGGAAGCTGTAAATCAGCCATGCAGGACTAGTGTAATCTGCAGAAATGTACCCTGCCAGTAACGGAGTACATTTCTGCAAATTACAAAATGGAGCAATGGCAGCTCCAAATAAAGGGTGGATGTCAAGTAGAAAGCATGCCAATGGCTAACTATAAGGCCATTGGCATGGGAAACATTTGCAAAAATAAAAGAAATCAACTTTTATTTTTTTTAGCCGATCTCGGCTGTTTAAGCATAGGGCAGCGGCGCACAAACGGGATTGGGCAGAAAATAAGAATAAAAACCTAAAATAAGCATTCTAACCAAAATCACTATTTTGCCATTATACTCAATGTCAGGCAGAGGACAACACGGGCAGTAAATAGTGATTGCTAAGGAGGGAGGCTCAGTGTGGGCATGTAACTATGCATTAGCAGACAATCCTATGCAAATGAGGGGAATGATACTGAATCCCAGATTTCCTCTGCATGCTAGGCAGCACCCAACAGTGTAAGAGCAGGAATAGCTTGGTGTAAGCCTAGGAGTTAGCTGACATCATAGGGGTGTGTATCAGGCATACTGTAAGTGGATTGGAGCCCTGTGGCTCGGGTTTGCTCCTAGCTTAGCAGAGCTAAGCAAGGAGGTGTGTCTGAGGCTGCCTAGCACCTTTTACATTGCCTAAGCGGGTGTGCACGCCATGCACTGGGTTTTAAAGGAAAAAAAAGGTAAACCAGGAAATAGCAGCTCTGTGCACATTTGAGCACTGTGTTTGAGTGGCGCGCCCCCAGGCTTAGACAGGAAGGCAATGGGAAGGGAAAACAGAGTAGGAAGGTAATCTAGGAGAACTAGCATAGCTGGCAGGTGAAATGTATCAGAATCAGCCAAATACACAGGCAGCAGACCAGCCCAGCCCAGCCCAGAACACTACTATAAACTATGCAATCACCTTTCCCTCTGTTTTTTTGCTCATACTCTACACCACTGGTGTATACAAGTGGGGAATTTGTAACAAACAAAACAACGAAATGATAGGGGCTGCAATAGCTATCATACAACAACATGTGGATGAGGCTGAGGGTGGTGAGGATGTGAATGCTGTCAACCAACCCACAGTGAGGAGATGGAGAAGAGTGTAAAGACCCAGGTTAACCTACCAGGGGCTACAGGAGCTGGAGATAGTGGAGCACTATAGGGTGGACAGGGACCTCCTGCAGTAAATTGTTGAGCTGTTGTACTGGCCACGCCTGACACAACGAACTAACAGAGAGGAACCCATCCCAGTGGATACCAAGGTATGTGTAGGCCTAAGAATAATAGCTACAGGTACCTTCCAAAGGCCAACTGGGGATATGATGGGGATCTCGCAGGCATCAGCATCCAAGGTACTCCACCAGTTCCTGGATGCCATGTCAGCACATGCCGATGAGCACGTATATTTCCCCAACACATGTGAGGCATTGGCCAGCAATATGAATCTGTTCCATGAAACAGCAGAATACCTTGCGGTAGTGGATGCTATAGACTTCATGCATATATGCATCAAAGCACCACCCGGTAAGTGGGGTAGGGTCTACATCAACCACAAGGGCTTCCCCTCCATCAACTGCCAGGCCATGTGCGATGCTCAGGGCATAATAATGAATCTGTGTGCTGACTGCCCTGGAAGCTATCACGATTTTCACATCTGGCATATGATGCAGCTGTACCAGAGATTTGCCATTGGGGACATCCCTTACGGTCACCTAGTGGGGGATGCTGGTTATGCACTGGAGCCATGGCTGATGACACCCATCAGAAATGCACACACACCCGAAGAAGAACTCCATAATGAGGCACACGCACAGACCAGAATTATAATAGAGCGTGTGTTTGGGATGCTCAAGTCATGGTTCCAGTGTCTGAACACATCTGGAGGAGTCTTGCAGTACTCACCAGCTACATGTACCCAAATTATCATCGTATGTGCCATGCTACACAATATGACCCTGTGGAAACAGCTGCAGCAGTAACAGCACGGGGCAGGGCCACACAGCCCCTCACCATTGCCAAGGCCTGCACAGGCACAGAGTGACTTGGAGGAGGAACAACCTGACCCTGCCCCAGTTGGCAGAAGGAGGTGTGCCCAGTATGCCCTGGCCTTGGCAAAGAGGCAATGCATAGCACATACATTGACACAGGCAGGACCCAGGGAATGACACCTCTCTCTGACTCACACATACAGTATAAGAGATGCCAAACATGACACTACCTGTGCTCAACCATGTGTAGGGAGTGTACTATGTGCATCCGACATATGCAGCCCTTCAGCACCACTCTCAGTACTGGTACACCCACAAGGTAAGTCAGTGAACCTACCAATTGCCGAATGTAGTACTATGTGTTGTTACCTGCATCTATGGTATGGATGAGAGCATGCAAGGGAATTGGGTGGCTGAATGTGATGCCAGCAGATAGTAGACACCTACTGTGGCAGCATGAGATCTTTAACAAATACGGGTGTCACCATAGTACCCAGTACTACACATGGTAACAAAACCCACTGCAGGAAATGTGCTGGGCCACATGTGTGTCCATATGACACACACATGCCAGTTAGGGAGGTTCACATACCCAACAACAGTCACAGCGAGCAGGACAGGTGTAGACAAACAAAAACAAAGGCTGTGCTAAGGCCACTGAATGATGCCTAATGGGAACCACCCCCCCAAGGCCTGCACAGACAGACTACATCAGGTCAGGCAGTGGGATGTTAGTTCTGAAGGGTAGGAAGTCAGAAACTAATATGTAGGTCAATGAAACATAGGACCTGTAGTACACTGACATGCCTCTAGTCAGCATGATAGGTTAAAAAACATAATGAAATGGAGTACCTGACATACCAGTACAGTCATAGCAAATGTGTACAGGTGTCAGATGGGCCCCCCTAATCCTGTGTAGCAATGTAGAAACAGTCAGGTGTGCCTCCCATCCCATGTAGACATGTAGTAACAGTCAGGTGTGCTCTGCAACACTACTTAGACATGTAATAACAGTCAGGTGTGCCCCCCCAATCCTATGTAGAAATGTAGTACTGGTCTGGTGTGCCACTCTAATCCAATGTAAATACGTTGTAACAGTCAGGTGTGCCCCCATGCATGTGTAGGTATAATACCAGTGGAGCACAGATGCCCAGAGGTGGCCAAGGTAGCAGGATAGATTGTAGTATTTGCACAGTATGCAGGTATGTGTGTGTTAGGTTGGTGTGTGTTTCACATTGTGTGAGAGTGGTCACTATATATGCATGCTGAGGTATGACTTAGTGGCTATTGCCCACTGCTGCTGATGACAGGGCCAAGTCCTAACAATTGCAGTGCCAAAGACAATTCCCACCAGTATAACACACGCTAGCAGTAAGCCATTGCAAATGTATGGTGGTAATATGTGTCTCCATCTAAAAGATTGACATGGCATGGCTGCTGGGCTAGATATACAAGCATACACAGGGGAAAGTACCCCAGACATACAGTATATAATGTGTAACTGTGAAATGGATACACCCTTGGAATTGTACATATAGGTATGCATCACATTATCTGGGCCTGTAGTAGGGGATACCGGTGTCGTCTTCCTGAACACTTGCAGATCACAAAGGTGGTAGGACTGATGTATTGGGAAACAGCTGAGGTACCTGCATATGCCAGCATAACTGGAATGCCCCATGCATATCTGTGCATCAGATTCAAGTAGTGTCCATAGCACACATGCACCCAGCTCACCCAAACACCACCCACAGGTAGCTCTCTGGTCGTATCCCTGATGTGGGGAATGGGTACAATATGACCCCACCTGTATATGGTGATAGCAAAAGAATGCAGCATGCAGTGCAGGTGTCCCATGCAGGTGTGTCCCTAGCTGTAAGTAACACCCTACCAGCATCCACACCACTTGATCAAGACTGATAGAAAGTATTGGCATGAACACCTAGCACACCTACCCTTTCACCCAAGGGGAATATACTGTATGGTGGTCTGAGTCTGTAGGACTGACAGAATGCAATGGGCTGCCACAACTGGCCCACATCAACACCAAATGGCCTACAGCCCTCTGCCAAAGGCCTGTGACTCACACGTACTGCCAATGCATGTTATGTCATGGACACCCAAATAACAACATAATACACTCTACATAAGCCATATGCAAGGCCATGTGGACATACCACAGTAACATGTCCACCATGTCCCACTGCATGAACTGTGGACCAACACCAAAACATAGCTGTGATGAGGTGATAACCTTAGGGAAAGTATCAGAGAATGTATGTATAATGTATGGAAGAGGATAGAATAATAGAGGGGAGGTGGGAGCATGGGCAGCATAGAATGTGCAAGGTCTGACATACAACTGTGTGCACACACTATCCCTGGCTGCAAACACATAAATGGGTGGCTACATACCTGTCTGTACACCACAATAGGGGTAATGTCCTGACACATGGCCCCTTCCTCTGGGTAACCTGTGTGAATCTGTACAGCTATGAGGTATTGCCACAGTAAGTTAAGGCCATAGTGTCATGTCGATGGATGTACAAGTATGGGATCCTCTGTCAGCACTGTACCAAGGTGCTGAACTGCATACACAGACTCAGCAGCAAGTGTCTGCAGCTCCCCCTCCAGAATGGCATAACTTACCATGAATATGTAGGCACCTGACCACAATACCGTATACAGCTGCAGTCACCCTTGTCCCCCAGGAGATCACTTTGAGCAAGAATGTCCACCTGACAGTACATGAGGACATAAAACATCACAGTGTGTAACAGTGCACATGTCTGAATATCTCTGCTAACAGCAGTACCATGTAGCAGAAGCAGCACAGACACAATCACCTACAGTATACACTATTCCTTGCACAGTTTGTCCCCATATTGCCAAATGATCTACGGATACCCTGCAGAAACAGTTTGCTACCTGTAGGTGTACAACACGAAGGTCTGCACTGGAGTACAAAATCCCGGAATGGATCCACACATTCAGTACACAAGGGCATACTGGGCATGCTCACACACGTAGAGAAATGAAGGCAATGTCAGACAACAACATACTGAAAGGTCATACTGGGCATGCTCACACACTTAAAGAAATGAAGCCCATTTCTACAAACAACAGTGGACCATACATATCTGACAGTTGCAGATGTTAGTAGTACACTCCTCAGTATGCACCAGTCATGCTTTGCACACACAGTCGATAAGAATACAGACATAATAATAAGTCAAATGTAGACATACATAGATGTGTGGAAGAGAGTGACTGTGACAAAGAGCCATCCATCATGAAGCCTGTCCCACCCAGCACACAGCCAAATGGCTACAACCACATGATGTGTAAATGTCACTCACTGTAGACATTAGCCACCGGTATCCATCAGTATTAAAGACTATGTGGTGCAAGTGCTAGCTGTGCAACATGACTGTACAAGGCAGTAGTCATATAGCAGCTGTATACATGTACCTACCGAATATAACCCTGCATGTGCCCACATGTGGTGTGTCAACCTCTAGATTAATGGGTTATGGCCCATGCACGCACACTGCCATCCCCATAGCCCTACTATGACCAGCCTGCTGAGGTCATCCACTTTGAAATACACCTTTTGGAATGGAGTAGCCCAGTAATCTCTGTGGCGTGTCCTAAAACTGCATAATGTTGTAGTGTGATAAACTAGTTAAGTAGGAGTTCTAATCTCAGTCATGACAATTGTGTGTGTGTCTCTGTTTGTGTAGGGATCAATGCTTTTTAGGCTAGTCACATTCACTACAATTCAAATGACCTACTTTGGCAAGGCTGCTGATGTCATTCTCTGTGAAATGCACCTTTGGGAAAGCTGTAGCCCAGTAATCTCTCTGGTGCTTCCTATAACTGTGTACTGTTGTAGTATAATAAACTAGTTAGGTAGGAGGTTTAATCCCAGACATTGCAACTGTGTGTGTGTGTCTCTGTCTGTCTGTGTAGGATGCAATGCTTTTTATGCTAGTCATGCTCACTACAATGCAAATGCCCTACTTTGGCAAGGCTGCTGATGTCATTCACTGTGAAATACACCTTTGGGAAAAGTGCAGCCCAGTAATCTCCATGGCGCATCCTATAACTGTGTACTGCTGTAGTGTGATAAACTAGTTAGGTAGGAGTTCTAATCCCAAACATCGCAAGTGTGTGTGTGTCTCTGTCTGTGTAGGGTGCAAAGCTTTTTAGGCTAGTCACGTTCACTACAATTCAAATGACCTACTTTGGCAAGGCTGCATACGTCATTCACTGTGAAATACACTTTTGGGAAAGATGTACTCCAGTAATCTCTGTGGTGAGTCCAGTGACTGTGTACTACTGTAGTGTGATAAATTAGTTATGTAGGAGTTCTAATCCAAGACATGGCAACTGTGTGTGTGTGTGTGTGTGTGTGTGTGTGTCTGTGTGTGTGTGTGTGTGTGTGTGTGTGTGTGTGTGTGTGTGTGTGTGTAGGGAACAATGCTTTTAGGCTAGTCACACTCACTACAATTCAAATGCCCTACTTTGGCAAGACTGCTGATGTCATTCACTGTGAAATATACTTTTGGGAAAGATGTAGCCAGGTAATCTCTGTGGCACGTCCTATAACTGCATACTGCTATAGTGTGTTAAACTAGTTAAGTAGGAGTTCTAATCACAGACATGGAAACTGTCTATGTGTCTCTCTCTGTGTAGGTAGCAAGGCTTTTTAGGCTACTCACACTCACTACAATTTAAATGTCCTACTTTGGCAAGGCTACTGATGTCATTCACTGTGATACACCTTTAGGAATAGTGCAGCTCTGTAATCCCTGTGGTGCATCCTGTAACTGTGTAATGCTTTAGTGTGATATAGAACTCTGTTAGGGGATCTAGTCCCACACATGGCAGGTGTGGATGTTTGCGTGTGTGTTTCTTTGTGTGTGTGTGTGTGTGTGTGTGTGTGTGTGTGTGTGTGTGTGTGTGTGTGTGTGTGTTTGTAGGGAGCAATACTTTTTAGTCCAGTCACACTCACTACAGATCAAATGCCCTACTTTGGCAAGAGTGGTAATGTCATTCACTATGAAATACACCTTTGGGAAAGGTGTAACCCAGTAATCTCCGTGGCGCATCCTGTAACAGTTTAATGCTGTTGTGTGATATAGAACTCTGGTACGGGTTCTATTCTCACACATGGCAAGTGTGGATGTTTGGGTGTGTGTTACTTTGTTTGTGTAGGGAGCAAGGCTTTTTAGGCTAGTCACACTCACTACAGATCAAATGCCCTACTTTGGCAAGGTTGTTGATGTCACTCACTGTGAAATACACCTTTGGGAAAGGGGCAGACCAGTAATCTCTCTGGTGTGTTCTATAATAGCGTAATGCTGTAGTGTGAAATAGTACTCTGGTACGGGTTCCATTCCCACACATGGCAAATGTGGATGTTTGTGTGTGCATTTTGATGTCTGTGTATGGAGCAATGCTTTTGTAGGTTAGGCACCCTCACTAGAATTCAAATGCCCTACTTTGGAAAGCCTGCTGATGTCATTCACTGTGAAATGTACCTTTGGGGAAGGAGTACTCCAGTAGTCTTCATGGCACGTCCTATAACTGCATAGTGCTGTAGTGTAATAAACTAGTTAAGCAGGAGTTCTAATACCAGACATGGCAAGTGTGTATGTGTGTGTGTGTGTGTGTGTGTGTGTGTGTGTGTGTGTGTGTGTGTGTGTGTGTGTGTGTGTTTGTCATTCGTATCCTGTGTGGAGGTGGCTGTGAGTGTGTAACAACTGGAGTCATTGTGGAGTGGGTTTTGCAAATTTCTTATTTGGTGGCCCTAGTATATGTCACAATGTCCACCTTACAGGGATAACAGATGTGAAATAGCTGAGAGGCTGGGGTGCAAAGCCATACCCCTACATGTGACATCAAGGCCTGTTGAACAAAATTAGCAACCCTTATATTACCCAGAGAACACTTTCAAACCATGTCTCATACACAAACACACTTGCCTAGGCAACAACCACTATGTTGGTAGTACCCTGCATATTGCCCACAGATAGTAACCATGGTGTAATTGCAGTGGACTACAGATGGCATGGCACCCTGTCCATCAGTCCAATAGGCACATACATGCAGACAGTGCAACATCACTACATTCCCCACTGGGCATCTGCAACACCTGTGCTGTATTCAAATGTGACCCACAAAGGACATACCATGCCTTAAACACATGCCCTCTATAGACAGATGCCACTGACACCAGGGAATACCTGTATCATGCTATCAATGTAAGTGCAGGGTCAACCTGCTGTCCATTACCAGTTTCCACCACATGAGGCCAGGACTGGCACATCTGATGGTAATCTGTGTACACAACATAAGCCAGACACCCCAGGTACAGTTCCACATGTCACTGTAAATGCATGTGGGACATGTGCACATCCCAGACACCATCCATGTCATGGATTAAAGAACACATATATGGCAAGCAATGCACAGCAATGGCCACACACAATAGTTACTCTGGTGACTGGATGGTAAATACAATACCCACCTCTGTGGGCCAATCCAGACTCTACACCCCTGAGCCACACTGCAGACCATTGTCATGTGGACTGATGCCAAGTTATACCCATCACCTAGCCTTGTTTAGCTGTCTGGCACAGTTGACCACTACACACTCGTGAAGCAATGCACCCATGCATGTCAGTACTGGCACTCTTTGTCTGTGTGTGTGTGGTGTATGATGCTTATGGCCACATTCACACTCACGACAACCCCCACTGGCATACTGAAGCATGCTGTCTGATGTCAGACACCTCCACATAGCCTTTGCCCATATAACCTCTGGATAACTCCTGTGGTGCATGTGATACTTGCACAGTACTGTACTGTGGCAAACTAATTAGTGAGGAGTTGTATTCCTAACCCTGCCAAGTGTGTCAATGTGTGTGGGTCCCTGAGAGAGTGTGGCTGTGGTGATACTGACACCTGTTCATGTAGACAGGCATGTGTACTACATCTACCGTATAGCTACCATATCACTGTTGCAGATTACACTTGCCATCACATATATATATTTGGAGAGCTCCTCAACATGTAACCTATGTGGTGCATCCAATTACTGCATAGACATGTGATAGCAATACATAGTCAGTCAGGGGTTTGATACCCTGTACTGGTAGGTGTGTGATGCAAACATGCTTAAGTTTTACTCTCCCTCCCCATCCCTGACTTATCTTTGCCTCTGTCTGCCTCTCTCACTCCCTCTCTGGTGGATGTGGAGACTTACACCTGCTTTGTTTAGGCTGCAGCTTGTGTTTTGTAAGTGATGCTCATGATCAGCGGATGGCCTCTGCACGAATTGCAGCCCTCCTCAAGCTGATTGCATGTGGAACAGCTGTGGTAACATTCCCATAGCCAATTGCATGGAAACACACTCCAGTATCTAGGAACATCATGTTGGCATTGGGCCTTTTCATTCACTGTGAGCAGGACCTAGATCTGTTGTTTGGCAAACAGCATCACACATGGATTGGGGATTTACCTCTAACAACATGCACTGTGGAAACAGACCAACACACAGGAGGGGGATGTGCCTGACACGACTACAGAATGTAAGTGTTGCTATTCTGCATTTGAAGTAATGTTGGTTTAACAGGGTATGTGTGGATATGGCTGTTCTACATGTTTTAATACCTGTCACAACAGTGCAATGTTACTGAGAAACCTTAATCTGTAGGGTCATCTGCAGACTGGGCAGTGTGCGGTGCCTTTTGTTTCTTGGGTTACCCACAGAGCACCTATCTGTGAACTGCAGAAGAATAGTGTGAGGATTGCAGATAGTACATGGTGACAGACATGAGAGTTACTGACCTCATATCCTTCATAGGACATATGTTGCAACAAACCCTATTACAACAGCAAGTGTATAAGGTTATCACAACAACATGTCAATATTGGCCTTCTGTTTGTGCCTCCAGCCACAACTCTGTCAGCCTGTGTGCATATGTCATGCAGTAAGAGGTGCACATGTCCTGTACACCATAATTTATTGACGTCATATCTGATAACAAGCCAGGGTGTTATCAGACAGTGACACATCTTATGTTTAGCAGGGCTTCTCTTTGAGGACATAACCTGTGCATACTGTGATTGTGTGTACAGTACTGAGGTCTGTGTACTTAGGGTGATTGTCGACAGTGTGTGTATTGTGAATATGTACCTTGGCCTGTGTACAGACTGTGGTAGATGTCATTGTTCTTGGTCCTGTTCTATCTGATGCTGCATACTACTCCACTGTATGTTACCCTATCGGCTTACAAGTTTGTAGGGCCAAACACACATATCTCATACCACACACAGGCATCAGACCACACTGTGTAGTGGCCCATTATATGTAGGGTTAGTTTGTGAGTGGCACATATGAGAATGGTGTTGATCAGATACTCCATATACTGTAATATTACACTGGCTACCATATGTGGCTGGTGCTGTGTTCACATTGGTTGTGGTTATGCACTTTCACACAGGCATCTGTTACTCTGAGCTGTGACATGCCTGTAGAGCCTGCTATATATGCAGGTGCATGTGTATTCCCCCATAAGAAATGTAGGCCAGTGTTGTGGCAGTCTACCTGTAGCCTGCACAGTGCTTTGTTACATTCCTAGCAGATTAGTGTCCTTACCCAGTGTGATGTTATGTCCATATACTTGCCAGATGTACTGCTGCCAGGCCACCATAACTGTCATGTATGTCAGAAAAAGCAGTGGTATGCTGTGGAGATGTATGTCACTAACTAGTGGGTAGTATGTGGCCAGGGCACCTCTGTACCAGTGGTTATTATGTGGCAGGACAGACAAGGGTGTGTGAATGCATAACCTATGGGGGCAAATGTATACCAGTATTTATGTTTTATACCCATCTACATGGCTAACATCCACATTGTCAGGCTTGGTCTACATGTCTTGCAATAAGGGGTTCTGTGTATACTTCTGGACTGACCAGAATGTGTCAGGCTGTCCACATTTATTGGCCATATCTCTGCTGTAGTCCACAGGATCATTACTGTGCTAGCAGTAGTACTGTACTATGAGGTCCTTAGAATGTCTGTCAGTAGCCAATGGCACACATGTTAAAAGCAGATGTGACCTCCCACACACAACATGTCTTTGAAGACATCCCCTATCACAGTAGCAATAGTCTGCATATATACCTGCACTACATACCTGACATCCCCTTGTACTACGAGGTTGGAACTAATGGGGCTGAGGTAGGGCTCCACTCCACATTCAGGACATATGGTGGACATATATGTATATATAATTATCCATATATCTATATAGATATCTACACATATACATATCGACATACATAGATGGATGTGTATATGTACACACACACACACACACACACATATATATATATATATATATATATATATATATATATATATATAAACACTCATATATATATATATATATATATATATATATATATATATATATATATACATATACACAGCAATATATGTCTACACATATACAGATAGAGATACATATGCACATATACTTACGGATATCTACATATATATTGACAGTAATAGGTATATCAGAATAGATATGTATGCACATATAGATATCTACATATATATCTACATAAATGGGCATATCTATATGCATAGAAAGTGCATACATATATAGCTATATATACATATAAGAGATGTACAAATGCCCATATATATGTTGCACTATACAGATGTGTATACAGACATATGCATGAATATACATGTGTTTGTACATGTAGACATATATCAACCTATTATAAGTATATATCCATAATCCTCTCATGTGTAAACCTCACGGTTGTGTATACTCTCCCAGATGTATCTCACCATATGTATCTGCTATGTGTACATTATGTTAAAACAACATATGTGATACAACAGTTATATTAATAACAAGTACTACATAATTGTGGAAGTAAAGGCAATTGTTCAATACTAATCAATATGTGCATGGACAAATATATTGGAAAAAACAACAGCTGTCTTCACAATGGTTATGGTGTAGAGGTTAAGTGTCGTGACTTTAGTGTACAGGGTTCTTGGTTCAAGGTCTATTCATTTTGTTGCTGGGCAGAACAAGGGCTGTTGGATACAGAGTGGTTAAGGCATATTTGAGCAGCTTTAAGTATGTTTGCACGGTTTTGAGCAAAGCTAAGCAGTGCTAAACTATGGGTAAATGTATGGGTGCTTACACAGTGTAGGCTTCACTTACCAGTGTGCAAATCAGCTTAGCTGTCATATTGCAGCAATGGTGATACCTGCTAAGCATGGCTTAGCCCTGGTAACCAGTTCACACCACCCAGTCTGATAACATAGCAGGGTAATGACATCTGTAATCCGTGTATGTAATGCCATGTACAATACATGCACCTATGTGCTGTCATTATGGTAGCAATGGGTGTGACTGTCATGTCTAGGACACAGACGTATGTGAGGCCTGTACAGCACTGTCATTACACCAAGGTTAACCTGGTATATGTCCCATGTACCATGTTATGGTTACCACTGCCACTATCAACCATACAGGTAACTGATACCACATTCCAGGCCATATGCATGTGCTGTGTGCAGCCTACCTGTACCACATTGGACACATGGTCATGGTAGCAGCAATAGGCCCTGGTCTCTTGGATATCTGTCTGCCTGTTATGTGTCTCTTAATGTATATATGAATGTATGTCACACTATGTATTGTCCATATACACCAATTACATCCCCCATTAGCATACTGTACATGTCTGGGGATGTTCTGCATGTAACATGTAACATGAGACACACCTCACACTAAACATTGTGTGGTGTGTGCAGTGGAAGCCATACACATCAGTATCACTACATCCCCTCTGTAGGGGTCTAGTCCCAGTGTTGCCAAGTAGCAGTGTGCATGTATGTGGATGGGTCTACATCAGGTTGCAGATTATACATGCCCCAGCGGGTCACCTGTCTATGTGGCGCATGCAATAACTGCTATACTAACCTGTGACATGTGTTCAATTGTACCCCAGATATGTCACAGCCATGGTGTTACCACAGTACCATACCCCATTGTAGAATATGACTGCAGACCATCCTCATGCTCACACATGTACACCTACAACACAAATGCATAATATTATAGAGATCACAATCAACCAGTGTTACTAACAGCTATAATGCATCATTGCTGGATGGCTACACTACCTGACATATATGCATTACACTTTACTCCTTACAACATGTTACACTGCAGTACTGTAGTACACAGTGGTACAGTTACCATGTGCATCAGAACCATATTAGCCTGTCCCTGCATTGATGGTATGGCTGACAGAGATGTGGCACAGGTATCATTATATGCACAGGGTGTGTTGTTGGTTTGCCAAAGGCTGAGGGTGGGCCATACATTTTACACCATGTGTGTGGGTGAGGGGAGTACTGAGGTGAAACGGGTGTGGTGATATGGTGTGTGTAGGTATGGGGTTGCCCTAGGTGTGTTTGTATAGTGTGTGGGTATGCATGCACACAGTTCTGCCATGTGGCTGCCGTACACAGGTGTTTATGACAGCTGCAGACCATACCCAGCAGGGTGTGGAGTTCACTGCCTCCAGCCATGGACACATGGACTGTGCCTGCTAGGGGTTCCATGGGCATGTCCAGGTAAAGGTCTCGATGTGCTACTCTCACCTGATGATGGCAAATGCCTACTGGTACCAGGTCCCTCCTGGGACTGGCCAGGACCATGTGTCGTGTCTTGCTGTGGTATGGTGTGGACAGCACCCCCCGGGGCTGGTACTGCCACTATGGGAGCCCCTTGCTGTCCTAGCATGTCCACATTGACTGCCAAGTGTTGGTGTTGCTGGCCTACGTCCACGCGGCCGTCACCACACCCCCCACCATACGTTCAAGCACGGACATACCATGGTCGATGAGGGCCACCATCTCACCAGAGTGTCTATCCATGAGCTTCGTATAAGCACAGATGGCACCAGAGAGTTCACGGAAGTTGTCACTTGCAGATGTGAGAGCAGTCCTCTGCAGCCTCAGGCCCTGTCTGATGTAATGTTCCATATATGTCTGCGCCACCATGACAGCTTGAAACATGAGCCTGCTTGTACCAGCTATGTCTCCTCTGCCAGAGGCATGATGTCCAGTGGCCCTACCGTGAGCACCCTGGGACATCTGCCTATGTGGTGCCTTGCCGGACATCTGGCAATGCCTGCTGCAACCAGACACAGTAGGTATGGTTACCACGCTTTCCTGTGCACTGCCACAAAAATGCCAGCTGTCTCTCCGCTATGGTCACTGGTGATGGGGTATGTATAGGCACTGAAACTTTGTGCGGGGTTGAGGTGGCTAAAAGGGGGATGTCAAATTATGGCACTGTTTTGGCCCCTGACAACCCCACCTGTGCCTCAATAATACTATCATCATCTTCAGTGTCTGTATGGACACCAACATCAGATTGCATGCAGGAGGAACTCTGGCACACCTCGCACCTGTGGGGGAAAACAATAAACGCACTTTAAAACCTGTACAGCATTGCCTAACAGTATACACACACACACACACATACATACACACACACACACCACTGTAATACCTACCTGTCCATGACTTTACAGACAGTCCCATGTATATTTGCATGTGTTCCCCATCCTGCATCACACTTGGTAACATACACACATTGATACCACTCATTAATATATCAGCCCTCTAAATGCCTAGACGAGCTATCACAACACAAGACCTGTTACTACATTACCTGAGTGACCTGTGTGTAGTGGTTTTAGATGGCCTCACTGCTGTCATTCAGTGTTCACCCTGTGTATGTCCAGACATTATGAGCATAGCCTCTATATGTGTGGGCTACTATGTTCACTCCGTAATATCACGCACTGGTGTGTCATGTGTATGTATTGCTCAGTACATGCCAGATATGTTGCTAAATCAGCCTGTCATGTGAGAACTGTAATATATGGATACACTCCCTGGTGTTGACTAGTACTTCTCCAATGCACCTATAGTGCTGCATACGTGGGTTGTAGGTCACCTCTCTGTTGAATGCAATATTAAGGGTATACCTGGTGTCTACCTTCCCTCTCAATGTCTGTTCCATGCTACAGACCTTATTATACTATCAGCTGTCCTGTGATCACATACATGACAAGTATTCCTAGTGTGTAATGTGGCAGTCCATGTCTATGTACTGCATGATCCCAAATGGGGGTACTTCTTTATGAACACCCCACAATCACACATGTGCATACATGGCCATCCACACAAACATACACACATGTACACACGCATCCTATATGCATGAACCTCCCTCCACTTCACCAGAGTGACCCTACAGACAAACTAAATACCCACCAGGATGCATACACATACATACAGGTGAGGTTGCACCATGATAGTACACACAGTCCTCCTATTACCCATCTGTCAACATGCATAACATATGGTACACAACAGCATGCAGTGCAGCTATAGGCAATCCATACTAGCAACAGTAAACACGTGTGATGCATGTGCTGTGTCACTAGGTGATGCCTCTTCCCTGGATACCACTGCACCTATGTACACAGTATTACTGTGCACCTGTTCTGCACCCTTCCATGTACTGTGCACCACAACTCACAGGTCTACAACCCACTGCTGAATGTGTACTACTGTGTCAGTTATGTCAGCTTTAATGCTCACAGCCTCTATGTTTTTCAGTAACACATACCTGGGATGATATGTGGACAGATGTAATTTGTGAATGCCTGATGTCTGATTTACAGCTCTCAACATCAGTGGACCATGTATGACCAATCCAGTGCTCTTACACTGACAACCATCAGAGCATACCGTGGCTATGGGGGGGGTCTTATTGATATGACACACCCAACCTTGATCTGCCATGGGACCACATCAGAGCATATCTTAACAGTACATGAGCCCGATATGTGACATATGTCCTGTACTTTCACATGCAGTGTCTACGGAATGTGTTAGGTGTGCAGATACTGACCACGATGCATTCACTCCATGTGGGCATATGTGTGCACACCCTTATCATGATGGTGTGTCGCACCTCCTGTTATGTATGTTCAGTCTGCCCTACACATGTCCCCCTAATCTGCATGATTGCAAGGTCTACTCATGTGCACATCACTTGGTGTTCACACACTGCCATCACTATTGCTGTGGGGGTAGGGTTACATCTGCCACAGTTCCTGAACCTGACTATGTGCATATACAGCCATTCTTAGCATCCTTAGAATCCCTGCTGCAGTGCAGTGGTGTGTCATGCTGACACCCCCCTTCAGCCTTTTTGCAGATGCATGACAAGTAAGGCCTACACATGTGTGTTACTTTGCAGAGTCCCATACACTGAACACCACATGTTACAGCCTAGTCCCAGCTGATAATGTGGACCACAGTAATGCCTTATGCCATAGTGTAACTCTGCAGCAGTTGCCATTGTCCTACAGGTATATACACTGGTGTTACACTGTATATGGGTGTTGTTCCAAATCTTCCCCTACTCTAGGCCATGTCTCCCACCATTATGTTACTCCCTGTGGACACATTCTGCAATGGAAGTTAGCTATCATGCAGGTGTCTGACATACCCTTCCAATACCCCATCACTGTCACCCCTGTGATGCCATGCATTTAACAGCAACAATACACGCACATACAGCATGCATTCTGGGTAGGTGTGTTAGATGTGTGCATGGAATATACCATCACCATTAAATGCACGGTGTATTGACAAGCATCTACATAAACCATAATCACCAGCTACAGGCTGCTGGGTTGGTGGTATCCCAGAGGGACCTACATCAGAAGGTGAGAGATGCAAAGTCAGTGGTCACACCTGTGTCATTGCTACAGAGTACGTGCAGCATTACACTACATCAATAGTACATGTCCACAATAATACCACATATGCACATCTGTTTACCACTACTATGCAGCAACAAAATATATCTATGACATGTCAGATATGCATGACATACCTGTGCCAATGTGGATGTATACACAGCAATGGCCTACTGATGTGCCCTGTGGCCTTACCTGCACATTCCTCGGCCAGTGTGTGGGTGGCACCCACCTTCACAAAGGTGTCTGCCATTTGCTGGCTGTGCGGACAGGCAGGTGCCACGAGGCTGGCTAGGAGCTCCTCCACACGTGTCAGGTGGGATGGATGGCATGCCCCCCCCGTGGTGAGGTGATCCCCCCGGACTGCAGCAGCACATCGATAGGCATTGCAAAGCAGGTCAGAACAATGATGCCGGACCTGCTCATAACTGCGGTTGTGCAGTCCGACATCATTGACCCTGTGGACTAGGTTGTTCCAAAGGGCAGTCCACTCCTGCTAATCATGGGTGGCCTGATCACACAGGATTGCATAGTGCTGCATGAGGTCATTCAGCAGGATTTCATTTTCAGCTGCTGTGTAGGCTGGCAGCCTTCCATGGGACATTGTGCCTGAAAGACATAAAGATGGAGATAGATGTGAAGTCATGCAGCAAGGTTACCGGAGCTCTTAATACACATCACTGTCACCCCCTCACCATATCAGTGACAACAAACTGTACAGACAACTCAATAGGTATGGCTACAGCATACCTACCAGTGGGGCAAATATTGTACTGTATCACACTTTGTGCAATATTTTTGAGCCATGTTCCTTGTGTGGACACTATCATTGCTGGCTTGTTACAGACTATTCACCTGCATGCCATTGTCAGGGCCACAATGGTTCCATATATGGCTGCGGTATGCTTGCTATGTGTTTGCTGCACATCTGACATTCTGTGTTATTGGGGTTATCTATGCATGCTGTTGGACATGTTCTGGGATTGTATAGACTATTACTAGCAACATATGTTCTATAACAGTAACACAATAGCATGTATATCTACTATTGGCCAGCAGAACCACCTCGCCAAACTTATCTTCCCATATTACCAGGCCACATCACATGTGTGACCCACCCTGGGGCCTCCTCATGTACTGGTTCATCAATACCGTCAAGTGTAACCAACACAGGGGATGTTGTCCCCCCCCAGGGGCACACACAGACATGTTCCTGTCCGCTGAGGTCAGGCCCAGGGTCTGTTCCATTCCAGACTCCACAGACACATGTGGGATGTGTTACATCACCTTGAGGCACCCAGTACACATTCACAGGGCCCACATGCTCCTCCTGCCCAACCTCCAGGCCAGGCACCTTCAGGACATGGACTGCTGCTGTGAGTAGCAGTGTGTGGGAGGCTTGTGCCCATTGTGTCCATATTGGGGCCCATGGGGTATCCACCTCACAGACCATGCACACCATCCAGGGTGTTTACCCACCACGTGTCACATACCACCCCTGTAGGCTGTCCTCTATATCGACCAACCCTGACCAGCCTCACAATTATACCTGCCATACTTTCCCATATTCCCATTCCATACTTCACAGACAAGGGCAAAGTGGTCCCAACAAGGGGTTCACATGTGACATACCTGTCCATGCTGCACACACTGACAGCTGTAGATATCTGTGTGTATTGCTATGTGTGCTGTTTCCTCGTACATAGCATGCAGCACTGTGGTAGTAATATAGGGGACATGTATTTACATGCATGTATGTCTGAGTGTGTGTTTGTATATACGTAGACATGCACATATAGGTATATATCTATATATGCATAAATATATATGATGTATATATGTGTTCATATATATGTCTACACATGGGCATTTGTATATCTGTGGACATACATGTATATATATCTATATATCTATATATATATATATCTATATATATATATATATATATATATATATATATGTGTGTGTGTGTGTGTGTGCGTGTGTACACATATGCATACTTATGTGTGGGGCACATTCAGACATCAGGTCTACTATCTCACAACACCTTCCTTTACAGCTGCACTGTTCTTCCTTGCTACAACACAGACAGGTGCCACATATGAACACAGCCTGACATTAGGGGGGCATATGTAGGGCCAATTGCAGGTAAACCTATTACATACCTATGGCATTCCTGCATGCTACAATACAGGCTAAGCTGAGTTTCCTGCAAGAGGTGGGCTGTGGAACTCACGTGTCCATCATTATGACATTACTTCCACCACCAGCTATTGGCCATGTAATATACATACTCCCCATTACACAACACACACTATGATGGCTTACATCTTATCAGTTAGTGCTGCCCTGCATGGTTGACGAATTGGCGCACTACCCAAAGGGAAGGACTCTAATGTCCTTAGCAGTTGTTCAGCTGCACCTCATTACAACAACACATGAAGGCACATATAAATCATTCCACATAATCTATCCTATTATTATGGACCAAGTACTATGGTCAATTACATACATATATATATACTTCACATACCTGTTCTGGGAATGCAGTCTCTTCTGGATGTTTTTTTTTTTTTTCTGTGCCTTACACGCACACTTTCTCTCTCTTTCTCTCTCTCACTCTCAGTCTCTCTCCAGTAAATGGAATGAGCTGCTTTGCATAGATTGCAGCATGGAATTTGTAGGTGATGCACATGATCAGGTGATGCCCTCTGCACCAATCTGTGTCCTCCACTTGATACCTGCATGCAGCATGCTGTGTAATACTTCCAATTACCACTGTCATGGCAGCCAGCTACTATAAATCCCTACATCATGTGGGCGTGGTCCCTTTACCCTTCCTGTATGATTCACACCCTTCCTGTGTGTGGGCAGCAGTGTTACAGGTAACAGGTAACAATACCTCTTACAGGACAACCTGCACACTCAGGCCAGCTGCATATTTTTGGAGGTTCCAGAACTACAGACAGAGTGTGAGTAGTGTTGTGTATGAATTGTATAGCACCGGTGTTACAGGGTTTGTGTGTACATACTAATTAACTTGGAATGCAGTCTGTCTGCATAGCTCTCAACTGTGGGCCTATTCACTTGATGGCCAGAGGTGTGCCTATTATGTTTTGTCTGTCCACCACACAGGTCTTGTGTCAGATATATCAGCGGCAGTGTGTGTGTTGAGTGCTATTAGTACATGACTACATCCACTTCTGTTTCTAAGTTCATATTACTGACTAAGGGTATGTTGCTGACTATCCTGTAACACCATCTACTTGCTTAGTGTATGACACCAGTTTTACACATATGGGCTTGTGTTCCAGCCTCTATCCTCCACCTACATACCAGGCTTTGTACATATGACATGCTGCCAGTGGTTGTTATGTAGTGGGCTGTGAGTATGTCATGCTGCCAATCCTGCCATCAGTCCACATACTGTGGGGTTGAGTCCATATATGTGTGGGCTTTGCCTACACAATCCATGTGTGCCCATATGCACTCCAGAGGCCACTGCATGTAACAGTGGTATATGGCCCTGTATTATTGAGTCTAGGGGGGAATGCACCATAACTAACCTAGGCTGCTACAACATGTGGGGGTATCAGGGGTAAGCTGCCTTAAGGTATCTGGATGTACATTACCATGCAATTCACCTTGGGTAAATGCAGGTCTACTGCCTCCTGCCATACAGACTGTTCTGTTTGTCAGTGTGATTGTGATGGTGTCAGTTATGCCTTGTTATGTAACAGATACATCCCATTGTGTCAACTGAAGTCTTTACCACCTAGGGATTGTGTACAGAGTATAGATAGAGGCTGCTGGACTATACATCTGTATTACTTACTGTTGATTGATTGGTATCTTGTGGCCCAGTTTGTCTTTACTATTGTACTACTTGAAGGCCTCAGCCTGGACAGCAACATATGTAAATCTTTCCAGACTACTGTATTAATATACCTGTTTCACAGTTACTCTATTTATAATTATGTCAGTGTCTAAACAGCTATATGACATGGCATATACAACTGTAATAGTACAAAAATAAAGCTTTCCCATGTATGCAAACCTGTGTGTGGTGTTATATCTTTTGACCTCTCTGTAAGTATATGTTGCAGGCAACAATTGTCATTTGTATGGGTGGCTCATACAGTGTCCATTTGGTAAGGTGGCAACTGTAAGCATAGTGGCTGTTCGGTATTGTGTGCACCTTCTACATATGTATCTTCCTATACATATTTCTGTGTGTGTATGTGTAGTTACATATATATATATATATATATATATATATATATATATATATATATATATGTGTGTATGTATGTATCTGCATATATGTGTCAGTGTATATGTATCCTAGGAATGTTGATTGCTTCCACATTGTACATTCCCTACGGTAGCCAGACTGTACTGCATGATATGTTACTGATACCAGCCTGACATCATACAGGTGGGATGGAGTACTGTTAATATCTTATGCCCATGTTGTGTCAGGTCCTGGTTATGGGATCTGCAACAGTTGGTACTGTATTGATGGGCCGACGTGTTTGGCTGTGGGAGGGTGGGAATATCTATATGTACACAACATATGTTGTTTTGGCCCCCTCAACCCCTTTAACACTGCATGTGGACATATATGTTTTTGTTATGTTCCCATTTTTATCTACAGATGTATGTCTGTAAATACCTATGTAGATATATATTTATTCTTACATATATATATATATATATATATATATATATATATATATATATATATATATATATATATATATATATATATATATATATATATATATATATATATATATATATATATATATATATATATATATATATATACACATATACATATGTAAATATTTCTATATATGTATCTATAGCTACATATATAGATATGTTATATCTATTTAGATATTAATATATATATACACACATACCTCTACATGTTGAAATACATTTCCTGTACTGTTGAATGAATGGGCTGGATGATATGTTTGTGAAAACATCAGGGTTATGTGTATCTGACATGTCTTAGTGGTAAATCACTTTGGCTATGGTGTGAGGGTCCTGGGTTTGAGGATTGCAATGGCTGTTTATTTTGTTGCTGGGCAGAACAAGGGCCGTTGGATACAGAGGGATTAAGGCACTGTTAAGCAGTTGTAAGTGGGTTTGCACAGGTTTGCGCGGAGGTAAGCACAGCTAACTTCCGGTTACAGTTTCTTGTACTGATTTAGCTTCTCAATTGCTTAAACTGTGTAGGCATTGCTTACCCTTGTGCAAACAGGCTTAAACCTGCTTACTGCTGCTTAAAACTGCTTACTCCCACTTACCCCCGCACTAATTTCTTTAAAAGAAAAGAAAAAAGGGTTGATAGGACAGTAGTGAAAAAGGGGCACAAAGAAGGAAAGACAGTGGAGAAAATAGCTAGGCATGTGCAGTAGGGTGTAGGGAATGTCCATAGCTGCCCATTTCTTCTACAGCAAAAGCTGTGTATATACACTGACTTTGGAGGTATATTTGGACACTCAAACCCCTGAGAGAGGGGTGAGGGCAACAATAATATGCTGTGATGCCAGATAGACCAGATTACATGTGTCCAGTGGACACATGTACGAAATGGACAGCTATGTATGGGGAGAGATTTTTTTGGAAACAGATTGCCCTTTTATCAGGTGAGAGTGGGACGTTGGGGAGGGATAATAGATATATTTGGGAAGGTAGGTTGGGTAGGTTAACAGACAAGACAAACAAGATGCATACAGGGGCAGTATATGACACATGGGGGGGTAAACACCTTGATGGGGAGGGGTGTTGGGAAATCGGAATCCCATGAGCCCCCTAGTGGAAACAGTGGGACTGAGATTCCCTCCCATGGGCAGTCACCACTGCACCTTCACAGCCCCAAAGGTGGCTGTGCTGGAAGCTGAGTCAAAGAGCCAGGTCAACCCTCTAGTCATGACACTTGGCTTTCGAGCTGGCGTAGAGCTCTCTACGCACCACGACCGGAACCTGGTGATGGGTGACAACTTCCTGTCCACACCCGCTCCCAGGGGGGGAGTGCCCCATCCCCTGAGGTGGTTCTACCCAAAGGTGGTGCAGGAACAATGGGCAAGGAGATCCCGGGTTGGGCACCAGACATGCTGGTGCCCGGTGCCACGGCCAGCTGAGGTGGGATAGGTGAGTCTGCTGGGACCCGCATTCCCATATGTGCTATGGTGTTTATGGTGTATCAACATATATGGGTTAGTAATAGTCAACATATTCCAGGGTTAGGTATAACAGCATGCATAGATATTCCCATTAACCCAGACACCAGATACAGAACAGTTGCATAGCAATCGGAACACATGTATATATGGGACCACAGTGGTAATAACAACAGCATGCAGGTATGTTGATTGCATCATGCCACCAACGTCGGAGTATTTCAACATAGCACATGCTTAGAAACAGATTTAAATAATTATCAACCAATAGAACATATGTTCCAACATAACAGTGGAGTCATCACATACCAGTTGAGGTGGGTATTTAGTGTATTGTTGGAGATATGGTGGGGGGAGAGAAAGATGTCAATTAACAACTAGTATATTCCTGTAGTTCACATTACTTGCCTAGTCAGTGCTGTTATCTGTACCTTACAAGTATTATTACACTACCCTATTCCTTTAGTTTGGACAGTGATATGGCTGTCGTCATCTTTATACAAGAACTGGTTTTACTTGCAGTATACACCTCTTACCTGGTATACCTGTGGAGGAATTGTTTGTTAACACTAACTGTTTCTACACATACTCCCAGATTCCAGGTTGATGTTATGCACATACCTGTTCATCTTTTTTTGCACAGACTCTGGCCATGTCTTGACTACATGCAGGTGAACCAGGACATATGTAGACTATTGCCCTCTTCAACCTTTAGTGACTTACAACACTCTTATATAGGATTTCTTACACAGTTATATTATGTAGCACAGTGTGGGTGACAGTGATCAGTGATACCTTATTATTCAGAGCAACTAAAACACTCACAATTCCACACAATACCAGAGTAAACAGTACCAGTATAGGGTATCAAGCTTTTATTTCTTGGCACACTGTTCGTGTCCAGCGTACCTGTGGTAGCAATGTTTGCTAGCACTACCCGGATGTTGCCACACAAAGTACCAGATTTCACTTTAGTGTTATGCATGTGTATCTAACTCTTTTACTGTACACACTCTGGTCACAGCTTGACAACATGGGGGTGTAAATGGGACATACGTGGCCTATTACTCTCATAAGAATTTGAGGAGTTGCTAGTGTGACAGGTTTATTCCCATAGATGTGTGACAATCAGTTGTATTTCCTGTTTGCTGCCTTAACATCTCGGATCATCACACTGATTTCCCAGGTGGACAGGGTGACAGGCAGCAGATATGGGCCCATATACTGGACATTATGGACTTATCTGTACAGTTGTGGGGTATCATTCTGTATGCAGCCTACTTACACTCCCGGGATTCAGACCATGGCTGTGTCAGCTAACACTAAAACACTGTCCATCACAGTTGTGTGTGCTATACAGATATTGCTGTATATCTCCTATCTGCTTTCTGTCTTATAATTCTCCTGTGGTTTTACATTCTGATCTTGTATTACAACAGTCTTATGCAGGATTTCCTAAACAGTTATATTATGTAGCACAGTGTGGGTGACAGTAATGAGTAATACCTTATTATTCAGAGCAACTGCATCAGTCACAATGCCATGCAATATCAAAATAAACAGTACCAGTACAGGGTATCATTCTTTTATTTCTGGGCAAAGTGTTCTTATCAGACAGACCTGTGGGAGCAATGTTTGTTAGCACTGCCTGAATGTTGCCATACAAAGTACCAGATTCCACATTACTATGATTCACACACATCTCACTCTGTTACTGTACAGACTCTGGTCACAGCTTGACAACATGGGGGTGTAAATGGGACATACGCAGCTTATTACTCATAAGATTTTGGGGAATTGCTAGTGTGCCAGCTTTTTTCTCATAGATGTGTGACAATCAACTGTATTTCCTGTTTGCTGCTTATACTTCTGGGATCATCCCACTGATTTCCCAGGGGGACAGGGTGACAGGCAGCAGATATGGGCCAATTTACTGGACATTCTGGACATATTTGTATAGTTGTGGGGTATGATTCTGTATGCCGACTACTACCACTCCCAGGATTCGAACCATGGCTGTGTGTGCTAAAAATACAACAGTTCCCGTCTTAGTTGCATGTGCTATTCAGATTGTGCTGTCTGTCTTTTCACTGTTTTCTGTCTATGTGTCTCTCAGTTGTACTAGGTGGCATCTGGGGATTACACCAGTCATATACAGACATTCCTACACATTCTATTTATGTTGCACAGTGTCAGTAACAGTGCTTAATGCAATGTAAAAGCACTCTGCAAGTATGGCAATGCAGGGCCAAACTAAATTAGGAAACAGTAACAAAATGGCCAACATACAGGTGAAAAAGGCAAAAAAACCCAAAACAAATAGAACTAACTCATGCCATAAAAATGGCTATTGTAGTTTTATTCTCCATACCGGTTTCGGCAAAACAGCCTTCATCAGTGTAATACCTTTACACAATGAAACTCCTTCCATCATAAATAGACCCATCCACTAATGAGAAAAACAGCCCCCCCCCCACAAATACAAATTTACAACATCACTTCCTTCAATGAAGTGGGAATAAATGATAATTAAGAATACATACAGGAAAAAAGTTAAGCACTAAAGATGATCATTTAGTCCGGGTGGGAAAAGCCCTCCCCCCAGCTTAATAATCCAAAATGTTTCTTTCCAATTCAAAATGCTATGCCATCCCTGCATGTTATTCCTGTTGCCAGCAATTCTATCAATTATTAAAAAATTTAATTCTGAACTCTTATGTGTCAGGCAATTTCTGTATAAATCATTTTTATCTCTTTTATTGCATATGTCAGTATGATGTTCTGACATACTTATTCTTAGTGGATGAGATGTCTGAACAACATAAAAGGCCGAAGATTTACAGGTAGCCAAATAGACAATCCAGTCAGTTCCACAATTCCCAAAAAGTTTTATATCATACACTTTACTGGTATTTTTACTAGTAAATTGTTTGAGTTTACTCACATATCGGCACAAAGAGAAATGCCCACAAGGGAAAGTACCAAAAGGAGTATTCCCAGACAGGGTGAGTTGTTGGTATATAGTACCTCCACTACTGGTATGTTTAAAGTGAGAAAAGTGGGAACACAACGTTTTACCTTTCCTGAATGAAAATTGACACCTCATCCGTAACACTGGTCGCAAACTGTCATTGGCCAAAAGGATATTCCAATGTTTGTGAATGTGTCCTTGATAATATTGGTGTTTCTCCTATACTTTGTAATGAACCTGATGGTATCACTGGTGTCTACCCTAGTTTTAGCCTTATATTCCAATAAGGACATCCTGTCTTGATTATTAGCCCAAGTACTGGAAGAAGAAATTAAGTCAAAGTCCCTGTATCCCCTATTCAGAAATCTATGGCAGAGGTCCTGCTGAGAAGAGTCATGTTCCTTTTAAGTGGAAGTCTTCATACTCCTGGATGACCCAGTGTTGCGCCCAGAAGTGCACTCCCTCTCCTCTTACTGCCATGGTGCCTGCAAAGGAAAGCTACAACCAGTTATGAACTGTATTCCTGCCTGTTGGGTTTAAGTAAGGCTGAATTCCTGCACTTTGCAGTGATTGGCTGGTTTTGAAAAGGCTATGCTATGGGCAAACCTGCTTACCTAAGGCTGGCATTGTTTAAAGGGGTATACCACTGGGCACATTGAGTTAGCTGGCCTGCGCATTACTTACACCTCATAAGCTGGCCTGTACAATGCTTAGCATTCCTTAAAATTGACTTTGCATTATATTTGCTTTTTGGCATTAATTTATTATTCATTACATCTTATATATATGTCTGGTATCCATAATTCATGTGTACGTACACTGTATAGGGTCTGTGTTTAGAAGGGGACTTCAACCCTCAATTACATTTACAGCTCACATTTGGGATTACTTCAGTATTCCAGTTCACATATTTATGTTATGTAGTAGGTTATAGAACATATGACTGTATACTGATTCCTTTCACATGTTCAGTTTGATTTTACTATAGTGAGGGCTTGTTTGGTGATATCTCACTCTTATGTACTACTGTGATGGTTTGGTGGTTAACTACTGTGATTATAGCTTACAGGGTCCTGGGTTCAAGTCCTGCAAAGGCTGCTTATTTTGTTTCTAGCCAGAACAGCTGCTGATGCATACCGAGTGCTTAAGGCCCTTTTAAGCAGTTGTAAGCGGGTTTTCCCAGGTTTGCGAGACAGTAAGCACTGCTAATTTTCGGTTAAAGATGCTTACAGAGTTAGCTTTCATATCGCTTAACCTGTGTGCGCATTGCTTACCCCAGTGCAAACGGGCTTATACCCACTTACTAGTGCTTACATATGCTTACTCCCGCTTACTACTGCTTAATAGTGCTTAGACTTGCTTACTCCTGCCTACCACTGTATTGATTTAGACAGTAATGTCTAATGGTTTTTGGGAAGGTGGAGGATTTGGAAGCTGTATGAAGTTATCATTCATTACACATTTTACCTTCCATTTGTATCCATGATTCCTGTGTACATATACTGTATGGGGCACATGTGATTATCTGTGGACTTTGCAACATCATGACACTGACAACTTACATCTGCATTTAATGCAGTACTCCAGTTCACAAATATATGTTATTTAATAGGTTATGCAACTAAAATATTGGGCATAACGTGATTTGACATGGAAAATGGAATGTGCTGTAGTGGGATTCGAACCGGGAGTGGTTGCGCGTAAGGCAAATACTCTGCCCACTACACTATCGCTATACTGTTTCATTGGCATATATCTTCCTTTTTATCCTCTTCAGCCTTTTAAGCTGCATTAACCGTAGCTAAGCATTGGGCATACCCGCTCACCTTCGGTTAGATTTAATCAGTTTCATAAAAATAAAAATGGTATTTTTATATTGTTTGTGTTTACTATTGCTGTTGTACATGTGAAGGGATGTTGCTGGGGGTATGCGGACATCTATGAGTTGTCTCACTCATTCTTTTGGGCTTTCTGCTGTTGTTCATTGCGGTGGCATGTATATTCTGAGAGCTCTGCTTTCCAACATGCCCCCTGCACTCTTACACGCTCCGTCCTGCTCCTAAATGGCCTCTTACATGCAGGACTAAGCTAGTCCTGCACGGAAGATTAGTAAATCCAGGGGAATGTCTAGGTACTATTTAAAATAAAAATTCAACCAATCACAGAGAATTCAGCAGTCATGTGATTTCATTAATAAAAAAAATCTCCCAATCAATAAAACAGCCTAATGTTTGTTAAAGACATAGCAATTAAAACAATATTGGCATCAACAAATATAAAGATTTGTTAAACTTATTCCAAACATAGTAATGAATCATAAAAAACATCAAGAAGTCTCTGTATGTTGTTTCAGATTTTGTTCCTAGATGTCAATGCTGTTTTCAGGATTAAATTTAGTCTTCTAAAATATTCCTTACTAAGCTTTATTTGCATTTGTTCGTGCTTTATTGCTGATCCTATATCAATTACCAAATATTTACACACTCCCTCTTGCTCAAGTTCTTTTATATCACATTTTTGTCCCAAACTGATATTTTCTTTGTGCTGCAGTTTTCCTGCTTTAAAGGTTCTTTTGCACATTTATCAAGACCAAATGACATTCTTATATCATCTGAAAAAGTTTTGACAACTTGCAGTTGTTCTTTCAGTTCCTCATCTGATGAGCTACACAGTTTTAAATCATAAACAAAAACAAGATTGAGAAGTCTTTATACTTTGTTGTTTTCTAGGCGCCAACTTTTACCCATGGCCTAAGCTGTTAAGTAGACAGCTTAATGGGTGAAGGGCAAGGCAGAATAGCAGCGGTGACAAAGAGTCACCCTGGAAATTCCCTCATTGAATTTTTATCTCTGGGATAATAATTTTTACTTTATCATGGCTTAATTGCAAGTGGTCTGCCACTGTTTCATGGTCACTGTAATGTAGTCGATCATTGTAGGTCGTATCTTATAAATTTTTAAGCACTCTTTTATCCATGAATGTGGGATACTATCAAATGCTTTTTTTGTAGTCAACCCATGCCATACTTGGATTCTTCCCCTTTTTACAGTTCTCCACTATGACTTTATTTAACAACAAGTGATCATTTCCTCCATATGACTTTCTTTTATTGCCCTTTTGTTCTATTGCCATAATTGAGGTTTCTTCTAAATGACTATAAACTCTGTTGGCATCTATTCCAGTGTATAGTTTATAAGTTGTCAGAAGGCAAGTTATTGGTCTATAATTGTTAGGGTAGTTTGCAGGTTCACTCTTAAGTAGGAGCATTGTTTTTCCTGCTGTTAGCAAAGTTGGTATCTGCTCAGGGTGTGCATATAACTATGTCTTGCTCATGGTTAAATCGTCATGCAAATATGTTAATACTTTTAGCCAAAAGTTAGGTTCTGCATATGGGCCTGGGATTTTCCAGTTAGAGGCTTTTCTTAACTTTGTTTCAATGTCTCTGGTTGTTTCATTCCATTTCATATCCTGTACCTTTAAAGTTCTTATTCTTTCTTGTACTTCTTTCCATTTAGAATCTTTGTTATGTCCCACAAGATCTTCAAAAATACTTCTCCATAATGTATCTGCTCTTCTATTTTGGTGGTCTTTCAATTCCTTTTACCTTGTTTCCCAGTTCTCTATAAAACTTTGTTGGGTCCTAAATAAAGTGCTTATTTTGCACTTTTCCTTTATATTATTCTGCATATCTTTTAAGGTTTTCCACCTGTGCTGAGATTTTTAGTTTGTCATTTGCAACAGTGCAGGATAGATCCTGATCTGTTCTAATCATATCTATCTTTATAAAATAAATAAATAGTTCTGTTGATTGGTTCCTTCTTCTATACTTCTCCAACAGTGACACTTCTTATCTCAATTGCTTTATAGTTTTTTAATATTCGATACTTCCATGATGGTATAAAATTTCTCCCCTTCCTTTCCCTCACAAGTCTATTGTCTTGTGGCAGAACATCAGTTATCAATTTAGCTGCAAGGTAATATATCTTGTTTACTTCTGTTATAATGCATGGATCTCTATGGACAGTCTTAATTACTATGTTCATTTGTTTTATCAAACTTCTAACTTTTGGGGGGGGGGGGTTGACCTTCTGCAGTATTATTTCTTTCATTGATCATAATATGTCTATCCATCTCTACCAAATCAAGCAACTCTTCTCTTAACTCGTTTACTTCTAAACTGAGGACACATATTTTCTTTTCCATTTCCTGCAGGCATTCTATAGAAAGTTCTATATCATCTTCCTGTGGCACATTCTCTTCAATTTCATCCTGTCCATCCATTGCTTTGTCATATGGGAACTCACTGGCCTATCACTCCTCAACATTGACTGTGTCAGTTTCCACAGTTTTCTGTTCCTTCCCTTGCTGTCCAGCTTCAAGGGAATGTTTATACTGGTTTCTTGTGGAAGGCTCCAAAATATCATCATATGGCATCAACCTATTGCTTCACGTTCCACTGGTTTCCCCTTAATTTAGATGTCCTTTGCTCTATTTTGTTGTAGTTATGAATTAGATTTTCTACACCAAATTCACAGCTGGGTGAGTTTCTTAATGATGCCTGAGTGGGGGATTGTATCAAAAGTCTGGACTAAGTCAAGATAGGCTGTATGTACTGTTTTTCCTTCATCAAGGTCTTTGGTGACATTCTCAATGAAGTCCACCAGGTTTAATAAGCATGATCTTCCCTTAACAAAGCCAACTTATTTTGTATAAAGAGTTTGAAGGAAACCTACATCTTTATTGATAAGGTCCATGATAATTCTTTCCATGGCCTTGCAGATAAGGCTGGTTAGGCTTATTCTTCTATAGTTCCATGGTCAGTTGATGGACCCTTTTTGAGCAAGGTAATTACTGTTGCTGTTTTCAACTCTGCTTGGACAAAGCCAGCATTTAGACTGTGGCTGAAGAGATTGCCAAGTGGTTCTGCTAGGTCCTGTTTTAGACCATTTGCTAGGCAACCCGGGGTGTTATCCAGTTCCATGGAGGCTGTGCTTCTGGGCATGGAGATTGGGTTTTGACCTGCTCAAGGATCACGATACTAGGTAAAGGACTGGTGACAGATGTGCTATGGGGTATCTCTGGTGGGGATAGGCGGTTGAGGTTTGTGCTAGATCTGTCTGCTAGCAGGTTGGGAATTTGCTCAGGGTCAGTATGAGTGGTACTGTCCACTACTAGTTTGCACAAAGCTGAGCCTTCCCTTTTAGATTTCTGATATAGCTAAAGTATGCCTTGTGATCATCCTTGGCTAGGAATGCTAGTTTACTTTCATAATTGGCTTTAGATGACTTTACAAGCTATCTAATGTGCTTGTTCAAGCTGTAGAAGATGTCCATCTTCTGCTGAGTCAGTTCCCTCTTGTTCTTAGACATTAGTTTCTTCCTCTTGTTGTATAACCTATTTACGCATGATGCCCAAAAGGGTGGCTTGCTTTTTTTTTTTGAGGACTCTGTTTTGTTCTTTTCAGGTACAGGCGAGTCTACACATCTGTATAGGTGTATATACAGGGCATTTGTGTACAACTCTGTATAGTACTTATTGTTGACAGTGTTAACAGGGGATTTGAAACTATTTATGCCCTTGTTTAGGAAGCTATAGCTTGCTTTGGAGAAATTCTTCATACTTTTTGGGGGATGTCAGGTATGATAGTTACCTCAAATGAGACTGATTTATGATCATACCTTACCAGGGAGGACAACACACAGGGGGTAATGCAGAGACCCCTATGTTGGTGAGTACTAAGTCTAGGACATTTGACTCTCTTGTGGCTGTGCAGACTATCTGTTCCAGAGCATTTTATTAACAAAGTTCAGGAACCTTAGGGCAAGTGTGCTTGTGCTCATATATGACTCCCAGTCAATGGAAGGATAGTTGAAATCACTTATGACCAAGGTGTTTGGCTGTATAGCGAGTGACTTAAGTAGGTTCAGGTAGGTAGAATGGTTCTCATGGTTCACAGTGGGGGACCTATATCTAACAATTATTTGGAAAGGGGTTGTACCTACAGTTAATGAGTATCTCTAGGGAGTCATACTGTTTAACCAGTCTTGACATGCATTTGTCTTTAATGAAGATGGATACACCTCTGCCTTTGGTTCTTTCATGCTGGTTTTGAGGTATGAAAGTGTGGAAGGCATTGTAGCCTTGCATGGCCAGGGGGCTCTCTGTGGCCTTGAACTATGTCTCTGTGACTTCACAGACACGAACATTTTCCAAGGGAAGGAGTGCTTCAAGTGAATGCAGTTTCTGACTTAGACTCCTAGCTTTAAGCAACATAACCTTGAGGTTGTCTCTAGTGGATTTTTGTACATCACAGATTTTGTTGTTATGACATTACCTAAAACACGCACTATGGGAGTGGCAAGTACCTTTTCCAGTAACTAAAAGCCAATAGGTGACAGGAAAAGACCATCTCTGGCAAAGCAACATGGTCTGTCAACGGTAGGTAGAATGGTTCTCATGGTTCACAGTGGGGGACCTATATGTCTTCCCAGGCTGAGAGATACTAGATCCACTCTGGATTTTCATCAGAAGCTAAGCCAGTTGTTGAAGACAAGCATTTTTGTTTAAATTGAGGCATCATCCTGGGAGAAGGGAGACTGCTGCTTAGGGCTAGGGACATACCTGCCTGGGACACAGATTCTAAGAGCTCAGTCATGTCTCTCTTCATATAGTCCAGTGAGGTACACCTCAAGTCATTCACTCCAACATGGACTATGACAGAGTCATAATGGTGCTTGTTGAGAGGCTTGAGTACGTGCATGATCTGATGGATCCTGACACCTGACAGGCAGTTGATGGTGACCTCCTCTTTGTCCAGCCTAGTGAGGGGGACATCTATGTGTCTTAATATGGAGTCGACTGTGACCAAGACATTTGGTTTTGAGATGTTTTGCCTTAGAGTCTTATCATCTGAGACACTGTTTTGTGCATTATTATGTGTAGTGGATTCTGTTGGGTTTGCAGTGTGTGAGGTAGGTTTGCGTTTGGGAGGTTTCTGATGTTTAAGTAGGCTTCTAGTGAGTACCTCCGCATATGTGGGCTTATGTGTTTTGAGCTTGTTATGTGCAAGAGGTGAAGTGTGTGTACTGGCAACCTGTTTGATATCTGGTTTGTTGTTATGTGAGAGCACTAATTCAAAATTCATACTATAGATACAGCTGTCACATATTGTATCTGTTTGTTTTAGAAGTAACTGGTTATCAGTATACATGAGGTAATTAACACATTGCCTCAGGATGCCCATGTCAATCAGGTTGTCTGAAAAAAAGTGTGGGAAACTGTCCATTATGGCAAGTATATACTGTACTAACTAGTTGGGAGTGGGATAGATGGACAAGTTTTTTTTGTAAGACTAACAAAAAGCAGCTATTCTATGGAGGCCTAGGGGTAAAAAACTGTGTCAATGTTTCACAATGCACAACTGAGTTGCTCGCAGGGCAGCAGTGCAACCTCTGAGCAGGTCCAGTAAACCGAGCGCAATCCCACACAAGCACAATGCTTAAATACAATTAAGTTAAATGATTTTAATAAAGTAACAAAAGGGAAAGACCAATACTGATCCTTATTCCAGCAATCCTCAACTCTGATGGATTATTGGCTGCACACTTCTGCCACAAGGGTGCAGGAGGGCCTTCTTAATGTAAGATGGCTGGTTTTAGTAATCAAATGATACAAAACAGTCTAGATTCAGCAAGCCTGAATCTAGCGTATGTTATAAAATGCAGCAGTACTAGAAATGTCAAAGTGCAGAGAATCATAGTCATAACAACAAAAAGTTTCAGTGAAGCAACAATTCGGTAGAATACTCCCACAACAGTATAGACCACAAACCTTCCTAGTGTGAAATATCTGGTCTGGAAACCAAATGCTTAAACCAGACAAAAGACGCTTAGAATAACTGTCACAATAAGCCTTCACCAACAATTACCAGCTTAGAATGGTGTATGCTACATTCCCCTACCACAAGAGTCTAGACCACAAACCTTCCTAATGTAAAATAACTGGTTTGGAGCCCAAGTGCTTAAACCAGAACTAAGACTCGTTCAGAATAACAGACACAATAAGCTTTCAACCAGCAATTCCCAGCTTACAAAGCTGTCAGGTATCCTCTCCTGCCACAAGAGTCTAGACCACAAACCTTCCTAATGTAAAATAACTGGTTTAGAGCCAAAGTGTGTAAACCAGAACAAAAATACTTAGAAAAAGAGGCACAATAAGCCTTCAACCAGCAATTCCCATCTCAAAAGGGCAGAGGCTACCCTCTCCTCCCACGAGAGTGTATACTACAAACCTTAATGTAAAAAACTAGCCTGAAGACCAAGTGCTTAAACCAAAATTAAGAGGTTTAAAATAGTTACAATTTAATGTGATACCAGACAGATGACAGTGGCATGTCTTTTAATCTATCCGCATACGTCATGGCACGGTTGATAGGCCTTGTGTTATCTTGATGAGAAAGCCCTGTGATTTGTCCAGCTGCTGCATGTGTCTGGTGAGGTTCGTGCAAAAGAGAGCATTATACTGTATTACTGTTCTGATGAGTTTGACTTTAGTGTTGTCACACAATCCCAAGATCTGAATGTGATGTAGTGTCTTATGATGTGCACCATATGTATATACTGAAAAACATTCAAGAGAAAAGTTAGAAAGCAATGAGACACATTGCATTTCCTGAATTCACAACCCTTACAAGAGAATACATTATAATGCACTGACATGATGATGCTATCTAGTGTATAATTTGGCAAGGCAAATATAATTGACAGGTACAATTATCAGTTCATCACCACAAATTGGGATACGCTAGGTTCTAATGTAGCTATGCACCCTGTGCATCAGAGACAAAGCTTTTGAATCCCTGAATCCAAAAGAGAGAAAAGTATGATACAGCAGAGTTATCAACACTTGCACAGGGTGTTGTGTGTGTAGGGGGTCAGGAGGCCTAGGCTGATATAAAAGGTTGGTGAGTGTGTGTAGGTAGGAAAGGAAAGCAGGTGGGCTGAACCATGTAATTGTTGTGTGTGTCTGAATGGGTCCTCCATGTGAAAGTGGTGTGTGAGAGTCTGCTTGAATGCAACCAATCTCAGTGCTAGCTCTACATCTTGGAATGTCTGACAGGTGTGAGCTATGCATAGTAGAGGCAGCAGTTCATCGCTGTCACCCCAAATCACGAGAACTAACTCTGCCAGGCATTGCACAGGCACCTCCATGACCAAGGTTAGATGCAGTGCTGCTAACTGAACATGACTGATGTTTGCTGGATGTTCTGCCTTAATGGGAATAACCAGGACTGCAATCCCATGCCCTGCTACACCTGGGTGTGGACAGCACACTCACAGATGGACCATTGGAAGTACTGCCACTATGTGAGCATGATGGGGCACAACAATGTTGGTTATCAGCAGATGTTGTGGCTGACTACACAAATGAGGACGCCATTCCTCCCAACAGACATTCATAGGTTCATAGGTGTGTACTAGGCTAATGGATCTGGAGTCTTTACAAGCCTAGCCCATAGGATTGCCATGGTATTGTGCCACCCAACCATAGTTCCCAGTGCCTCTGTTGAGTACAGCCACTGGAGTGATTCCTGGGGTGAATTTTCTATTTTTCATCCACTCATCAAGATTTCTCTTGAAGAGGGAAGAAACACTTGCACCATGTTATGGAGGGGCAGCAGGCCCCCTCTGAGCACCATTATCAATCCTCTTGCATGGCACCTCCCTGACACATTGGCTACAGCCAGACTCAACAGATACTGAAGACACAGTAGAAACACTTCCCTGCTCAATGTCCTCACCCTTCACCTGTCCAATATCTGTGGGTTCAGTGGACTAGGTAGATGTAGGCCTACTGGCTATGTCCAGGAAAAATGGTGGGGGTGGCCGGATGTTAACCTTTGTGTCTGATTCAAACTCTGCACCCCCTGACTGTGCCTCAGTTTTGCCACTATCATCATCATCTGTGTTTGATGAGACACTGACATCAGGTTAGCAGAGGGCCCACACTCCCACTGTCATGAGCACCTGTGATAAAAAGGAAGAAACACAGGCATACAACTGAGTTGCTAAACAACTAATAATGCTGCTACTATTGCAGACAGTACAATAATACACACAACAGGCTTGAAATGACATGTTATGATATTTCCTTAAATTGATCTACAGTACTGACATAAATTTATGTGGCTTACCATCTGCAGGAGACATACATTGCTGGATTCTTAATGGTCCTGAAGTAAGTTAAGCAAGAGGTAAGGGCAACATCATCACATTTAACAGTAAGACAGAGAGGAATACATGTACTCGTCTATATTGACATTAATTATAAGTTCAATAAGAATGGGGCTGACAACTCAAAACTGAGCTTATCACTGTACCAATCTTTAATCCCCCTGCCAAAAAAAAGACACATGACACAGAAGTAACTTTTATTTTAATTGTTTTACTATACAAGAGCATTCAACTGGTCATATAACAAAGCCTACCTGGAAGGTCCTCCTGGGACTAAGAAGGAGTGGTGCCCATGTCCGTGACATGCTGCGGTCCACTCTGCTGTGAGCTCTCATGTTGGATATTCACCAGGAACTCTTCATTCAGAGTAAGAGGTGGTACTGTAGCAAGCCCTCCCCCACTTACCCATTGGGCTTGGGCAACAGCAGCTGCTAGCCTCCATGCAAAGGTGATCATGTCATTGGCACTGTGATGTTCCTGTTCATATGTCTGGCTGTGGCCACCACATAATTGATGTTAGCAACAATCTGCTGACATACTCATAGCCTTTCTTGCATTTTGGGCTGAACTCTTCCCAGCAGAAATGCCCCATGTTGGTGGGGAGTGTCAGCAATGATACTGTTCTCTGCTTCACTGAATGGGAGTCTGCAACTCACTGGCATTGTTTGTGTCCTAAAAGACAACAGAGTGATAATACACAAAGTATAACATAACTACAAAGTAACTGTTTCCAGATAAAATAGTAAAGGTAGACAGTTAGTAGTGCCCACTGGAAAAACATAAAAAGTCTACAGATGTGAAATACTAACAACAGGCAGGATGCAAAACAAGGAGAATAGCAAGAGCAATATATCCTTGTATGTGCCATAGCAGTAGCTCAACTGTTCTCCCCCAAACGTACAGTCCATTCTACTTTGTGACATAACAGTAACTTTTCTTTTCTCGCTCCACTCACAAAAGAACAGGACCATGAATCATTTGGCTAATATAACATGTTTGAAATGTTAAAAGTGCTTTCAAAGGACTTGCCCTTGGAGCATTTGTACATATGTATCACACAGCTTTCTATTTTTCATGTATTTCTTGACAAACATGGCCATGCCATCAGTACACTTCTAACTAAGTTATCCTTCCTGGAGTTCAATACTCCTCTGTAAAGATATTTTTGGAATAATTTGCTTTTGTGAAGTTCTGCAAACATGTAGCAAGTGTCTTTGCCATCAGTTTATCTAGCTACACATTTGCGTTTTTATAATGGAGTAGATTATTAACGGCTTGCATCTGTCTTAGCCTGTGTTTCAGAGATACAAATTAGAACATAAGCAACTAAATTGCATGCTAATCAACCAGTCTAGTTGAGCTATTCAACATGTTATAAAGCAACCATGTAGAATCCATGCTGACTTGTCTTATGGATTTCAAAAGTAGTGCAGTACAGACACAGAAAGTCTATACAGACAGAATATTAGAAGCTGCTGCTGCTTAACCCCATTTGTATGTGCTGCAGGCTGCAGGAAATGCTGCTGCTGCTGCCAAGAGGCCTAAGCTGAGATGGAGAGGAGCTTTCAGGCTACATTTAGCTTATCACAACATGCAAGACATGGACATTTTAGAGAGCTACAGGGTTGACAGGGACACAATACAGGAACTGTGTGACCTCTGTCAGCCTCATCTCAAAGTCAGTGCCTTTACCTCCCCATGTATTTGCTGTGTACTGCTTGTATCACACTCAGTCCAAAAGCAACACCGGAGCAACTGCTACATTTACAAGGTAAGTCCTGAGGATGTACTGCATTGTATAATAATATTATGACATGTCCTTGTATTTCATCACTTGGTACAGCAAGCAAGTAAAAGGTGGGAGATTTGTACACAAATTAACATTACATGTGTTAGCAGAGAGTTATTTGACTTGTATGTGTCCATTAGCAAGTAGTAGGCCTCAGGCATCAAAGATTCAGACATTCATAGCTCTCCAAAGTACTGATGATCACTGCATGCCCTTAGTTTAGCACTATATATTTGTAATGGAAAATCATAACAGAAAGAAGTTAGAAAATAATGAGACATCACAACCCTCACAAAATCAAACAGACGGGATGTAAAACAAGGAGAGTAACAAAAGCAACATATCCATTTTTGTGTCATAATGGTATCTCAGCATGCGTACACCCCCCTTGAAAGAACAGTGTACCCTTGCATGTGCCATAACAGGAACTCAACATTGCCCCTCCCAAAAAAGAGCAGTCTATGCTTGTTTTTGCCATCCAACCTGTCCTTCATTTGATGGCAATTGCATATCATAGTATTCTCAGTTAATATCCACACATTTTAAGGTAAATTATATAGACTGGCTTACACACAGCATATCTCTGAGGTCAGATAACTGATGAATGACCAAGAAACACAGAAAGATAAGACAGAGCTGTTTATTTGAAAGGAACAATCATAGGTTGTGTTATCACTAAGTGCACTACATCCAAATATATTAAATATAATACATTTTTGCAAATAACAGGTTATGCCTTGATATCAGTGTACATTTAGTTGCACTTGGTTATATGGGGAATTACTCCATTTCTTTGCTGCAAAGCTGTTTGTGTGGCAAAGATGGATAAGTTTCCCATCCTGTTTTTTGAAGGTGCATTGGAGTGAAAGTTGGGATCCAGCCCTATGTAGACACATCTCATGTGTATTAACATTTTCTACTGTGTATGTTATAGATTGATTTTCCTCATTTCATCTCTATCTCATTTATTTATTTTTTTGAGGGGGTGCACTGTTTACATGGTGCCCCACTTAGCACAAATAGCTTTGGCTATGCTCATCTCATTTGCTTGTAGACCGGCAGTGCACAAACTGGATGAATGGACCACCCAGCTAGCAGACAAGACCCAGATGGCCACAAACATAAACTGGATGCATTCAATTAATATACTATTGGCCAACTGTGCAAACATGTTGCCCGGCAGTGCGCACCTTTGAGCACTGTGTTTGTGTGATGGTAAGTGATGCGCAACACTTTCAAATGTTGCAAAACCAAAAGGTGCACACTCCCAGTAAGTCTGGTACTTGCAGTTGGTGGAAAAATATCATTCTACATTAGTCTTGATCTGTGGTAGGAATGGTAGGCATTCATAGATAGTTTTTGAGATTCTGTGCTCAAAGATGGGGTGTCCAGGAGTCCAAAGTGTTTGTTGGACTCCTATTTAATGAACATGGGCCTAGGCTTTTGCAGAGGGACTATTGTGGCTAAGATTACAAGCAAGAGGCATGGAATATTCTTGCCAGGGCTCTGACCAGTGCTACTGGTATCCCCTGTGTAGGTGAACAATGTAGGAATCACTACAGGGACCAACAGATGAGGAAAAGAGATACCCTCAACCATTGGATCAAGGAAGGACTGGAGGCAGCCCACAGATGTATAAGGATTGCTTACAGAGACTACTTCTAAGAGTTAAAAGCTGGATATAGTCAAAACTGGTATTCATAATGGTATTCTGTTCTATTTTTTCTGCAGTCGTCAGAGACCGAGAACTGAATGCACAGACCCACGACACTAGATTGGCACAGGTGTGAGAAGCATGTGGTATGTATGCATACGAACAGTACTGTTACTTTAGTATTATAAGTAAAGATACCTTTATTGGTTTATTATACAGTTGTATCAAATTGTGCATTCATCTCTCAACTGTAATAGGAAAGTATGCATGCATTAGTCTGGAGGCCAAAACAACAGTTCAGTATTAGAGAGTAGTCAGAGCCTGTGGTTTCAAAAACACCACTTCCCAAATATACAGCACTGTTAAGTTTTCATCAATATTGTAATGTAATGTCAGAGGTCTAAAGCAATGGCACCAATGGCCTGCTGTTAACTGTAATCAGTATAATTGTAACACGCATACATGCAATATATGCACACATCAAGGATTGATTGCTGCAATCTGTAGTATAGTGTGCATCTGTTATGAGCTGGGCAGTCTTAAAAGTAAAAAAGGTATTTGTTAGGAGTTTATAATCTTAAAAGCAAGGGTAAAAGAATAGACTCAAATAATTGTATCAATGCATTTTATGTCACATATGAAGTTGCTAATAATCTCCCTTGTTTTTCCTCTCATCCCAACCCTTATCGTCTCTTTTTTTAATGTTTTATTTTTTGTTTTTTTCCCACAGTGCAGTGGGGTAGGCCTGCTCCATGGGATCCACCTGCAACACTCAACCGGCTATGGCACCAAAGCCCAGCACGTCTGGAATGCAAGCTGGTAGCACCCTCTCTGCTGCTCCTGCACCACCTGGCCCCTAAGGCAGTTCAGCCCCACAGGATAGGCCAGTAGTTCACTCCAGGAGCAGTGGCAGAGGTGCTGATTTTATCACCTGAGATGAACTGCCAGGGTTGGTGTGTAGGATTGTGCACCACACAGTTGGTGCATGCCTATACTAGATGGAGACACTGCTCTCCATCATTGCATTGAATAACACAAGGAGATGCAGATGTCAGACACTGCAGCCATCAGCACAGTGAGGTAACAGTGATGACTTGATTCTCACTGTCACCCAGCTTGATGTTCATGGGCTTGCAATGTCCCCACCCTCTCCCCAACCATGATGTTCGCCCACCTCTTGTGTCATTCACTGTCCCTGTCTCTTGTCTGTTTATCTTGTTTGCAATTGCTTCCTCACCTACCAAACTTACCTCACCCAGACATTCCTACATCACTTCCATAACATTCCTCTCTCTCTCTCTAACAAATAAAAAAAAAATGGGCACCTATCCCACAAAAACAAAAAAATGTCCAATACATAGCTCTCCATTTGACACACTTGATTTGGTCCAACTGGCTTTATAAAATGATTGCGTTGTGGTCACCCCTTTTTCTGGAGGAGACAGTCCAAATTCAGCTAATATTTTGCATATATGATCATGTTTTATTGCTGAAGAAATGGATAGCTATGGTTCTTTTCTACATCCCGCCTGCACATTCCTGCCTTCCTTTCACTTTGTTTTCCCCCTGCCTGATTGCCCTTTCACTACTTTCCTATCTTTGCCACTCATTTTCTTTTGACAGATTACTCTATCAAATGCTTTCTCTGCATCTAGACCCAAACAGCAGTGGCATTTTCTTATATTCGTCTTCCCTCTGGATCATCATTGTTCAATTAATTTTGTCTCCCCTCCATAAAACTACTTTGATACATATGTATCAATTTTGGCATCACCTTTGCCATTCTTTAGGCCATTATAGACACAAACATATTATAATCATAGTTTAGAATTTAAATCGGTTTATTTGAAGCTGGAACTGATGGATCTTTACCATCTGTAGGTATTACAGTCACCAATGATTTCTTCCAGGATGTTGGTGCTCCTCCTTTATTAAAATACTGTTAAACAAAACCTTCCAGATCTTTCTAATTTTCTTCATTCCTAGCTTGCCAACTTTCACAGAAAAACAATCTGTTCTTGGAGACATTCCAGAGGATTAGTTATACATCACCATCTCATCTCCTCCCATCCTCACTGTTTGTAATTGACCCTCATCTACCTCTAACATTGGCACATTTTTTTTCTTCCATAAACATTTCCATTTGCATTCCATTTGTATATTTTTCTGATTTCCATTTTTCTCTGTTTTATTGTTGAGAAAAATACAAAATTGGACCACCACGATAAAATAATAAACTTTTAATCCAGAAAAAATTGATAAGCGCTTTCACGTACACACTAGGTACGCTTCTTCAGATCTCAAAATACAGCAAAAGCTTTCCTTTATTTATTCTGCATAACTTAACCATGAGCAGTATAGTCAAAAGAGTACAGTTTAGTGATTTCATACTAAATCTTAGCAGTCTCTTAACATATTGCCCTAACTCCATAGTAAATCAATCTCAGAATTAATATGTATAGATATCACAGGTTGCAGTACTGTACAGCCATCATTGTTGCAGTAAGTTTTGGACTTCATTGTTGAAAATTAATCTATTGCTTGTGTCACACATGTTTATTAGAGCAGGTCAGAAAACCATTACACTTGGCTAATATTCAGAGATCAAAAAACAAAAAATAAAAATGAAAAAAAGAAGACGGTTTCTGCTATTGTTTGAAACTTTCATCATTCTGATGCTTTCTGCAGAGTAAGTGGCAGTCATGTATAACATCATAGCACCTAGCTAGAATTCAGAAATCCACAAAAACTAAAATATGAAAGGAAATGGACAGAATACTCTGTTTACTAATGTTTTTGCTTTGCTTTGTTCATATTCTTTCCTGCAAGGTGGTAGCAAGTGAGGTCATAAAATTCCTGAAAGCCTACTTTTCTCTAAGAATAATAAGCACATGTGAAACTAATGAATGACTCAGTAAAAGTTGGTGTGAGTACAACTACAATTTGAGATGGAATATGACTAAGATCCTTGAAACTTCCTGTATGCACCCCTCCCCCAACCCCCACAGCCAAAGCTGGGACATGGTCAGAAAGCCAGACTGAAAATGTAAACAAAGACCAGAATCAAAACAAAAAAAAAATCTCTGGGACTGTCTCTTGAACTACATTGTAACAGTTTTAAATGGAATATAAATATGTTAGCATAATTCTCCTCCCTTGCCAGTTGTCCCTTTGTACTACAGAGCTACTATTATTTTCTTTTTATTGCAGCTCCTCTTACATTTATATAAGTACTCCCTTTTTCTTTGTCCTAGATATTATACTGAACAAACATCCTGAAATCCTTTCCATATTGAATTCATATGCTCAATTTTTCCAGATGTGTCTCCTGTAGCATAACTGTTTGCACTTCAAACTTTTTAATATAGTTCAGTACTCTTTCTTTTCTGTAGATATCTGTGAGACCATCCACATTTAAAGATAATTTGGAAAATGTCTGTATGATAAGAAGTTATTATTCCCACCTGTTATGTATAACCACTTTTTAAATGTCTAGTTTCAGCTTTTATGTTACATGCATACACTGATGTTTGGCAGGTTGATATTTTATACAGTTGTCTCTTCTGATATCCATTTGAACCTATGTAACAAGAAAATTTGTTTTAATGAAAACCTTCAAAAAATGTACTCCAGAACACCCCCCCCCCCAGAATCCATTAACTTAATACAAACATACAAAACTATATGCACCTTCAAATAATGCAGTTTAATTCTCATAATAGGAGCAATTGTTCCAGATTTCCAGCCACACTCATAGGCTTGAATTAATCTATAATACAGGTTATCTATGCTAAGACATATGGCACATCCTATGCTTCTACTTACACCAACTGATATATTTTTTTGTGTTATATTTATTCCTCTCCCAGATGGAGAAAACAGGTTGAATGATTTCAGAAAATGGTATGTCCTAGCCATTGAAATAAATAGGTTTTCTGTTTTTATTGCCCTTATCAGCTTGTCTCCATAGAAACACGAGAGAGATACACAGTTGAGCTCTACTTCAAGCTTCTCATCTTTCACTGTGAACATTTATTTGATAGATGAAAACTTTTCAGTGTTTTTTTATTTACTTGCTTACCCTTAGAACGTGTTATCAGATAAAGCCAATGGCTTAAATTCATTCATTCCCCTGTCCAAATGTAAGAAAAAAGTGTAACAGTTTTACTTATATCATACTGTTTTGTCCAGGCTTTCTTCTGTTTTTACATTGCAGTGCCTACATTTCTGAACAAGAAGAAAGAAAGAAAGAAAAGAAAGAAAGAAAGAAAGAAAGAAAGAAAGAAAGAAAGAAAGAAAGATGCAAAATAGGAGTACCTGTATACTTTACTATCCCAATTGTGCACAAATATAACTGAAAAAGCTTTACTTTATAGCATGCAGTACATGTCATGTTTTATAAAAATACTGTTAAGAACTAAATGTGTTTTACTTACAGTTACCAATTTCCTTTCTCTTCCCCTCCTTAATGTTCTTCCAAACATTATTGACATGAAGTAGGGTATATGCTTTGGAGTCCCCTACAAGTTTAACAAAGCCAGAAAAGTCCAATATTTTCTTGTTATCTTGTTCTGTAATATTTTTCAAATGTAACTGATGCTTTGTAATGCCACATTCATTCATTAATTTCCAAGTTGTTGGTTTTCTTTATGTTGCTCTCCATCTCTCAAATCCGGACTCTGGTTCATTTCCAACTTACTCCTGGCTCTTCTGGTCAGCACCTGTGCTTTTTTCTGTCTCTCAAGTATTTTAATTAGGAACATTACAAAATATTTCACTGGCATAGTTTCTCTACGAGCTTTATTAAAGTGAAACTTCTTAAAGTGTGGTATTGATAGTTCAGAGTTAAATGGAAGTCAGACTCTGCCACAGCAGACTTAGTTCTCTTTGAAAGCCTGTGTCTGGAACTAATGACCAGGTAGGTGAATTAACATCAGGCCAAGAAATCCAGCACTTAAAATAAATGTCAATGTCTTAAAAAAAGAAAGAAAGAAAAAGAGCAGATGCATTACATAATACCTTCAAAGATTTTGGAATAGTAAGACATCAGTCATTAACTTCCTTCAAAAATAATAGTGTTGTAGATACAGAAAATAGGAAATATCAGTATGGGTTTATGACAGTAAAGCTTCCTGAAGACCACTAACTCATAAGCTCAAAAATTAAACCTATGAACTAGACAGCCGCAAGCTAATAAAAACAGCAACATAAAGATTCGGTGACCACTATCTGAACAATAGTTGGCATCTGATAAATCATCATTGAATCAAGCCTTCATTCCTCCCACAATCCAGTAGTAAAAAGAATACTGAAATGAATGGTATAGCAGAAGAAACAACTTACAGCTAGATGGTGGATAAAATAACCCAGTCATACAGTAGGACAAAAAAACTAATATACAAAAATGAGTATAAAACTATGCAGCTCAACTAAAACAAAAGAATCCACAAAAGATTCATGTAGCATTTGGGAATACAGAAACTGGATAGAATATGATTAATGCTAAGAAGTGGCAATAAAACCATCTATAAATCTATATCCATTTAAACCAACATAGTTTTATTAAACAAAGTTAACCGCTTTCATCCATAAACTTATTAAGACTTCATCAGAACTAATTAATGAATGAAAAACTCACCATTTATAACACTTTTGGTATAATCACATGATCATTTCAAGAAAAAAATTAAAGAGACATCCTATAAAATACTGTTTTAAATAGAACTGTCTAACCAATGTAAGTGAAAAACTGGTAAATCATATTGTTAAAACCAATAGTACTGCATGAAATTACAATTTAGTTAAAAATCACTTATAAATATTTTCAAGCTACTCAATTCATACTACTAAAACATATAAGTGTGCTAAATTCTTCATTCCTGAATATCAGTTAAAACATGAATAAATATCATGTGAATAAATAACCCAAAGATTAATATCTTATAATAAAAATGTTATCTGAGTTTGGCTGCTCTCAATCTCAGGACAGAGTTAATCAACAGATATTCATTTAAACTCAGTGGTGCTATGGGATTCAGTTTTAATTAGCTATCACTACCATGCTTCAAAAACAAATTGAAAGTGTCCCTCAGAACACATTGGTTATGCCCCTGTACTAAGCCTGACTAGTTATGTGTCTCTTAATATTTTGCTCTTCCTACCCTTTCTACTCATTAACTGTAATTCCTTCCTTATTAACCTAAATACTATCTCCCTCAAGAACATCTTGATTGTACTAGCATGCTATTTTATGCCTGTATTCTGCACTGCTGAATTTACTGTGATAACCTGTAATATGCATTGTAAATATGATTTTTTGTTTACGGTTTCCTTATTTAATGTTTCCTTGTTTGTTATTGTGTTAATTTCATTGTTCCATCTTGGAGCTTATCTCCCCAGGCCTCTACTGAAAATGGACATGTATCCAGTTAGACTAGCCCGGTCAACAAATGTAAAATAAATAAAATAATAATAATAATAATAATAATAATAATAATAATAAATATTAGTACTCTGTATTCAGTACAGGTCTCCCATTGCCCTCCACTCACATCTGAGTTGATAATTCCAAGGATTCCAAAATAAAACTTTTTAAAGTCTTTGCAAACCAAAGTATGTTTGCATAATTTATTGATTTTTATAATACCATAGTTGTATTCATATATTCTTGAAAGTAAAGCTCTTTTATTTTACCTGTATAGAAGGATGGGCAGCTTCCACAAATAGCCATGAGTCTGGGGTCCCTGTTGTACACTGATTCTTTCATCTAAATCAGGGTCCATTGGAGAGGAGCCACAAGGTACTATTTAAGCGTCAATTGTGTTGCAGCTTGCAGGGATGTCAGCTGCACAACCCCATCCAATACCAAATCCTGATGTTATCCTACTTTTTGTGACTATACCCACTATTTGTTTGCCAAATCATCCCAAACACCATTGTATGCTCTCTGTTTGCCTGATATCTCTTTGTCCACTGTGATCCTGATCTCTCATTGTGTCAGCACCTCCCTTGTTGGGTTTGTCTGTCTTCTATGTTTGTTAATTTATTTGCCATTGCTACCTACTATAACCCTCTTATCTACCTCCCTTACTTCCTTCCTCACTTACCGTGTCATCATACCTCTCCGTTGTGTAGCTTTTGGTGGAACAACCTTAATTTCTTCTACAAAATATGCTCTATCCATGTTAAAACTGGGAATTATTAAAGTGAAACTTCTTAAGGTACAGTAGCGTGAGTTCAGAGTGAAATGAAAAGTAAAACAGAAATGAAGTCAGACTGCACCCACAGTGCCAGGCACAGTACAATGAGTTCACCTCTTAAAAAGGTAGTGAGAGTTCCAACTGAAACTCCACTACGTTTACATCTCCATCTCTTGTTTTAGTAGATACACACACACACACACACACACACACACACACACACACACACACACACACACACACGCACGCACACACACACACACACACACACACACACACACACACACACACACACACACACACACACACACACACACACACACACACACACACTTAAACACAAAGTGATCAGAGCTCTCAATCAGCTCAGTGAAATAAATCTTGGGTTTATGCAGGCATCAGTTTGGGATGATGACATTCCACACAGTAGTGTGAGTTCACCTCATAGAAGGGTAGTGTGAGTTCCAACTCAAACACTCCCAGTTTTACAGCTCCATCTCTTGTTTCAGTAGACACACACACACACACACACACACACACACACACACACACACACACACACACACACACACACACACACACACACAAACACACATTTAAACACAAAGTAATCAGAGCTCTGAATCTGCTCAATGAAATAAATCTCGAGCTCATGAAGGCATTATTTTAGGATGATGACAGTACTTAATACTTCATAAAGAATCTAGGCTTACGTGAATTTGCTTATACTGCACTGTACCATTTGCTTTCCTTCGCACTTCCTTTCAGACGTTTCACTTCTGCTGCATGTGGCAACCATGCACACTCTTTTTTTTATCAGAAGAATAAGAATCAGAATCCCTTTCTGTTTGATAGCAACGTTTTGTTGGACAAAGTTTTTGTATTTCCTCATTAGTATGTTCTGCATCTAAAAATGACTGACCCTCCAGGTAAATAGATAAAGCAGCTTGAGTCTCAGACCTGCTTCCTGACATTCCCTGATTGCTGGAATAAATTTACTCCTCTTCTGCCTGGCATACAGTGAGTAATCATTTTCCACAAACACTATACTGTTTCCAACTTTTAGTGCCTTGTCCTTCTGCTACAGTTTTTTTTTCAGATTCAACTCTTTCTGCTGGAAGGATTGCATCTTTACTATTAAAGGTCACGGCTGCTTTCTCATGGCCAAGTCTGGAGATGTGCCATCTCAAGTTAACAACACTGACTCTATACCCTATAATTTTTGAAGTTTTATTAGCTCATTTTAATACCTGCTTAAAATTTATTTTATTTTTCCAGCCTTTTGTTGTTTGAGTTGATATACTCCTTCCATGTTTTCTTTATTTTAATCAGTTCCAACCACATTTGGCTTATATTATCCATTAGAATTACTGGAAGTCATGTTTTGCACCAAAGCTGGAGTTTGAACTGTTTTTTTTTTTTTTTTTTTTTTTTTTTTTGCTGAACAGCTGCATGATTCATCTTTTTGCGACTGATTTGCTTTCAGGTTCTGTGAATTCCTTTCTTGTTGGCTTCCATGCAGTACACTTACTAACCAGTAACTGAAATTTACCCAAAAAGACAAATTTACTGACTCACTTTTCTGAGTTTCTGATTTCACAATGGAGGAGTGGAAATTAAGCCATTGCTCAGTGTGCAGCCACATTGGAAGTCCTCAGTACTACAAAAATATTGTCATTTGTAAGAGAAACTACTAAGGACATTTATATATTGCTCACAGAAAGTTAGGATACTTTAGTGTTTTAATTAAAAGAAAAGTTTGTGTAAAGAATGGTTATATAACAAGAAGGAAGATACTGAGAAAGCTGTTTCCATATATTTTCTGTGATGCAATGTAGGAATCCCAAGCCTGTTCTGTTTTCATATCTGTTGAAATGCTATCTCAACTATCATCCATTAAAAAGGGTTGTATTAATGGCTGTCCATGATCCTCTACAATGGGTTTACCATCAGAAAGAATGTGACAAAAAAGGTCCAGATATGCTTTGACTTTTCAACATTTTAAGATCCAGCATCATGCTGGCCACTTAAATGCAAATGGACTGTCTTGGACTTACTTCCCATCTGACAAGACTAAGACTGGCAGCTGCATGTAGGGTGGGCCATTTGGTTTATGAGGTTGTTGTAAAGTTATGTTAATTAAAGGCTGAACCACAGAATGGAGATAGAGAACAGTCAGAGAGACCAAAAAAAGTCAGATATTCATAACAACTGATAAATGGCAACTGCCTCAGGGTATATATGATGTCCAATAGCTCCAGAAAAGACAAGATTACTGACCTCTAGATTTGCAGTGTTCTAAAGAAGAGTCCAAGAGAGCCTGTGAGGAGTCTATGAGATATGAATGCTGAAAAGTTTCTATTGAAGGCTGAAAGGGATAGCGGCTATTAACCAGTACAGGAGAAAATATTGCTAATTGTCCTTAGCTGTGCAGTAAATCATGTTAAAAATACTTATGAGCATTGGTACTGTTTGCTTTGAAAAGAAAGTGTCAAGTGATACTGCAGCTGTGAATTAAAGTCTAGAAGGACTTTTGGGAATATACTGGATTTTGTTTATGTTACCTTCAAGTGTTGTATTGCCACAAACATACTTTTTATTTATCCCTGTAAATAGAACACATCTGAAATCTGAAGGAACCCTTTTCTATGAAATGGTTTCATTATAGAAAGGACTTAAAAATGCTACATTTAAGAATTATTAAAACTAAACACCCCAGCATATCTACCCGTCATACTGGACAATGTCACCCCTGAGGTCAACAATGCTGTTAATCTATTAGTTAGTCAAAATTCAAAAGAAGCAAATTATTAGCATCTTGCTACAAGAAAAGCAGTGTACAACATTTAACATCCCTGATTCCTTTATGACTAGCATAACGCTTCAGTTTCTTTATTCACTATTCCTCTGACAATTAATAACAGTATCTGCCAATACAAATAATTCTTCCAAGGTTATGGAGCTCATAAGGTTATATGATATTGTGACACCTGGTGTTGTCCAATAAAGGAGGATATGTGAATAGGAGAAATGATTCTTAGAGATGAAAAGCCCTCCACACATTACAGTAAGTCCCAAAAAGAAAAGTCTCTTTTCACCATTTGTGTTTAGTATAGCTAACAGAGGAAAATAATTCTACAGTGCTGCTCATCTCCTGCCATTTTCTAACTACTCATCTCCTGCGATTTTTTTACTAAAATAATTCTGCATTGTTTGTATAGCTCTTTTGTATGCAATACCTGTGGCTCAGAAGATGATTTATTCTTTGTTTTACACTTCTCTTAAATTGCATCATAATATGACGCTATATCTGAAACCAAAGGGTACTGTCTAGTATTAATGAGTAATGCTTGGATCACTGCTAAATATTTCAATGCCATTTTAGGATTCCTTTTCCAATCAGTTCCAGCAAATTCTGTATAGTACCACAAAACACAAATAAAACTTACAAAAAATAATAAAGCACGAAAACCAGCTCACAGGAACAGACTACACTTTAATATGAGCGCTTTCATTGGCGTAAAACCATTTGACTTCTTCAGATTAACTGAACATAAAACATCACTTCTTTTTATACAAAAAACATCACTTCTTTTTATACAAAATCAGTCACATGATCCCTCAGTAATGCATTTCTTAAAAGCTTTACATTTAAATGAAATAAAATAAAATCCACTACAATACCACAGTACCTTCTTCATTACAATCAGGAATGTTTGTGCAACATAGAATAAATAAAATAAATAAAGTGCAGTATGCAAGTTTGGCCATAGCCTGTTCATTTACATAAGCCCTATTAAATATCACTTATTTGAGAATGTCTTCAAATATGAAAATCTGCCTTTAATTTTAGTAAGCTAGAAATGGAAGCCATATCAATGAGTCCAGGTGGGTGTGTGGCATCACACTAGCTCCTTGTATTCAAGGAACAATGGGGTGGGCGGCACCCCCCCCCCTCCACTGGTTCACTACTTGTTTCAATGCACTGTATTTAAAGTGGTGGTTGGGAAATTCAGGGATATGTTTTGTTAAGGAATTATTCATGTTGCCTGTTCGTATGTCATATAGGTGTTGGTTAATGGTCTTCCCTATATAAAAACTGTTGCATTGTTGGCAAATAGCAACATAAACCAAGCTGTTGCTTAAACAATTAAGACACTGTTGTAAAGTCACTTTATCATACCCTTTGATGTAAATGGTGTTGTTTTTCAAAATATAGGGACATTGGGCACAATGTCCACATTTTTTCATATGCCCTTTTGTTTTAACAACATCCCCTCTTTCCAACAGGTTTTTTATACTCAGATCTTTTTTGTATATCATCAAAGGTTTCTCCCCTACTTTTTTAAGATTTTCTTCATCACTACTGAAACTTATCCAGTTGTTCATAACCACCTCTCTAATGCTTTCAAAACAGGGGTCGTATGATAATATCATGGCATTAGTAAAGGGTTTAACCACATTCCCAGTGTTTTCACTTGTCACTGCTGTCGTTCTTATTTCCACAAGTGCTGCACTCAATAGGGGATAGAAATGCCTTTATCATGACTTCATCTAGTACAGGTTCTATGAAATGACTAGGGTATCCTCTGTTTAACAACATACTTTATAAGATTTCCATCATATTTAGGAACACCCTGTCATCACTGACCATTCTAGCTAATCTGGCAGCCTGCCCATCTTTTTTGAAGCCTAGGATGGCAGCTGTCGAAATGCAATAGAGCATTAGAATAGGTTGGCTTTCTGTATAGCCCCGAGGTAAAAGTCTCGTTTTCTCTATCCTTGCAAATGGTAATGTCCAAAAAGTTGATCATGTCACTACTAGTAGTCATGGTAAATTGTAGGAACTGTGTACTTGTGTCTAAAAAAATGAATAATTCACCTAACTGTTCCTCAGAGTCTTCCCAAAATATTAATATATCATCCAGGAAGCACCCATAGAACCTACAGTATTTAAACAGTTCAAATTTAAAGACAATAGTAGTCTCCCATTGAGCCAACACAATAATGGCAAATATGGGGGCACAAGCCACCCCCATTGCTACACCCATTTTCTGCCTAAACCATTGGTTCCCAAGCTGTGTGCCGCGGTGCCCTGGGGGGCCGCGGCTTCCTCACAGGGAAGCTGCGAAGCTTAGCAGCTGATTGCAGGTAAGTGAGTACCTGTATGAGTGTGTGTGTGTGTGTGTGTGTGTGTGTGTGTGTGTCTGTCTGCGTGTGTGAGTAAATGCGTGCATGAAAGCAAAAGAGTCTCTGTGTGTGAAGGAGATCAGGAGAGTGAGAGCGATGTGTGAGTGAATGCAAGAATGAATGAAAAAGTGGCTGTGTGTGTCTGTGAGACTAGGAGAGTGAGAGCGATGTGTGAGTGAATGCAGGAATGAATGAAGAAGTGGCTGTGTGTCTATCTGTGTGTGTGTGTGTGTGTGTGTGTGTGTGTGTGTGTGTGTGTGTGTGTGTGTGTGTGTGTGTGTGTGTGTGTGTGTGTGTGTGTGTGTGTGTGTGTGTGTGTGTGTGTGTGTGTGTGTGTGTGTGTGTGTGTGTGTGTGTGTGTGTGTGTGTGATCAGGAGAATGAGGGCGACGTTGAGTGAATGCAGGAATGAATGAAGTGGGTGTGTGTGGGTGTGAGATCGGGAGAGTGAGAGCGATGTGTGAGTGAATGTAGGTATGAATGAGGAAGTGGCTGTGTATGTGTATGTGTGAGATCGGAAGAGTGAGATGGATATATGAATGAATGCGTAAGTGGGTGTGTGGCATGCGGGTGTGAGATTGGGAAAGTGAGAGCAATCTATGAATGAATGCGTAAGTGCTTGTGTAGCATGTGGATGTGACAGAGAGTGAGAGCGATGTGTGAATGAATGCAGGTATGAATGAGGAAGTGACTGTGTGTTTTTGCGTGTGTGTGTGTGTCGGTGTGTGTGTTTGATCAGGAGAGAGTGAGAGTGATGTCTGAATAAATGCAGGTATGAATGAGGAAGTGACTGTGTGTGTGTGTGTGTGTGTGTGTGTGTGTGTGTGTGTGTGTGTGTGTGTGTGTGTGTGTGTGTGTGTGAGAGACAGGAGAGTGAGGGCGATGTTGAGTGAATGCAGGAATGAATGAAGTGGGTGTGTGTGGGTGTGAGATCGGGAGAGTGAGAGCGATGTGTGAGTAAATGTAGGTATGAATGAGGAAGTGGCTGTGTACGTGTATGTGTGAGATCGGAAGAGTGAGAGGGATATATGAATGAATGCGTAAGTGGGTGTGTGGCATGCGGGTGTGAGATTGGGAAAGTGAGAGCAATGTATGAATGAATGCGTAAGTGCTTGTGTGGCATGTGGATGTGACAGAGAGTGAGAGCGATGTGTGAATGAATGCAGGTATGAATGAGGAAGTGACTGTGTGTGTGTGTTTGCGTGTGTGTGTGTGTGTGTGTGTGTGTGTGTGTGTGTGTGTGTGTGTGTGTGTGTGTGTGTGTGTGTGTCGGTGTGTGTGTTTGATCAGGAGAGAGTGAGAGTGATGTCTGAGTGAATGCAGGTATGAATGAGGAAGTGACTGTGTGTGTGTGTGTGTGTGTGTGTGTGTGTGTGTGTGTGTGTGTGTGTGTGTGTGTGTGATTGAATGTCTAGATTTTGCCTCATATTTTTGGTATGTTCCTCCTAAAATCTGAACTTTTCTGGCAAATAGTTGAGGATTGAAGTCATTAAATAATGACACACATTTGAGTTTAAGACTCCACATCCTTCAGAGAACGCATGCTAATGTAAAACCTGTTATTCTATCAATATTCTAAGTTTGTAAGACCAATATTTAAAATTTGTCCCTGTTTGCCCCCCCCCTATCATTTTAGGCTTTGTCCAGATTTTTTGCTCTAAAAATCTGGACACAGCCTAATATGATGGGCGGACAAAATGGGATAGCTTTGAAATATTCCTCTTACAAACTTAGAAAGTTGATAGAATAATAGTTTTTTCATTAGCCTGAATTCTCTAAAGGATGTGGAGTCTTAAACTCAAATGTTTGTCATTATTTAATGACTTCAATTCTCAACTATTTGACAGAAAAGTACAGATTTTAGGAGGAACACACCACAAATATGTGACAAAATCTGGACATTTTGCGAAATTCTGTACAGTTGAGAATTGTGAATCACATATGCACACACTCACTTCCTCATTTATACCTGCATTCATTCACACATTGCTGTCAGTCTCCCAATCTCACTCACACACACACACACACACACACACACACACACACACACACACAGCCACTTCCTAATTCATAGCTGCATTCATTCACAAGCACACACGCACGCACACACACACACACACACACACACACACACACACACACACACACACACACACACACACACACACACACATACACACACACACAGCCACTTATTCCTTCATTCCTGCATTCACTCACACATTGCTTTTACTCTCCCAATCTCACACGTACACACACACACAGCCACTTCTTCACTCATTCCTGCATTCGCTCGCACTTGCCACAAACTAATAAGTTTAGCTCCAAAATAAACCGCAAACTGTTCGTGGTTTATTTTGCAGCTAAGCTTATTAGTTTGCAGTGCCCCTGTGAGGAAGCCGTGGCTCTCCAGGCTGCCACAGCACACACTTTGGGAACCCCTGAAATATGCACTTTATGTGCGCTGCGGGGGATCCTTGGAAAAACCTGGATTCGGCAAGGGAGCCAAGAATCAAAATATTTTCGGAACCACTGGCCTAAACAAGTGATTTTCAAAAATAATGAAATTATTTTTCAAAATATGTTCCATCAGAGTCCTGAACATCAGAATTCTTGAATGACTGAGCTTAGTATTCGTACATAAAAAATCATAAAACATTGTGGTGTTTTTTTCATGGGGGACTATTGTAAATAAATCTTTGACATTGACTGTAACCAAAATTAAGTGATTTGAATACTGTTCCTTGTGTATTTTCTTTAGACAATCCCATGAGTCCTTGTGTATGTGTGGAAAAAGGTCAAAAGTGGCTTTTAGGTTATAATCAACAAATTTAGCCAATGTAAAAGTTTTAGATGCCTTAGTATCAACAATCGGTCTCATTGGGGTGGGGGGTCACTGATGCATTTGGGTATCCCAAAAATGGTTGGTGTACAGGGACTTTGCTGTATGAGGAACTGGGATTCAGTGATAGTAATCTGGTTGTCAAGTAATAAATCATTTAATAAGATATCAATATCGCAGTAAGCAATATTCAATTAATTCATCAATATCTCCTAATAGGTGTCACTGTACAGCATTGTCAACATTTTGTCCACATAGGCACATTGGTCCATTTCCACCAAGCCCCCAACCTTGTCAGGTTTCATGATTCTTATGCATTTATTGGCCCATTATCTGCAAATAGGTTTTCTTCTTCATTTGTCATGTTGGGTGTAAAATTCCCTCTCTTGTTTTTATATATCTGTCTAATTTGACTTGCACAGAGGGTTTCAAGCACAAATAAAAGGGGGTGTAAAGGTGGATTAAATACACTAATCTTTTTACATCCAACAGTGTTACCGGTTTGGTTTTCACAGTCAAATAAAAATCTAAAATTCAGTTTTCTGACATATAATTTTAAGTCAAGTAAGGCACTCTCAATTTTAGGTATTCTGGTAGGAACAAAATTAAGGCCTTTTGAAATAGGTTAGCCCATTGTTTTATTACACAAACATCACTCAAATTGTATATCTTAAAATCACTGCAATCATTTGTTATTATATTACATACATTTTGCTCATCAAACCCTTCCTCTATTACCACTGTGTCCTTCTTCTTCTCCCCCTCCCCCGGTATATTCTACCTTGGTGGGAGTAATAATCCAAGGAGTTTAAATTCGTCATCCACCCCATGTTTTAATTTTGCTGTCTCTGATTCTGAATACGTTCTGACCTCCAAAGAGCTGCTTCTAAAGGGACTTGTTCAGCATTTTCATAAACATCATTATTGTTGTCATTCAATACAGGCATTTCATATACATCATCATGGTTCACCTCTTGAGATGCCTTGTGCCTGTTATTGGAAATAGGTAATGGATAAGCCCTCCTCCTTCATATTCAATTCTATCCCTCTCCAGCTTTTCAGCTTTTTTGGATTTTATAGCTGCCAAAACCTTGTCAACATTAACAAACACAGCACTGTATTCATTTGATTTTAAATCAAAACATAAGCCATTCTTAATATGGTCATTTAAATGGTCAATGGTGACTTTTAAACAGTTTACTTTCTTGTCAGTGTCTCTCACCAAAAGTTCTAAAAGCTCACAACCATGGTAATTAAACATTGTTAATAGTTCTTTTTACAGTTCAGAGCCGTTTACAGTACCTGTTGAGAATTTAAACATACGTAGCCCTTTCGGCACTTCCTCTCTCCTCAGGCATTCACTTAGATAACAGTTCTCTGTTTTCTAGTTTTCTTAACTTCAAAATTTCAGTTTCAAAGGCTTTAATTTCTGGTCTAGAGTCCCATAGTTGTTTCCAATGTTTTCCTGGTCAAATTCACACTCAGTGCCTTCCCGAATCCAGACCGAGAAGGAAAAGGATGCCTGTGAAGCTCCCTGGTTGATGGGCATACTGTTGTTACCTCCCCTTCCAGTATTAGGACCAAAGGTAGTGTTAGAATCATGCAACTGAGAAGTAGCAGGGCTTCTCTGAACTAGAGTAATTAAAAAAGCCCGAGAATCCAAAATAGTCTCTAACTGTGGTCTGTTGCCATTGTTAAAGCCACCTGAATATTTCTGAAGGCTTTCTCCTCACCTAATAAGTTGTTTTGTCAACCCCCTCAATCAGGTTTGACAAGTTCCCAATGGAAGTCACCAGTTCATGTGCAGAACCCTCTGTAGTACCTCCCGTACTAGTCTCCTACTTCATAGACAGACTTAGAAGCACAAAACATGAATAAAACTTATAAAAAATAATAAAGCACGAAAACCAGCTCACAGGAACAGACTACACTTCAGTATGAGTGCTTCCGTCAGCGTAAAAACATCTCACTTCTTCAGATTAACTGAACATAAAACATCACTTCCTTTTATCCAAAAAGCACTTCCTTTTATGCAAAAAACATCACTTCCTTTTATACAAAATCAGTCACATGATCCCTGAATAATGCATTTCTTAAAAGGTTTACTTTCAAATGAAATAAAGTCAAATCCACTACAACATCACAGTACCTTCTTCATTACAATCAGGAATGTTTGTGCAACATACAATAAATAAAAAAAATAAAGTCCAATATGCAAGTTTGGCCATAGCCTGTTCATTTTCACAAGCCCTATTAAATACCACTCATTTGAGAATGTCTTTAAATATGAAAATATGCCTTTTATTTTAGTAAGCTAGAAATGGAAGCCATATCATTGAGTCCAGGTGGGTGTGTGGCATCACATCTCAGTTGCCACACTAGCTCCTTGTATTCAAGAAACAATGGGGTGGGCTGGTCAACCCCCTCTCCCCTTGTTTACTACTTGTTCCAATTCACCGAATATAAAGTGGTGGTTGGGAAATTCATGGATATGTTTTGTTAAGGCATTATTCATGTTGCCTTTTCATATATCAAATAGGTGTAGGTAAATGTGTTTATTAAAGGAGTTAATGGTCTTCTCTATATAAACATTGCTGCATTGCTGGCAACTAGCAACATAAACCAAGCTGTTGCTTAAATAATTAAGACACTGTTGTAAAGTCACTTTACCATATCCTTTGATGTAAACGGTGTTGTTTTTCAAAATATAAGGACATTGGGCACAATGTCCACATTTTTTTCATGTGCCCTTTTGTTTTAACAACATCCCCTCTTTCCAACAGGTTTTTTATACTCAGATCTTTTTTGTATATTATCAAAGGTTTCTCCCCTACTTTTTTAAGATTTTCTTCATCACTACTGAAACTTATCCAGTTGTTCATAACCACCTCTCTAATGCTTTCAAAACAGGGGTCGTATGATAATATCATGGCATTAGTAAAGGGTTTAACCACATTCCCAGTGTTTTCACTTGTCACTGCTGTCGTTCTTATTTCCACAAGTGCTGCACTCAATAGGGAATAGAAATGCCTTTATCATGACTTCATCTAGTACAGGTTCTATGAAATGACTAGGGTATCCTCTGTTTAACAACATACTTTATAAGATTTCCATCACATTTAGGAACACCCTGTCATCACTGACCATTCTAGCTAATCTGGCTGCCTGCCCCTTGACTAGAGATCTTTTTTGAAGCCTAGGATGGCAGCTGTCAAAATGCAATAGAGCATTAGAATAGGTTGGCTTTCTGTATAACCCCGAGGTAAAAGTCTCGTTTTCTCTATCCTTGCAAATGGTAATGTCCAAAAAGTTGATCATGTCACTACTAGTAGTCATGGTAAATTGTAGGAGCTGTGTACTTCTGTTTAAAAAAGTGAAGAATTCACCTAACTGTTCCTCTGAGCCTTAACAAACTATTGATATATTATCCAGGAAGCACCCATAGAACCTACAGTATTTAAACAGTTCAAATTTAAAGACAATAGTAGTCTCCCATTGAGCCAACACAATATTGGCAAATAGAGGGGCACAAGCCGCCCCCATTGCTACACCCATTTTCTGCCTAAACAATTGATTTTCAAAAATAATTAAATAATTTTTCAAAATAAGTTCCATCAGAGTCCTGAACATCAAAATTCTTGAATTACTGCACTTAGTATTGGTACATAAAAAATCATAAAACATTGTGGTGCCTTGTTCATGGGGGATTACTGTAAATTAATCTTTGACATCAACTGTAACCAAAATTAAGTGATCTGAATACTATTCCTTGTGTATTTTTTAAACAATCCCAAGAGTCCTTGAGTATGTGTGGAAAAAGGTCTAAAGTTGCTTTTAGGTTGTAATCAATTAATTTAGCCAATGTAAAGGTTTCAGATGCCTTAGCATTAAAAATCAGTCTCGTTGGGGGGGGGGGGGGGTCACTGATGCATTTATGCATCTTGGGTATCCCAAAAATAGTTTGTGTACTGGGAATTTGCTGTATGAGAAACTGGGATTTGATTATCGCAATCTAGTTGTCAAGTAAAAAATCATTTAATATGATATCAATAGCGCGGTAAGCAATATTCAATTCATTCACCGATATCTCCTCATAGGTGTCACTGTACCACCAAGCCCCCACCCTTGACAGGTTTCATGATTCATATGCATTTATTCACCCCAGTATCTGCAAATAGATTTTCTTCTTCATTTGTCATGTTGGTTGCAAAATTCCCTCTCTTGTTTTTATATCTCTGTCTAATTTGACTTGCACAGAGGGTTTCAAACACATATGAAAGGTGGTGTAAAGGTGGATTAAATACACTAGTCTTTTTACATACAACAGTGTTGTCTGTTTGGTTTTAACTGTCAAAGAAAAATCTAAAATTCAGTTTTTTGACATACAATTTTAAGTCAAGTAAGGCACTCTCAATTTTAGGCATTCTGGTAGGAACAAAATTAAGGCCTTTTTGAAATGTCTTAATTGTTTAAGCAAGAGCTTGGTTTATGTTGCTATTTGCCAACAATGCAACAATTTTTATATAGGGAAGACCATGAACTCCTTTAATAAACACATTTACCATCACCTATATGACATACGAAAAGGCAACATGAATAATGCCTTAACAAAACATATCCATGAATTTCCCAACCACCACTATAAATTCAGTGCATTGGAACAAGTAGTGAACCGGGGGGGGGGGGCACACCATTGTTCCTTAAAAACAATGAGCTAGTGTGATGCCACACACACACACCTGGACTCAGTGATATGGCTTCCATTTCTAGCTTACTAAAATTAAGGGCAGATTTTCATATTTGAAGAAATTCTCAAATAAGTGATATTTAATAGGGCTTGTGTAAATGAACAGGCTATGGCCAAACTTGCATACTGCACTTTATTTATTTTATTTATTCTATGTTGCACAAACATTCCTGATAGTAATGAAGATGGTACTGTTGTGTTCATAGGTTCATAGGTTCATAGGTTCATAGGTAGGTACTAGGCTATCTGCCCAAAGGCATTTATAAGCCTAGCCAGAATGTGTTGGCTTTCGCCATCCCTTAGATTAGTTCCCTGTGCCTCTGTCCAGCAGAGCCACAGAAGTGATCCCTGGGGTAAACTTTCTGTTTCCCATCCACTCATTAAGGTTCCTTTTGAAGAGTGTTAACAAGGAGCTCTGCCTAATGTAGATTGGAATCTTGTTCCAAAGCATGGGAAGTCTCTGGGACAGGAATCTTTCCCTCCACCACGTCCTATTTATTGTTGTGTTGAGGTTTAGCTCCCTAGAGCGTTTGGCTCAAGGGGATAAGGTTTTCTTTAGGTGGAGCATGTCCATCAATTCTGGGGTGGACATGGGCTTGTATGTCAGGCAGAGATCACCTCTGAGTAGGCGGTATGCAACTGAGTACAGCTGGAGTTTCTTCAGTCGAGCTGCATAGGGCATCTGTTTGGTGAGGTACTTCTGTGGTCTTTCCAGCTGTTGCAGGTGTCTTGTAAGGTACATCCCAAATGGGGCGTCGTACTCTATGATGGGTCTAATGAGTGATGAGTAGAGGGGCACAATGACCTCTTTTGATCTGGATGTGTACCCTTTTGTGATTAGGTGGGCCACTTAGAAGGATTTTCTAACCACTTTGGCAATGTGATTATCAAAGGTGAAATTACTATCGGCTTGGGTCCCCAGATCCCTTATTATGTCTTCTGTATTTAGGGGACTACCACCTATGAGGTAGTTTGTGGGTACTTTGCTTTTTCCAAAGGGGATGACTATGCACTTTTTGGCCTTTAGCTTGAGGCCATGATTTTGACACCAGGTATCCATCTCAGTGAGACCCTTTTGGAGGATGTATGTGTCAGATGGAGAGTCAGTTATAGCCCCTAGTTTGCAGTCATCTGTGAACTTAGCCAGCCATAGTTCTCCTGTGCTTGGCTGCACCTTTGAGAAGTATATTGAGAACAGGAGGGGTCCTAGGACTGAGCCCTGGGGAACACCACTTGTAACCGGTTTAGAGTCGGGCCTAGCTCCCACAACTCTCACCATGTGGGTTTTGTCCGTGAGCCAGTTGGCAACCCATCTTGTGATGTAAGGGTTTATGTTCAGGCTGGTGAGCTTGTCTATAATACCAGAATGAGGAATATTTTTGAAGGCCTTAGCGAGGTCTAGGTAGGCTGTGTGTACCACCTTTCCTTCATCTATAGCCTTGGTAACTGTCTCAAAGAAGTCCACCAGGTTTAGGAGAAATGATCTGCCCTTAAGAAAGCTGAACTGGGTAGGGTCCTGTGTTTGGAGGTTCCCAATGTTTGTGTTAATGAGTTACATGATGATGCACTCCATAGCCTTGCAGACCAAGCTAGTCAGGCTTACAGGGCGATAATCCCCGGGGTCTGTTGTGGCTCCACCTTTGTGGAGTGGAATAACCATTGCTGTGCTCCACTCTATGGATATGTAGCCTGTGGAGAGGCTGAGTTTCAACAGTGTGTTTAGGTGAGGAGTTAGTTTGTCTTTGAGCTCATGTAGGACACAGCCTGGGACACCGTCTGGTCCCATTGATGCTGTGTTTTTGGCTTTGGAGATGGCTGTTTTAACCTGAGCGTCTGTGATTTCAGGGACTCTGTTGTAGTAGATTTTATGTTATTTCATTTGAATGTAAAGCTTTTCAGAAATCCATTATTCAGGAATCATGTGACTGATTTTGTATAAAAAGAAGTGATTTTTTTTTTTGTATAAAAGGAAATGATGTTTTATGTTCTGTTAATCTGAAGAAGTGAGATGGTTTTACGCCAATGAAAGCACTCATATTAAAGTGTAGTCTGTTCCTGTGAGCTGGTCTTCATGCTTTATTATTTTTTATAAATTCTGTATAGTAAATTACAAACCTTCTGCTATGCTGCATATGTTGCATATGCTGCAAAGCTGAATGAACCTTCTACTGTTTCACCAACTACTAGAAAAGCTGTAAATCCTGCTCAAAAAATGGGCTACCTATCACAATGCTGAGTCGCAAAACTATGACAAAAAAGTCCAAAATTACATGAGAAGAGCAAATATAGAACATTGCACTTATTCTATAAACATGTATTTTGCTGGAGACATCTCATCCTACTGATGGGGGTAAGACCCCACACCTCACCCCTGAATTTATATATAGCAACTCAGAGATTGTTATAATTCAGAGAAAGGAGAATATTTGGAGACATGTTCAATCTTGGAAAATATATGTAAGTCTGGATTTTCATTCATTCAGTCTCATATGTGTAAAATTCTGTTGCTTTCTGTGTATCTTTTACCAACATATAAACTAATAACTTCCTTTCTTTAGGCAGAAGTACTGTTTTCCAGAAACACTATATTAATCTATGGTTCTGCTATATCTCCATGAGCAACTCACGCTCATAATACTAGATACGTAATACTTGCTCATATTTTTCAAGCTTGACTATTCAGAAATTTGATTCACAGCAGTGGCACTCAAGATTGTAAGCAGTACAAGAGAATGAAACAAATTAAAACATTATTTTTGCAGGGTAAAAATCTTTCTTCATCCTCATTCTGCCCCCTATTTTATGGACAGCCCTTCCCAAATTTAATTAACCTTGCTCTGATGTTGCTGCAGTTTGGAGAAGGCTTGATTGATGAGAGGTATTCTAAAGTCTGATTCTTACTTTTTGCAGGAGAAAGTTGTTCTGAGACCACCTAAAAAAGACAAATTCAAGCAATAGAATCTTATTCATGTATGTATAGAGAAAATCTACATAAAGTATTCAAAACCTGAAGCTGTAATGCCTGAGTATCTGAGATTGTAATCTTAAATTGAAAGAATAATTTTCTTTAAAAAGTTCTACCTTTAAACTTTAATGAAAATCAAAAGTAAAGACAGACAACGTACTAACTGCAGTACATCGTTCAGAGATCGCATTGGCGAGTATCACTGTACTTTCAGCATATTGTAAGGTACTTGGCATGCAGGCTTGCTCAACAGAATGGCCAAGAGAGTGTTGTAATATATATATATATATATATATATAGGTTTACCATCACAATGTTGGGAAACAGTTACATGAACTTGGAAGGTTGAAAGACAGTCTTCCAAGTTTCTTAACTGATTTTTAAATGGTTGAATCCACAAGAGCAAATGTACACTAGCATTCGCTCTTGTGGATTTGTAATTTGGAATGGAGATCACACTATAGTGGGGATAAGGAAATGTACCTTTTCCCTCACAGTAATGTTATCTTGGAGCTTGTAAATACAAGTAGCATAGCAGGGGGTGCAGCCTCCTACATGTGGGGGGCCCCCCTGCAAAATGTTTGTAGCGCATAACATAATTTTAGCACACTAATGCTGTATATCAAGGCATTTGGCACTTTAAATACCATCGCTTCATTCCTGCATTTCTGACGTCAAACGGATGAATGCGGAAGGTCAGAAGTGCTACTGTACCATAGTGTGAAGATGTTGAATTCAAAATTGCATTTCAGCAGTTTTGACATTTTACTTCTGCTTTATTTTAGTTTTCCACATAATGCAGCACATAAACACTCTTAAATATCAGTTTCTACTTTATGATATTAAACACACACACACACACATATATATGTATATATATATATATATATATATATATATATATATATATATATATATATATATATATATATATATATATATATATATATATATATATATATATATATATATATATATATATATATATATAATACACACACACACACACACACATATATATATATATATATATATATATATATATATATATATATATATATATATATATATATATATGGGTTTACTTCAGAAGACTGAAAAGCCAAATGACTGAATCCCAAAACACTGAAAATTAAAAATATCAAATGATGGAATTTGCCCCTTCTCCACTGTTATGCGATCTTGGAGTTGGCATATATATAGTTGGTAGGAGATGTGGGGGGATTAGCCTCCCATATGAGGGTTGCAGGGAGGGCTTGCTCCCTGCATTAAATGTGTTCAGTATTTTTGAATTTTCAGTCTTTTGAGATTTAGTCATTTAGTTTCTTAGTCTTCTGAAGTAGACCTATATATATATATATATATATATATATATATATATATATATATATACATACATACACATACATACTACACACTGATTTATACTTTAGCACTTATTTTAAGAACAGGCTGGCAGCTACTAAAGTGACCTTTGGCCTAAAATACTCATATCTCTCAAATGCCTCCCATCAGTCCAACAAGCACCTTGCTATTCTTCTGATGCAGATAATAACACTTTAAACCCAAACTGATTCTCATCCTTGGTGCTAGATGTTACTCTTACCATAGTGTGACATTTCCTGATGTTGTAATATATGGATATGTCCTTAAATTCTGATCATACTGATAAATTTCACTTATACTTCCATGTGAAAAGGCTCACACTTGACTACTGAAAAGTTTACAAATCCACATAATTCTTTGTCATCCATATTCTGTACTTCATATCAGTTAGTAACAGCTACTGACATATATTTCTGTAATAATGTGAATTCAAAAGGGTAATTATCAAAAAAAGTAGTCACTTCTTCTTGCCTGTTCTGACTCTCTCCTATATTCCTTCACAGATCTCAGACCAGATGCACATATTTTACAAGTAAGAGTACCTTTAAAGTGCAGAGCGTGTGCAATCTGGTGCAAGGGATTAATTATATGAGCTGTGAAGCAGATGGTTCCTGTTGTTCAGGATTTGAGAGCCTCATCCTCCATTTGTTCACAGTGGAACTCTGCACATTTAACCTGATAGTGCTCTTAGGTCAAACCTGAAAGGAATGCTTCCATCTAGTAAGGCTTACCTGGATAGCAAGTAAGTAAAAAAAAAAGATCTGCACACATAAGAAAAATGTTTTTACTTCCTGATGATTGCTTACTCTCTATTAATACAATGCCCCATTATCTTAATCATAGAATATAACAGATACTGGATAGGTCGAAGTACATTATTTTTACTTATTGTGTTATTTTATGGCACAGCACGTTTAGTGTGCCTCTGGGTAGTATGTTAGTACTATGAGCAATAGTCTAACAGACCTAGATAATCCCATACCAAACAAAATGCAGGACTAAGTAGCACATACAGACTGCTGCATGTCTTACAGAGTCTCTAAAGGCAACAAAACTACCATATTATATTGAAACACTTTTGTTCCTTATTTCATAGTTGTCTGCAAGAATATTATTCGCAGAGTGTTTTGCCAACACAGGAATTTGTATGGATGTATACTCTGCTCCTAGATGAATGCTGATAGATAAATGTTGATGCACAGCTGAAAGCAATGCTAAATGGAAATATATTAAGTTTTGAACATCTTGTGATGATAGTTTACAGGTGTAATGTGCAACATATAGTGCAATTTATCTAGGACTCAGTTATTGGATCAACATATATGACTTTTTTTATTTATTGCTTTTCTTCTCAAGCTATCATATTACTTCTTTTTTCTCTTTATCTCAATTTTCTCCAGATTCTCACATTTCCATTCCTTTTAGCATAATCCAAGCTTTAGATGTGTTATCAACATTTTCAAAATTACCTCTACCTCCCACCATCATCTTCAAAACTATTAACTCACCTTCAAGGGTTCTTCTTCTATAGCATTATTGGCTAAGTCTATATTGGTTAACATGACATCTTTGCTTAAGTTTATGATTATATAAGAACACGTAAAAACATCTCAGTAAACGTTTCTATTGTTACTGTCAACATTTGCAGGAAAAGCATTCAGCAGGGTATGTAATAATCCATCTCCTCCAGTATGCCAACAATTTTATTTTTTAATACACATGCCAATTAAAATTATCCAACTTTCATTGGACACAACTAAATCTTTCCCTTTGTCAAAATTCTTGTTGAATCTTAGCATGATTGTAGATATATTGGTATAACAGAATATGAATTATTATGAATCTCAGGGTACAATTTTGATGACATAATCTGTCCCATTCATGCATTCTGTGCTTCAGCAGCTTCGCAAATAAGTTACATTAGTTGGATTTATATTACAGTAATAACGTTTTTTAAAGTTACTCACTAGATTTATGGATTTGTGGTTTATTGTATTACTCTAGTATGCATTTGTCACCTTATATCAAACTTAAAATTTATCTTTATCCTGAAAAATATGTGAAACTATACAAGAATGTTTTAAAATCATGCACTTTCTTCTCAGCAAGAGACCACTTAGCTATGGCCAGAAATGTACTAATACCTAATCTGGAATACAGTCTACCTCTGTTAGCTATGCTCTGATCATGTAATACAGACAGATTACAAACCACTGGAAACAAAATATATAGACTTATACTATTAGCCAACCCTTCCCTCCATCACTGCAAACTATTTTCAAACACTAAGACGTTGTCAGTGTCCAAAACGGCTATATTTCTCATATACACACTCATTTTCAAGGTTTTAAATCAAAGCAATAGCCCTCATGATTAAATAGTGATTCTCTTATTCTCTTAATGTAAAGTTGACAGGATGGGACCTAAATAAGGAGGTTACTCAGTTCAGGATGACCAAAGCAAGTTTGCTAAAATCTTTTACTCCACAGCCTTAACACTCTGCACTATATATTTATATATTTCTATCCATCTATCTATTCATCTATCTAGACATATGTCAGATATTTCCATAATTACGTTCAGCTGCTAAATGAGTTTTTTTTCTAGTATCGCAATCACATGCTAGCTTGTAACACAAAGGCATATTTCCAGACAATTTACTTAATATGATAGCAAAGACATAGCTAAAAGTTTATATTTCCAAAAATAGATCTGCATTATTTCTGAAATTAAAAATAATGTATGCACATCAGACTTGTAGAGATGGTGTTGATTGTATGTATACTTGGGTATGTCGGTGTGTGTGTGTGTGTGTGTGTGTGTGTGTGTGTGTGTGTGTGTGTGTAGTTTTGTGCTTGTATTTTGTAAGTGCATATGTGCCTGTCTGTTTCAATGAAATATTTTTCTATTTTTATAATAAATGCACAATTTATATTCATATTTCAGTAGTATTTCAGCTTTAGCTTTCTGCAGGGTTATTTTGAAGTGCAGTAAAGCACTAAAATGCATCAGTCATCTCCACATACTAAATAAGAAAAAGTCCATATGAAAGCAATTCATGTTTTAGAACACACCTGAAAGTCCTCTTAATATGATATAAACTGCAACCTGTCATGAATTACTGCTTGCACATATTGGCCTTTATTAATAGTGTTGTGGAAAGTATGGGCTTGTATAGCAAATTAACTTAATATTAATGACATTCACCTGGCTACACTGATATTTGCTTTGGTGTTTACTGACCATCATAATAAACAGGTCTTTACTGCTTGTGTTGAGAAGATATAATTTAAATCAGATGTTTCCGTTTATGCTTGTATAATTATTATCTTCTATGGAGTGTGGCACTTATATCTGAATATGCTGTACAACAGTGACATGTACATGCCTCTTCATAACTGTGAGCTTACTGTGCTCCTTTTATATCATTCCATAACAACTAAGGAAGTCAGGGTATTATATGGGTGTTGCAGTCGCAATGCACACTACTGTTTTCTCTAATGACACTTTCTTATTGCACAGATCCGTATGCAGTTTTTAAAGAAAATTAGCCAGCCCTTATCTTTTCTTCATTTTAAAAGACTTTTTTTTTCTTTTTAGAATGATTTTTACATTGAATGCTAATTTTCCCATTTTTTTATCATTCTTGTTTTGTTCTTTGTGTCTTTTCTAGGCATTTAGTGATAGATTACTTGAGTTTTCTGTTCACACTCAATTATAATAAATTATAGGAAGGCTTTGTATTGTGTTCTGTGATCTTCACTTTTCAAATCATCTTTCTCTTTTTCGGTGGGCCAAACAAATAATACCTACGTAAAATCAACTAAACAGCATATCAGACAAGTACTATAAAAAACATATAATTCTGTGCTAAAAACAAAAAAATTAAATCTATATATAATTATGCATGTATTTAAGTCTTTCCAGGTAAAATAATACAATTTAGTATAACTTTACCCCCATGTCTACAACTTCAGATTTAATTCAGTCCAAAACTCAGAAGAATTTTAATATAATTGGTGGACAAGATTCAATGCGGTTTGTAGTATTGGTGTTTTCCCCATGAATATCTATTCTTATGAAATAATTTTCATTAATATGTTTTGATTTACCTTAGAAAAATCATTTTGAAGATTGTTATTAGGTTTGGCAACAACTTTTCTTGCTTTTAAATGTTTAAGTGACATGCTAGTAAATTTATCCCATTTCATATCTTTTCTTTTTAACCAATATTGGGAAAAATAAAGTTTCAATAATGAGAAACATGTAATCAATATAAATAACATATTGTTTTGAGCAACAAATTTCATTTTAACCCATAAAATATATGTATTATAGTTCTGTGTATGCCCTAAAACATGTTACGTCTTAAGCAACCTACCAGCAGTTGTACTGCAACTTATAAATATTCAAAAATGTCATTTTGTGTACTTCACTTTTCACAGTCTATTTGCATATGCTAACATTCAAACTAAAACACAATTTCAACAGATCTGGACAAATGAGATAATACCAGGAACAAAATGTCTAAGTAATATTATTGTGGTGAATATTAGAAAAAAAAAACAAAACAACTTCATGCTTCTTTCCTCAAAAAATGCCACTTTCTCAGAAAGCATTCCCAGTATCTTTATCAGGCAGAGCATTTTGTGTCCAGAAATACTACTTCTGCAGATATAGATAGAAATGATGAACATTCTGCTTCATTGCTAGTTTTCAAAGTCAAGACTGATAACATTTACATGTGTGCCTGTTGATGTTTGTCTAACTAAACTGACACGTTCATTATTTTTGAGAGACTGCTTCTGAAACCCATCTATAGTTCATGGCATACAGTACAGGCATGTCTCACCATTCAGTCTGAAATGTTTTTTTTAAGCCTTAAAGCTATTTGTGAATTCACCCAGAAAACTTGAAGTTAATTACTTTTTGTAGCTTCTTGTCAGTCAGATATAGTGTAATATGCACAAATGGAGACTAGCACACTACTTTCCACATTTGTAAGTATATAGCATTTGGTTTATTTAATTGTTCACATTTTAGTTACTAATCAACTTATGAAAACACATTTTAACTGTATAAATCTGTGTGGGGCACTTCACATCTAGCCTGTGAATATTGTCTTGTTGTGACTTGCTCAAAATCACACAGTACACAGAGGGAGGCTTTGGAAATGAAACTCTATAGAAAATAGAAAGCTTATTAACAGTTCCTATGCATATCAACTACACTAACTGCCAAGCAAATTGAAATAGCTTTGTATTATGACTGACTTGTTTATTTCATAATGCACAGTTCAAAGTATTCATATATAAGATGCTAAGAGCAAACATGTTGAAACACAGTTTTGGCACAACAAATAGGTAAATTAAAGTTGAACACCCAAGGTCTGGTGGTACTTGAAAAGCTGTTACTTAATTTGTTCCTGTTTTGGTCAATATGAACTATTGCCATATCTGCCATTAGTGAAGTATAATATTAGAAATTATCTACTAGGGTTTACACATTAGATCTTCTATGACATATTCAATTTAGTGAGATTATTTAAGTTAACAAAACAAAGTCATTAACAGTTGTAATACAGATTTGTGCAGATTACCTATGTGATGAGAGGTGGTACTGCCAGCACAGCTAGCTGGAATTTTATAAATATTTATATGTCATTAGTGAATATCAAACTGATTTATACAAGATGCTGGTGTTGCAAATGTATTAGAACTGAATGTCATGTGTATATCAAACAGATTTGTACAGACGTCTTTGTTGAAAAAGGTGTTTGTAAAGTGCTTGTGTTTGAAATGTATCCTCAGTGTGCCCTAGTGGAGAGAACAGAAATGTACATGAACTATTGCAGCTGTTCATATGTTTGTAAGAGTTTGAAACAGTACGCAAACAATATAATGCTGACCAAGGGCTCTGGGTACAGTTCTTTACCCTCTTACTCCATGGTAAAGCTGTAACTGCTGTTTCTAAATTCTCTGATACTGATTGCTTAAATTATAATACAGCTAAAAATTGTTTATTGGAATGCTTTAAGTTAACACCTGAAGCTTATAAACAAAAGTTTCATGAGCATAGATGCAAGGCAGATGAAAGTGTATGTGATTATATTGCTGAACTAAGCACTTATTTTCATAGGTGGGTGCCTGGGTGTCAGGCCACCACCTTTGAAAACCTGATGGATATTTTTATGAGGGAACAAGCACTTAGCACTTTGCTTGAGGACATGAGAATCTTTTTGGCCGACAAGGAATGCAACTCTGCAGATGAGTTGGGGAAAAAGGAGATCTATACTTAGCAAGCGGGGCATCACTTGACAGGAAAGGTATACCCAGTGCTGCACATCAGTATAAGGGAACCCATGGTGGGCAGTCTAAATCACCCTAACCGAGTCTGCCAGTAAAAGGGGAAGCCACTAGTTCAGGTACACAGCAAGGATCAAGGGTTAAATGTTTTATATGTAACCAGTGGGGTCATGTAACATATAGATGTCCATGGAGGCAAGGTGGGGAACAAAAGGTGAGGAAGCCAGCAATTGGGAATAACAGAATGCAAGTAGGTAAGTTGTCTGGAGACAACAAGGGTACCAAACTACCACAAAAGGTTATGTCCTAGCATAGTAGATGGGAAACAGGCCATTGCTAAGAGAGACACAGTCTCTGACCTAACCATTGTGAAGCCTGCAATGCTTAAAGAGGAGTACTACTTGCTTGGGTAGTATATTCCAGTCAGAGCTTTAGGATGGACCACTTTCCAAATACCTTTGGCTAGAGTTCACCTTGACTGGGATGGTGGAAAAGGAAGCAAGCAAGTAGGTGTGTTTGAGGATATCCCTGTAGATGTACCTTGTGTGTTGTCAGGCTTGGAAACAGGCATGTGGATCTGGTAGCCTGGGGCGGACCCAGACAGATGGCATGCTTGAAGCCAGGACTAGTGAGGTGGCTACTTCAGTGAGAGAGCTACCCTGTAATAGTGAGGCTGAAGGTGAGCCAAAGCTGCTTGTGGGTACTGATGTTCCCTTGGACAGAATGGTTGCAAGGGCAGAGATGATTAGTAGTATCCAGGCTGGAAGTGTGGCAACACTGTAAGAAGAGACCAGACCTCTTGTGGAAGGGGAGCTAGGAAGGGTTACAAAGAGAGAGTTGAGACAGGTTCAGCTCTCAGACCCTACAGTAAAAGGTTTGAGGTAGGTAGCTATGGAGGTGCCTGATTTTCAAGGAAAAGGGGATTCTATATACTGGAACAAAGGGTTGCTATATAGAAAATGGACACCGATGGAGGTTTAGAGGGTGAGAGAATACAGCAGGTGGTAGTGCCTAGAGCCTGCCATCTGGCATTTCTAGCCATAGCCAATGACATTTCCTTTGCAGGTCATATGGGTATAAAGCATACCACGAGACGTATTATACAAAACTTTTATTGGCCTGGGATTTCCAGTGCTGTAATGGGGTGCTCCAGGACCTGTGAGCAGTGCCAAAAAGTAGACAAGGTATGAGACAAGGTCAAAGCTCCTTTGATGCCTTTACCTGTGACTGAGGAGCCATTTCACAGGGTAGCTATGGTTATTGAGGGCCTCTGTGTACCACAAGTTCCACAGGGATGAAGTATATCTTAGTGGTAGTAGAGTATGCTGCCAGATACCCTGAAGCAGTGGCCCTGTCCTACACTGAGGCAGAAAAGGTAGCAAATGCTTTGTTAGAATTTTTCAACAGGGTAGGTTTCCAAAGAGAAATACTGACTGACAGAGGTGCCAATTTCATGTCAGACCTGCTGAATTGTCTTTGGGAGCACTGTGGGGTGAAGCATCTAAAGACAACCCTGTACCATCCCCAGAGTAATGGCCTTGTGGAGATGTTAAACTCTACACTAAAGACCATGCTACAGGCATTTGCAGACCAGTTTAAGAGAGAGTGGGACACATATTTGCCCCATCTGCTCTTTGCATATAGAGATGTGCCCCAGGAATCCACAGTTTTTTCATGCTTTGAGTTGCTGTATGGGAGTAGGGTGAGGGGACATCTAGATTTAATTCTTGATGAGTGGGAGGGGTGAGTGTGAATCTCACAAGGAGTCTGTTGTGACATATGTCCTGAACCTCAGGACAAGGTTCAGAGAACTCATGGGCTTGAGCCAAGAGAACCTGGAGACACCTAACAGCAGAGAAAGGTCTGGTATGACAGGAATGCTGGAGCCTTCAGTGGAAGACTGAATGCTGTAATTAAATCAAAAGGTGCTTCAACAAAGTATTAGTTTAAGGGTGTGCACACTTATGCAACCAGCTCATTATATGTTTTTTTTATTTTTTTATATTTTCTCCCTAACAGATTTGTTTTTCAATTGAATTTTACAGGTTATAGGTCACATTAAAGGTGGGAAAGGTTTTGAAATGATTTATTGTGATCTCATTTTTTTGTATCACAAAAACCTGGCATTTTAACAGGGGTGTGTAAACATTTTATATCCACTGTACATTTACAAGAGATGCCATAGTAGGGATAAAATAAGTGAAAATCATTGTATAAACAGATAAGGGGGGTTTCGGTTCTTTCTTAAAATGCTTATTTTTTTTGAAAAGCAAATAATTTCTGGGATTTCCTAAAACTCGTGTAGGCTTCACTCGATGACCAGCAGCAGTCATTGAATATGCATATTGTTTGTTGTGCTTGCACATTTCCAAGCACTGTTGTGTGGCAAGCAGCAGCAGCATTGGAATCCAACAAGCAATGCTGGAAAGCATGATTACAAAAACAAAATTGCTTGCCTATAGGCAAAATTGCTTGCCTGTAGGCAGACCTGTTATGTGAGCATGCACTGACCACTGTTATGAAGTAAGGACCAGTGGATTATATCAAGTTAGATATAGAGAATGTGAAATTGGGGGAATGTGTGAACAATGTAATGTTAATAGTGTAGATATAAGTACGAGCGGAAGGTAAATGGAAAAAAAGTAATCAGACAGTATATTCAAATGTGATGATGTCACAAAAAAAACTTTTACTAGAAAGACAACCATACTGATTGTAATAATACGTAATCCTGTTTCCAATTGTTTATCCATATACAACAGATGTGACATGAACACAATGCAGCATTGTAAGAAAGCTGATTAAATGTGTTATTAATGTTGATAACATGCCGAGTTGAGATAATAGTTAGTAAGGACAGTGGGCACATAAGGGGTCTTACCATACACAGCAGTTATTGAAAATGACATGTATATACAGGGAATATATTTATGTTAACTGACTGTAGGGCTTTAACCTCCACATCATCCTTTATAAAAAAGTAATGAGCAATACAGCTTCTGTGTCATGCACACAAGAAAGGGACTGGTTTTACCATTTGATATCATTGGGCACCCATAGAAAGTGGGGTATATTATCTTGACACATGTATTAGATATGCATGTGCTTTATATTCAAGTATGTCATAAACAATTTTATAATAGCACTTAATATCAGAAAGTGAGAAATGACAACACAGATCTGATGACAAAGCAGTAGTTAATGGTTTCCATTTGTACATGGAGCAAATCTGTTACATGATTTTGCTGGGCCTGTTCACTAGACATTACAGCGAACCCTGCCATAACAGCATGTAAACAACATAAACATACAAGAAATTGTCCAAACACAGGCCCAATCACCCTTCATGATGATCTGGCACTGTGCCATACAGGAAGACATATTATGTAAGTCCTCAGGTCCTACAAACCTGCACAATGTGAAGAAAACAATTATAGTAATACATAAATATGTGGAAGAAGACATGCCATGCAGTGCATTTCTTATTTGGAGATTAAGCAATGCCTGTGAATAATCATTGACATATTCAAAATTTGCATCTTGCTAGACTGGAACACATGCTAGGACAGATACCAGAAAGGTGGTCACCAAGCTGTGATGCCGTAGAAATAGGCATACTGTCTGTGTTATGACAAACACATTTGAAGGGATTTCAGAATTTCCCGATTGTAATGGGTATGGATCTCCTGCCTTGGAGGGTGTTGGCTTAAAAATCCATAATGCCATACATACTTCCATTACCTAAGTCAGTCCTATCTGACAGACTGATGTTACCAGATTCAAACCCCTGCTTCATATTATCATACTACATGCTGTACAGAGCTGTGTACTGACTGTGTCAGTCACATGACATAACAATGGATCTTATAAATAAAACAAAGTAATGTGTGAAGTAAAAAAGGACATTTGAGGATAATATGTACAATATGAATTTCTCAGAATGATGGCAATGAGGTAACTAAGTTAATGTTTACAAAACTATGAGCAGTGCAGTATCAATGTCTCTCGGTGAAGATACAACTTCCTGTTGTTTTGTAGTACAACATTGTCCCATAACTGAACAACACTCTATCTGTGCAGATATACCATACACATCATTGTGCAATGCATGTGCAGCAGGAGCAATCATACCATGACATTTGTAGAGCACCTGTTTCACTTTGCAGGATATTACACAATGGATACAGATTTATTTTTTCAAAAGTAAAGATTGAGAATAATAACTTCATGTTGTGTTGTCGGTGCAATGTCATTGCATTCTTAAAATGTTGCTTTTTGTTGAAATTGAACTGCAAGCTATGTAAGCCCACTGAATACTAATATGTCTATGAGTAATATGCACCAGAGTGGAAGTTTTAGCAAAGCTATGAAACTCTACCTATGTGAAGTCATTACATCATATGATTATGCTGCAATTTGTATGAGATAAAAGGACATAACCACAAACCATGAACAAAACTTGAAAAAAAAATACATGAGCTGTAGCCGGAATACTTTACTCAACTGCAAAAATTGTTAAAACAACTAAGCACTTTTGTCTTTTCTAACTGTCTCATTGATCATCAGAGTTAACTGATACCATACAAAAAAAAAATAAGTTTTAAATACTCCAACTCCACCAATGATTGACTGTGATTAATTAAAACTTAAAATGCATTTAAAAATGCAGACCACCCAAGCTTTTACTTTAACATAGCCTGAACATGTATAAAAATTAAATAAATACGATTTAAATTGATTAAGTTAAAGTTGTGTTGATGAATGAATAAATAAATAATAATTGACAAAAATAATTAGGATGTAAAAAGTCACTAGCAATACAGAATGCATTAAACATAATGCATGTGTGTGTGTGTGTGTGTGTGTGTGTGTGTGTGTGTGTGTGTGTGTGTGTGTGTGTGTGTGTATATATATATATATATATATATATATATATATATATAAGAATAAATAAATATATAAATTGATGAAAATTCATAAAAAACAAAACATCAATCCAGATGTTGCCACATTTGATTGAACAGCTTATAATTTGAAATAAAATCATAAAACCTGTTCTCTCTCTTTTTCAATAACACTGATAAAGATATGTCATTAATTCCAAGAGACACAGAAGCAATCAACCTCACTTGCCATGTAAATTCTTTGAATTCTAGTAAAGTATCCAAATCACATGTGATAATATCAGATATTGTTATCTGTGCTAGCATGACTGGCTGACGTTTTGTAAATGTTTGCAGATAATTGTAAATTATCTTCTGTTATATATTCCAGCATAACTAGTTATACTTTTGCAGACAAGTTGATGTTTTTTTTTGGTTATTACTTTGATTTATGTAGGATGTTTGAATCAAACAGTGCTCTTCTAGCTGACCAAATCTTTTTTAAAAAGGAATTCTGAATGTAGGTTATGCTAGTCAGCTGACCTAGATGTGATATCATTGTGTGCCAAAGCTGAAAGGAATAGAAGCTGTTTTGTTTATTTCCTAAAGTCTGATATGAGACAGTAGAATTCTCATATCAGCTTTCTGTGACTTTAAAAAAATTCTGCTATAAAAAGCAGGTCCTGAATTAAGTTAAAGTTCTGTTGTTTAGTAGTACTTGCATTATTTGTTGCAGTAGTAGTAGTAGTCAGTTGTTGTTTTCCAGATCAGTAGTTATCATTCAGAGTTTTCCAGAGCTGTTCAGCAGAAATAATAGGAGTTGCTATTCCACTCACTGAAGACCAGACAACAGCCTGAAGAATGGATATATATTCTTATTTTGCCTTGCAGAAGTAAAGATATCATCTTGCCTTGCTGAGTTAATTACATTAGATAGGAACAGTTAATCTTTAGACAGTTAGGGATCTATAGTCAGATAGAGTTTTTCTACAATCAGTGTGAAACGTATACTTTATCATTTGGTAGAGCCCAGATCCTGTTGTCTGGCACCTCTAGCCATAGCCTATGACAGTCCTTTAGCAGATAATAAAGGGTTACTGTACAGAGAGTGGATACCTGTGGGAGGGCTAGAAGGTGAGGTAATGCGGCAGTTGGTAGAGCCCAGAGCCCACCATCTGATGTCTCTAGCTATAGCCCATGACATTCCTTTTGCAGAAAATAAAGGGCTACTGTACAGAGAGTGGACCCCTGTGCAAAGGCTAGATGATGAGGAAATACAGCAGTTAGTAGAGCCCAGAGATTACCATCTGGCATCTCTAGCCATAGCCCATGACATTTCTTTTGCACATGGCAAAGGGCTACTGTATAGAGAGTGGACCCCTGATGGAGGTCTAGAAGGTGAGGTAATATGGCAGTTGACAGTGCCCAGAGCCTAGCATCTGGCACCTATAACCATAGCCCATCACATTCCTTTTAAAGGTTATGTGGGCAAGAAGGGGGGCGGGAGACATGTTGTGCAGAATTTTTGTTGCCCTGGGATTGTGGGGATGTGGTGGGGTGCTGCAAGTGAGTATTTTCAATAACTTAGGAATGTTTATGTGTATTGTGACAACATCAGGTACACTCCAAAAAGTCTTACTGCTTGGGATGCATGCTACCATTTGTTTCAATATCTATTTTGCCCAATATAACTGAACACCCCTTTTGAAGGGTATTGTGGCATTTGACTGGTGGCAGCCATTACCTTGCAATTTGGGCAAAGAAACACATCAGGTAAATCCGTGCCAATATTTCCCAAGAGTGTGTGTATTTGTGAATATCAGAATTTAAGATTGAGTGTGTCGGATAAGTGAGACACAGTGCTCTGCGGTGGTTAGTGTGGCGACTTATTTGGGGACCTGAAGTAAAGCATATAGTCCAGTGCCAGGTTGGAACCTGTTCCAAGTGTATTCTTAGGGGTAATTGTGTATTTCTAGCCCTGCTTTTAGTGGCACTCCCTTACCAGAGACAGTGGTGAGGACTAAGACTGCTTAGTTACTGTCCCAGGGTAAGGAGTGCTCATCACAGATGGAATGACTCATTTATTTATTTATTTAAATTTGTTGACCGGGAGTGTCCGACTGGACGTAGGTCCATTTTCAGCGGAGGCCCGGGGAGAAAAGCTCCACAGTTAAAATAGACAGACAGTATATACATTGGATTACATAGTGAATAACAATTTACATAGCAATTACTTACAACATATTTACAGATGAAGAACATAGTACATCAGTAGACAACTAGAATCTTTATCTGTGAAGTGCATACCAGACATTAACAAATGTTACAAGAAGAAGAAGTTTGTGCTGTATAATAAGCACTGGCTTATGAGCATCTGAGCTTGCTATAATCAAAGTAGTTAGTGGAGTGGAAAGAAAGGTAGTGGTTGGATGGGGTGGATGATATTAGAGTGGGAGTTGCAAGGGCATAGCCAGCATGTTTTTAGTTTGCTTTTTAGTAAAGTTTTGAAGTGGGTGCATGATGGTATGGAGGTAATTGTGGGTGGGAGTGAGTTCCATAATTTGGCTATGGTGCAAGAGAATAGTGCTTCACCAGCAGAGTTATTGGCTTTAGTGATCTGCAAGTGATTTTTGCTGCTGGATCTTAGTGGTCTGGTGGTGCGATAGGGTTGGAGTAGATTCTGGAGGGATGGGACATTTAGTGGATGGTTTACTAGTTTGTGGGTGAGTGAGAGTTGATACCACTGAAGGAGGTGAGAGAGTTCAAGCCAGCCCAGTTCAGCAAGTGAGAGACAGTGGTCACTATGGTAGGATGCCCCTGTGGCGAATTTGGTGATTTTGTTGTAGCAGGTCTCTACCTTGTTTAGATCACATTGCCTTAGGTTGGTATATATTGGAGAGGCATAAAGTAGGGTGGAGATAAGGTGGGAATTTGCTATTGAAATCTTTGCTGCTTTGATGAGAAATTGTTTATTTCTGTATAACGCTCCTAGTTTTTTGTGGACTTTTTTTATAGTCATGGATATGTGAATGTCAAATTTTAGTTTATCGTCTATTTCCACACCTAGCAATTTGGTGTGTTCAGTTGGGTATATAGTGGTGTTGTCTTTTGCCGTGATGTTAAAGTGAAAGTTGTTTTGAGTATGTTTGCTGGGTTGGAAGATGCGTAGTTTAGTTTTGTTTGGGTTGAGTATTAACCGTAATAAGTAATAACTTATGATGTGCTCAACACTGTTTTTCAGTAGCAGTGTGCACAGCTGATTGTCAAAGTTCAGATTGCTATCTAAATGTGTTCCCAGTGGTTGTATCACTGTTTTTCTGCATAGCAGGACTGTTGTGAATGCTGTGATTAACATGGGACTCCACTTTTACAGACTTCCAGCATTACAAACACACATTTCTGCATTTATTTGTAGATCATGTGCCTTTGTCACTATTCAGTTGTATGTGTTAGCTCCTCCTGTACTATGTTATCACCATTAGTTGACTCAATGATTGTACACAATATGCAAGAATCAGCTAACTTGGTAAGGCAAAGGCTATATACTTTAACCTGAACTGTTGAGAAATACAGTTCAAACAGTGAAGGGCCAAGCACAGATCCTTGGGGTTTGCCAATGGTGCCAGCTCTACTGGTACAGGTTGATTCAGCAACTTTCACATGATGTGTTCTGTCAGTGAGCCAGTTGGTTACTCATGAACTGACATAAAGGTTAATCCCCAACTTGGAGGTTTTCTCAATGATAGCTGCATGGGGAGGTTGTGTCAAAACCCTAGGCCAAATCACAATAGGCAGTATGCACTGTCTTACCTGCATCCAGGCCTATTACACAGAATCAATGTCACAGATGACATGACTCAACACATACACCTTCCTAATATGGTTCAATACACAGTTCAACACACCCTCCACATGGCCTATGTTCCCATACAAGGGTGTACATTAACATGCATCCTCCTGAGTTGGGGAGATAGCACCTGATGCATGCATGCATGTATAGAGACATCCTGACTCTCCTTGACTGTAAGGTAGACCAACATATAATCAGGCAAGGTTTAAGTCTTTAGAACGTGTACATCTGGTGCTATTCACTTTGTGGATATGCAGGAGGTCCATCAAAGTGGGATCTGACAATGCCCTGTATGCCAGGCATAGATCTCCCCTCAAAAGCCTGTAGGAGACAAAATGCAGAGGTAGAGCATTTTGGCAGTCTGCACAGGACGTGTTACTTACATCATGTATTCTTTTAAAGAGGAACCTTTGTGGACATTCCAATTGGTGCATATGCCTAGTTAGGTACATGCCAATGGTGGCATTGTACTCAGTGATAGGTCTGATGAATATGGAACACAGTGGAACAATGACTTCCTTCACCTAGATACCATACCCTTGTTTCTAAGTTGCACAGCATAGAATGATTTCCTCACTACTCTAGACACGTGATGGTCAGAGGCTAGATTACTGTGTATGTGTGTCCATAAATACTGGGTCAACTCTAAAGGATGTGTTGTCAACATGATAGTTACAAGGGGTGGATGATTTCATGATGGATAGTATTATGAATTTCTTGTCATTTAGTTTTAGTCCATGGCTCTGACACCAGTTGTTTGTCTGTGTCAGCCCTTCCTGGAAGACATTTGTGTCAGTGTGGGATTTAATGACAGCTACTAATTTGCAATCTTCTGCAAGTATAGTCAGCCAGACACCATTGACATTGGCCTTGACTTCAGAAGAGTAAGTGCCAAAAAGAAGTGGTCCAAGGGCAGATCCTTGAGGGGCTCCACTTGTGACTGACCTCTTTGGAGAAGTGACTCCCCAATTCTAACTTCATGGTTCCTGTCTGTAAGGCAGTTGGCTGTCCACCAGGTGATATATGGGTTTATACCTAACCTCTTCAGTTTGCCAACAATGCCTGCATAGGGTATTGTGTCAAATGCCTTGGCCAGGTGAAGGTAGGCAGTGTGAACCATTTTCCCTCATACATTGCTTCGGTGACATTCTCAAAGAAGATTGAGTAGGCATATCTTGCCCTTGATGAAACCAAACTGAGTTGGGTCCAGTGTCTGGAGGTTTACTATATCACTATTGATCATTTCCATGATAATTCTTCCCATGGCTTTATATATAAGACTACTGAGACATATGGGTCTGTAGTTTCCAGGATCTGTAGCTTGTCTATCTTTGTGCAGAGGATGACCGTTGCTGTTCTCCAATCATGAAGCAAGAAGCCTGATTGGAGGCTACAGTTAAATAGTAATTCCAGAGGTCCTGATAAGTCATGTTTCATGATATTTAGATGGCATCCTGGGATATTGTCTGGGCCCATTGATGCTGTGTTCTTGGCCTTAGAGAGTTGTTATTCTAGATGCATGTGTGCTGCCTGTTCAGCTTATGCACACACTGCATACATATATATTTGACATTAACGGCATGTATATCATTTGTGATAGTGTACATTGTGCCATAAATACATGTCATGCACAAAAGGCAACTAGCCTGTATTGACCATACTGTCACATACAGGTATAGCAGTGTCCCTCCTAACACCTCCTGCAGACATTACAGTACCAGGACAGTTTGCATGGTTACCCTCATAGAGTGTAGATGTATCATAATAGTTGTGATGTGTGTGTGTGTGTGCAAGGTCATCTGTTATCACTCCAAATCACATATGTTACATCAGATACATAGGATTAGTGGTGATATTATTCTGATATTGTCCATAATTGTGGTTGGTTCTTGTAATGTTTGCCAAGGTCCTTTACTTGTGGCCACCTAGCTGGGGACCACTTTGAGAGTATACTCATGTTCAGGTATATCATTTTTGCACAACTTCCCAATATGCACCCTACCCCAAATTTTTATCAGATCCCTGATATATGTTCTTTACATTATTCACGTAAGAATGCTTATCTCACATAGACATCATCCCCATTGTTTTGTCATGTTGTGTGACAGTCACAGACAGCACATTTTCTTTATTGTACCGTATAGATATGTGCTTGGTGTTACTGCTACAGCCATCTTCCAGTGACATGCCCTCTTCTGCTGTACATGCTGGAGTTTTACCTGTACTCTTTCCCTGTGCTCATTTCTAAAGTTTATCTGTGTGTCCCTGTTCAATACATACACTTCCGCTGGGTGATCATTTTACATGTCAGTCCCATGTCCTGTTACAGATCATTAACACAGCTTCAGTACAGAATGCCAGGAATGGGATATCACAATACTCTGCACTTAAGGTACACTGTCCTGTAGTATTTTTGGACCATATACTTCGCATTCATACCTCTCAACTATCCAGATATTCCCAGTATGTCCAGATGTTTTCCTTAGCAAATATGTGGCTTCCTGTAATATCACTGGGATGATCTCTGGACTGATGTGACTCAATATTACATACATTTGTGTGCATACCTCTCATCTGTCCTGGTCTGTGCAGAATGTCCAGTTTTTGTCTCATATTTCTGATCTTTTCCTCATAACATATTTTTCCTGGCAAATCATTGGAGTGTCATTGCAGAGTGCAGTCAGACATTTGAGTTTCAAACTTCATGATCTTCAGAATGTTCAGGCTAATGTACAACCTGTATATTCTATCAACTTCCTAAGTTTGTCAGTGCAGTATTAAAATTCTGTCCTTATTTCTGGCCCTTTACCCCCCCCCCCTCCATTATTATGGCTTTGTCCACATCTGTCACTCTAAGAGGTTGTGAGTGTTACATTTTCACACATTTCTATGTGACATCTATGCCAAATATATTCCAGTTACTGGTTATTTGCCCTCTCATTAAGTTGGAATCTGTGCAGATGTGTTACACTAACAGAATGATAGCTACTTGTAAAACCCCTGGTGATCACTGTGGCATTACGTGCAAATCCACATACTGTAGGTTCTCTTCCTTACATGGAATTACTATCCATGTTTGCTAACAAGGTTTCACTATGTGTAAAGCCCTAGTGATCATTGTGGCATTCTGTGCAAATCTGTGCACTGTAGATGCTCTTCTTTACACATAATTGTTATCTGCATTCGCTTATAAGGTTTTGGGGCCAGCAACGCTGTTGCAAATTGCAAAACGTAGGTTAGGCATGATGTGCCTCACTATTATTAATTATGCACTGTCATGCACTGTCATGCAAACATGAAAACTCCATGTAGGCTTTGCGCAAAGCCTACATGGAGTTTATTGAATCCCACAGAACATGTACCCAACCAGCATTACATTCTTGCAAACATCTAAACAGTGTATATCATTATTTCTATTAATTTTAGCCATTTTATTTGGAGTTAGGAATGCTCTGTGTAGAAATTTCCATGTGTGCCAGTAATGAGACCAACAGGAAAGTTTAACGGATTAAATATTTGAGATGTATTCTCAGAGGTTAAAAAGAGGCATGACCCAGTGTGATATGATTCCAAAATTTAACATTTAAATTTATATTCTATTCTATAAATATTTCGTAAAGTTTTGAAATTAAATTTTCAATTTTTTGTTTCATTATATATAATTTCATAAAAATGTATTAATTTGGGATTTTCTTTAAATTGTGAGTGAGTAATAAACATAGTTCTTGTGTTTGTATTTTCACACTTTGAGTAATAACCAATCATGGGTGTATGTGTAATGTTTTTGATGGAACACTGTGGAAAGTAAATCAAGCTAACTATACATGTCTTAGAATTACTCATTGGAAAACTAAATGGTAACGTAATTTAGTGGAAGAAAGAAAACTTAGTATTTATAATAGCAAAAATGATTATACTTTCTAATCAGCTCTTTTAAGACTGTTAGCATTACGCACATCATATTAATATCCTGCTTGGGATTTAGGAATATTTTGAATTTTTGTTGCCAGTCATTAAATCAAAGACATACCAATATACAGATTACATTTTTATAAAATAAATAAATAAATAATGAAATTTGTCAGAGAAATGTTTATCACCACTACTGTGAAGCCTGTGAGGGCAGCTGCGGTGATGCAGCGGTTAGCATTGCCACCTTACTGCAAGAGGGTCTCTGGTTAGATCCTCAGTTGGGGTGCCTTCTGTGCGGAGTCTGCATGTCGTCCCTGTGATCGCATGGGTTTCCTCCAGGTGCTGCAGTTTCCTCCCACATTCCAAAGATATACTGTAGGTGGATTGGACACTATAAATTATCCCTATGTGTGAGTGCGTGCATGCGTGTGCCTTCTGTGGAAGGTTGGGTGCCGGGCTGGCAACTCGATACCTTAAAACTCCACTGCCAATCATGAACAGACAGGTGATCCCCTGTGGTGACCCCTAACTGGGAAAAGCCAGAAGAAGAAGACTGTGAATCCCGTGAATTTCAACAATTCATCTTTGATATAGTTGTGCATGAATTCCAGAGCTGTGAACATGTTTATGGCTTTGACTCCAGTAAAAGTTTTTTTTTTTTTTTGGCCTTAACCAGAGCAACAGAAGTATGGCCAAGGACAAAAAACTTAAGGATCTATGGAACTGTTTTTCTTTGAGGTGGAGGTGCTGGCTGGAGACAAAATAATGAATGTTTACAAATAATCTGACACAAAGCATGCGCATGGAGCTTTTAACTATATGATAATCAGTCTGCATGATAGTCTACATCATCCAGACACGGGAGGTAGGATAACACTATTACAATTTCAGATGGGATTGGGCCTTTTTTTTGTAACCAAAAATTATAGTGTGCAGGAAAGATGTTTTTCATCAGTGATTGCTGTCTTATGTTCTATTAATGCTAGAATGAATTTCTCACAGAAGAAGAAGCTTGAGAAATACCAGATGGTGCAAAGATTTTTTTTTTTTTTTTTTTTATGTAAACAGATGGATAGGGCAACCCAATAAG